>NW_006408532.1:23780329-23819145 GCF_000296735.1 Chrysochloris asiatica | reverse complement strand
CTCCGCGGGAGAAAGATGAGGCTTTCTACTCCCGTAAGGATTTACACCCTCGGAAACCCTGTACAGGGTCGCTATGGGTCGGAACCGACTCGACGGCACGTAACAACAACAACAACAACTAATGACAATGTCAACAGTTCAAACCCACCAGCAGGAGAAAGATGAGCCTTTCTGATCCCATAAAGATTCATGGCCTGGGAAACCCTATACAGGGTTACTGTGAGTTAGAATGAACACCATTGCAGTGGGTTTATTTCAATGTATACAACTTACAGTCACTCAGGATTCTGTTAAAATGTTATCTGACCATTCTTTATAAAATGTTATTTGAACATTTTATATAAAATTTCCATTCCCACTCTGTCACCCCAGCAACTGCTAACTCTAATAGCTGGCCTTGGGGTCCACTGCTGTGGAGTTGATTATTCCCACAAACTATAAACCCAGCACTGCTACGGAGTCATTTCTGATTCACAGAGTTTCTGAGACTGTAAATCTTTATGAGAGCAAGATAGTCTTTCTCTTGTAGAACAGGAGGATTTGAACTGCTGAATTTGATGTTAGCATCCCAACAACTAATCCACAGCACAACCAAGTCTCCTTCTAATACGATTCTGTTTTTGTTAAATGCCATGGAGTCGGTTCCAACTCGTAGTTACCTTATATCAGTTTCTGAAGGGTGGCTGTTGGATTTGATCGACCAACCTTGTTGTTTAAACTAACTATACTGCTTGTGAAAGCAATCCTTTCTGGATTTCTTCACTATTTTGTTTTTGCTGTTTTGAATGATTTTATCATTTCACTTTCTTTAAAGAGCTACTAAATTGACTCAGCTGCTCTTGGTTAAAAACCAAAATTTAAACTTTATATAAAATTTCAACTTTTAATAAAGTTGGTTGTTAATTGTATTACCTGAAATGCTTTCAACAGCCTTGCAGGACTTTGTTGTAATTGAAATGTTATTTTAATTTGATTTAGTTTTGCCATTAGTTCATTTTAGTTTTATCATAATATTTGCACTCCAGCTGTTTTCACTCTATCTTAGGTGAATGTCCATTTCATGAGTTGTTAATGTGCTTGTTAAATAAGCATGTATCATTCTTATATTTTAAAAATGTTGATAAAGCAAAATATTTTTGGTAATAGGAATGATGCAAAGGGTGGATCTACAGATTTTTTTTTAATAAAGTTTCATAGAATTCATGCAGAATCTCCTACCACACAAATGTTCAATGATTTATAAACACATCATGTTGCTGTTAAGTGCTGTTGAGTCAATTTTGACTCATGGTGACCCTGTTTAGGGTTTCTGAGAAGTGGCTGGTGAGTTTGAACCTCCGACCTTGCAGTCCAGTTCTTATCCTACAGTGACACACCTGGACTCCAAATAAATCATAGGGAGATCTAAATTATTTAAGTGATTAGAAATTGAAGGGAAATGGTCAGAATGGAGTGTGGCTTTTATTGCTGTTGTTGTTTGATGAAATGAGTCTTTTATGAGATGACTTTAACTTTCCCCTCAAGTTGTACTTCTAAGAAATCTGTACCTAGACCAAGAAGCAGTTGTTCGAATAGAACATGGGAACACTGAATGTTTTAAAATTGGGAAAGGTGTGAGACAGGGTTGTATTCTTTCACCATACTTATTCAACCTGTATGCTGAGCAAATAATACGAGAAGCTGGGTTCTGTGAAGAAAAACGTGGCATCAGGATTGGAGGAAGACTCATTAACAACCTGCAGTATGCAGATGATACAACCTTGATCGCTGAAAGTGAAGAGGACTTGAAACATTTACTTATGAAGATCAAAGAGCACAGCCTTCGATATGGATTACATCTCAATGTCAAGAAAACAAAAATCCTTACCACTGGACCAATAAACAACATTCTTATCAATGGAGAAAAGATTGAAGTTGTCAAGGACTTCATTCTTCTTGGATCAACTATCAACACTCACGGAAGCAGCAGTCAAGAGATCAGACAACGTATTGCACTGGGCAAATCTGCTGCACAGGAACTTTTTAAAGTATTGAAGAGCAGAGATGTCAGCTTGAGGACTAGGGTGCGCCTGACCCAGGCCATTGTGTTTTCAATAGCCTCATATGGATGCGAAAGCTGGACAGTGAATAAGGAAGATCGTAGAAGAATTGATGCCTTTGAGTTGTGGTGTTGGAGGAGAATACTAAAAGTGCCATGGACTGCCAAAAGAACCAATAGATCTGTTTTGGAAGAAGTACAGCCAGAGTGCTCCTTGGAGGCCAGGATGGCTAAGCTTCGTCTCTCATACTTTGGACATATTGTCCAGAGGAAACAATCATTGGAGAAGGATGTCATGCTGGGTAAGGTGGAGGGTCAGAGAAAAAGAGGAAGACCCCCAAAGGGATGGATCAGCCAGGTGGCATCATTGATGGACTCAAGTGAGATTGGTCCAGGAGTGGACATTGTTTCATTTTGCTGTGCATAGGGTCGCTATGAGTCGGTTCCGACTCGATGGTACCTGACAACAACAGCAACTCAAGTTGTTGAGGATTTGTTCAATGGGGAGCTTCCTTTACCAGCCAACAACAAGATACCTGAGAGAAAGTAAGAAGCACTGGCTGGAGACATAGACTTGGAAGACATTGGCAGGGAGGTGTGAAGTTCAGTCCAGAGTTTGGGCAAACTTTCTGAGGAGTATACCTGGGTGACCCTCTTTCCCAGGCAGTTGTGCTGGGTTGATATGGGTAGGACTAGTAGGGCTGATGAGGCTGATTCTGACCTGCTGTTGTGGTGTGTGTAGCTAGAGAGCAATTTCCAAATCATGAAAGAAATATACAGAAATATGGCCTTTACAGTTCATCACTTCCTGGCCCTCTTGCTTCACCACAAGCCTTCACTGAGGTACTAGGAACTAGAGAACCAGGGAAGATAAGCGTTACTAGGAACTAGAAAACCAGGGAAGGTAAGCGTGTAGTTAACAGTGGGACTGAAAGGTAAATGGGGCCACATTTTAAAGAAATACAGAGTCAGTGCTTACTCCCTTCATTTGGATTTTTAACTCCGCTGGGGGATTTTTGCTGGGCAGGCTGGATTCATTTAAAGACTCATGAGGAAATATGTTATCTACATAGAGAAAGTAGAACATCAAGGGATGAGCTGTTCATGACCCTAACATTAGGGAAGGAGAAGGAAGCATGAAGATCATGGTAAAGTTGTCACATTGTCACAGAAGATAAGGTGTTTGTTTTATTAAGTACGGTCAAGTCGATTTCAACTCATAGCAACCCTATATGGGTTTCCAAGAAGCAACTGGTGGATTTGAACCACCAAGCTTGTGGTTCGCAGTCTAGTGCGTATACTATAGTGCTACACCAGGATTCCTGGAAGTTAAGGTAGAGGAAAATATTTTTCAAAGAGATGATCCTTGGGGTCAAGGGCAACTAAGAAGTTGAAAACAAGACGAAAAACCACTCAGTTTGAGTAGGTCATTGCTGACTAAAGACAATAGTTTTGGTAGAGATTTGGACTTATTTGTTCAACAGATATTTATCTATCACCAAGCAAGTCCTGGCGTGCTTCTGTAGGGTAAAGCACTGGACCGCAACCTTGGTTCAAAGTGCAAGGTCAGTGCTTCAAACTCACCAGCCACTCTGGAAACACTATAGAGGATCACTATGAGTTGAAACCCACTCAACAGCACTTAACAGCAGCAACAACAGGAAGAAACATGTGCCAGATAGCGTCCTGGATACAAGGGAATATAGAAGTGATTAAGACATATGGCATTGTGGGAGATAGATAATAAATAATTAAATAAGATAATTTTAAATACTGGTATGTGTGTGTGTGTGTGTGTGTGTGTGAGTAGGAATTGAGAGTAAGTAGGAGGTTCTCATAGAGAAAGTAATATTTGGGCTGCCTGCATGACAAGAAAAAGCCAGGCATGAGAAAATCTAAGGTAGAACATTTCAGGAAGAAGAAATGAGAAGTCCACACTTTATTAAGAAAATGAGAAGGATAGTATGATTGAACCTCAGTGAGATGATAATATTGGGAGATATGTAGGGGCCAAAGTATGCAAATGAAAGCAACCTTCCAAAAAGTAGTGGGTGGGGAAGAGATATTGCCCTGCAAGTGTGGTCCATGTGTCCAAGAAGCTTCATTTGGTAAGGGCAGCGAGAAATAGAAGGCTATTTGATTCTGAAGTAGAATCTAATTATACACATTTTCTTTAAAATAAAAAAGAATTGGGCCTCCTTAAAGATAGAAAGAATCCATAAAGGAGAGATTGACCATTCGTAATATATTCTTCCCCCAAAGCATATAGCCAACCACTCAATGTTGGAATTAACTTCACACAGATAGGCTTTGCTTGAAGAGTGAACATACAGTTTCTCCTGAAAATTTCAGCTTTTTACTTAGAGTAAGTTTGTAAGAGACAAGAATGGCGTTGCACTAACATTGTTTTATCTATGTTGTTGCTGTTAAGTGCCTTCAAGTCGGTAACAACTCATAGCAACCCTGTCTAGGGTTTCTGAGGATTGGCTGGTGGATTTGAACTGCCAACCTTGCAGTTGCTTATCCTGTCTCTACTGACATTTAAAATCTTCTAAAAAAATTAATTTAGCTTATCGATTTTGAATTTTAAAGGTGGGCCTTAAAATCACCTAGTCTAACCCCTTAATTTTTTTTCTAAGTTTTTATTGTGAGGTTTACATGGGAGAGCATCAGCTTTACACTCATCCTATTGTATTTCATTTCATTGCAATGATTACAATCTCCTCCATGCATCATCAAACAACCAAAGGGTACACTACAGAGGCCCATCCCCCAGGTGCCAGCACACAGCCCTTCTCCCTCCCTGAGTCCAGTGTCCCCAGCCATTCCATCTGTCCATGTCATCATCTCTGTTTCCATCCCTGGCATCACTGTCTCTCTGGGTAGGTTCCGCTCTCCGTTCTTCTCAATTGATGGTCCCAGGGACCTCCACTCCTAGGCTGCAAAATCAATCACTTTCCTCCTTTTGTCAAAAAACATCTACCTGTATATTTCCTCACAGTCAGTCCTGATGACAGTTATTCACTATTATACCACAAGAGTCTTATCCCCATTTCCTTTCTCCAGCCTGGTCCCAACAGATTGGAAATCATTCAGTGGTGATTCTACCTTCACCTGCCCCATCTGGAACTAGGCTCCCTCTTGAAAGCTTGCTAGTCACTTCTTGCCTTTATAGCCACCCCCCCCCCCCGCCCCCACTTTGGGTAGCCAATGTCTAAGTTGCCCATCCCTGTCAACCCTGTGTACCGAGGGGGTGAGAGTGATCCTCGCTGTTCAAACAAAAAAGATTTGTTCCGTTTTTGAAGTGCTGGCAGAATTGGATGAATGAATTCATATCCATAAGTACAGGTAAAGTTCATCAAATTGTAACAGGTTACTCTTTTTTTTCCCCCTCTTCTTTCTTCTTCTTGTCGAGTTCTGATCATCCAGCCATTGAATCAGGTCAAGTGGGTACTATCTGCAAGTATGGGTGTTCTTATGCATCTCCCCTCACTTCATATCAGCTGGACGCTTCACTCTCCGCTCTAGTCCTCTGTGGCCATGTCATTGCCTTTGGACCCAGGAGTCACCAGGTCTTGCCATATTGCTGGCCATCCAGGTATCTACCCAGGTTCAATCAGTTATAGGCTGAAGACGGACTTACAAGCTTTCTGTAGTGATGATTCTAGCTATCCCTTTCTCCCCACCTCAAGTGTCTATATTACAATGGTAGGCAAGGGAAACCAAGATTCAAAAGACAGCCAAGCATCTATTCCCCTCTTTTACTCCTTCAAACCGTGCCTCATTCCCTGTATCCCAGTGCCCTGTTGTTCCAAGGTTGTGCGTACATCACCATTTACCTCTGTCCCTCTTAGCCCATGTGAACCTGCCTAACTGTTCTCCCATCAGCTTTGTTCTTCCATTCCCCTCCCCCTTTGTGTGTATTGTTCCCCTCACTGCACCCAAGCTATCCTGTGTCTATTCCCTACCCTGTGCTCTATCTATCTGTCACTCCCTCCCTCCCCTCCTCTCATCCCATACATCTTGGTGATCAGTAAATATATATATATATACCTTTTCTCACCCTGTTTAGTATGGGTTCTTTTTCTTACTCTTTCACAATAATGGTCCTATGCAGTATTTTTCCTTTTGTGATTGACTAATTTCACTCAGCATAATGTCCTCAAGGTTCATCCATGTTATGTGGTGGCTTGCAGCTTCCTTGTTGTTCTTCAGGGTAGCATAGTATTCCACAATTTGTTTATCCGTTCTTCAATTGATGTGCACTTAGGCTATCTCCATCTTTTTGCTATTGTAAATAGTGCTGCTATGAACATTGGTGTGCATATATCTACTCGTGCTATGGCTCGTATGTCTTGTGGGTAAATACCAAGTAGAGGAATTGCTGGATCATAAGGTATTTCTATTTCCAACCTTCTGAGGAAACACCATATTGCTTTCCAGAATGGCTGGACCATTTTGCAATCCCACCAACAATGTAGGAGGGTCCCAGTCTCTCCGTATCCTCACCAGCATTTATTGTCCTCTACTTTTTTGATCTTTGCTGTTTTTGCTGGTGTGAGATGATATCTTATTGTTATTTTGATTTGCATCTCTCTAATGACTAGTGATCGTGAACATTTCTTCATGTGTTTATTGGCTGCCCAGATCTTTTCCTTGGTGAAGTGCCTATTCATGTCCTGTGTCCATTTTTTATTTGGGTTATTTGTCTTTTTCTTGTCGAGGTGTTGTAGTTTCCTATGTACTTTAGAAACGAGTCCCTTGTCTGATGAGTCCTCGCAAAAGATTTTTTCCCATTCTGTGGGTTTCCTTTATACTCTTCTGGTGGAGTCTTTTGATGCACATAAGTTTTAATTTTTAGTATGTCCCAATCATCTATTTTGTCTACTTTTGTTTGTGTACTTTTCAGAATGTTTGGTAGTCTGTGTATGCCCTGTATTGAAGTCCTCATATTTGTCCCTATTTTTTCATTGATGACTTTCCTAATTTTGGGATTCACATTTAGGTCTTTAATCCATGCTGATTTGGTTTTTGTATAGGGCGTGAGGTAAAGGTTTTGTTTCAATCTTTTGCATATCGCTTTCCAATTCTGCCAGCACCATCTGTTAAAGAGACTAGCTCCTCCCCATGTAATATACCTAGGCACTTTGTTGAACTAACCTCTTAATTTTATGGAGTCCTGGTGTGGCGCTGTGGGCTAATGCGTCAGACTGCAAAGTCACTTGAACTGCAAGGTCAGTGATTCAAGCTCATCAGCTGCTTCTTGGAAACCCTATACAGGGTCGCTATGGGTCGGAATAGACTAAACAGCACTTCACAACAATAACTA
Organism: Chrysochloris asiatica; assembly: GCF_000296735.1. Lineage (NCBI taxonomy): Eukaryota > Metazoa > Chordata > Mammalia > Afrosoricida > Chrysochloridae > Chrysochloris > Chrysochloris asiatica. Next base: position 23,811,778 of record NW_006408532.1, on the reverse strand, counting down.
CAACCTCTTAATTTTATAGATCAGGAAACCAAAGCCCAGAAACATTTTAGCTTGGCTAACTTGAGAAAGCTAAACAATGACAGTGGAAATATGATACTGTCCCCTAAGTCCTGGTCCAAATATCTTTCAACACAATTAGACTGTGTTCTACATTTGAAGACACTTTTGGTCAAGGTCAACAAAGAGGTCTTTGTTGTCCCAGTACGTGGTTCTTATCCTTATTGACTTCCAGCAGCATTCACAACAATTCATAACAGCCCACTCCTTCTATAACATCCATTTAATACTCCTTTCTATGATGACATATTCTCCCAGAGCCTTGTCCCCTCACTGGAAGTTCCTTTTCTGTCTCCTTTGCTAACTCCTTTTCTTTAGCTTAACTTCTAAATATTGGAGTTCTCAGCTTAATTTCAGCCCACTGCATTTTTTTCTAACCATTCCCGTTGATTGTATGTCAGTAACCCCCAAATAAGGAGTAGTCCTGGTGTGGCATTGTGGGTTAATGAGCTGAACTGCAAGATTGGTGGTTCAAGCTCACCAGCTGCTCCTTGAAAGCCTTATACAGGGTCGCTATGAGTAGGAACCAACTTGACAACACTTACTGACAACAGTAATAACCCCCAAATATGCACAGGCTGCTGAATTCAAAACATACATCTAACTTGCCTTTGTGGCATCTCCATTTATATGTTTACTGTTGTTGTTAGGTGCCATTGAGTCGCTACTGACTCATAGCGACCTTATGCACAACAGAACGAAACACTGCCCAATCCTGAGCCAACCTCACTATTATTGCCACTGTTGAGCCATTGATGCTGCCACTTTGCCAATCCATCTCACTGGGGGAATGAAGTCCATAACAACTTTAATCTTTTCTCCGTTGATAAAAATGTAATTTATTGGTCCAATGGTGACGATTTTTGTTTTCTTTACATTAAGATGAAATCTATACCGAAGATTGTGCTCTTTGATCTTCATCAGTAAATATTTTAAGTCCTCTTTACTTTTAGCAAACTAGGTTGTATCATCTGCATATTGCAGGTTGCTAATGAGTCTTCCTCCAATCCTGATGCCATGTTTTTCTTCATATAACCCAAATGGTTGATGTTCAGCCATTTCAAGGGGTAGCATATGATCAAGAGCCAATGATACTGAAGGAGGAATTCCAAGGTGTATTGAAGGAATTGTCAAAGAACAAGGCACTAGGAATTGATGTAATAAAAATTGAAATCTTTCAAGAAAGCGAGGCGGCACTGGAGGCACTCACTCATCTCTGTCAAAAATTTGGAAAACAACTATCAAACTGACTAATTGGAAGAGACACGTATTTGTGCCCATTCCAAAGAGAGGTGACACAACCGAATGTGGAAATAATCAGACAATATCTTTGATATCCATGCGAGTAAAGTTTTACTAAAGGTAATACAGAAACCGCTGCAATCATACATTGACAGAGAACTTCCAGAGGTTCAAGCCAGATTCAGAAGAGGCCATGGAATGAGGGATATCATTGCTGATGTCTGCTGGATCTTGGCTGAACACAGAGAATATCAGAAAGATGTTTACCTTTGCTTTATTGAGTACTCAGAGGCTTTCGATTGTGTAGATCATGACAAGCTATGGACAACATTATGAAGTATTTCTGAATACTTAATTATGCTCATGAGGAATCTGTACATGGACCAACAGGAAGTTGTTTGAACTGAACGTAGGAACACTGAATGGTTTAAAATTAAGAAGGGTGTGTGATAGGGTTGTATTCTTTTACCATATTTATTGAACCTGTATGCTGAGGAAATAATCTGAGAAGCTGGGTTATATGAAGAAAAACATGGCATCAGAATTGGAGGAAGACTCATTAGTTATCTAGTGGCACTATAAAATAAATACTTCAAATGGATGGCTTTAACAAGCAGAAATTTATCCTCTCATAGAAGCAGGAAGTCCAAATTCAGAGCCCTGTCTTTAGGGGAATACTCTCAGTCTTTACTGACTCTAGGAAAGTTCTTGTCTCCTTTGAATGTCTGTGAGTCTACTATCCCTTTGAGATCTTCATATTTTGGCATCAATCTTCCCCTGGGTCTCTGAGGTTATCAGCACAGGGACCCTGGGTCCAAAAAATGTGCTCCTTTCCTGGCTCTTCTTTCTTGAGAGTAATCAGGGCCTTCCTTCTTTGCTTGGGTCTCTCTCCTTTTGTGTTTTGTAAGATACAAGGTGATGCAGGCCACATTCCAGGGAAACTCCCCTTAATCATATCAGGGCTGTGACCTTAATAAGGGTGTTGAATCCCATCCTAATCTTGCTTCTCTGACATAACACACATAACAGGATCCTCTTTAATATAACCTAATACTGTCTCATTAACCACAGACAGAGATTAGGATTAACAACACAACACATAGGACAATTGCGTCTGATCATAAAATAGAGGACAGTCACACCATACTGGGAATCGAGGCCTAGTCAAGTTGACACATATTGGCACAATTCAATCCCTGTCACCAACCACATGGCTTGTTCAATCCAAAAGCCCTAGAACCAACCAAGTTGGCTGTAACGATATCCTAACTGGTCTCCTTGTCCTACCCATCTGCAGTACAATCGCTACACAATAACCAAAGTAAGCTGTATAGAATTTAAATGTAAACACAAATTTTAAGTTAGACATGTGTCTCTGCAACTTTAAATTTTCTAGTAGTTTTCCATTTTTCTTCAAATAAATTTCACTCATTCACATGGCCCACAAACTCTGCATCTTCTGGTTCTTCCTGACACTCAGGTCTTCTTCCCCTTGCTCCCTCAGTTGCATCCACACCCACCTTTCCTTTGCTTCTCTGAGCTGCCACAGGCCCTTGCACTTGCTGCTTCTCCAACTAGAAACACCCTGACTTCAGAACTTGAAGGAACTAGCCATTTCTTACCACTCAAGAATGTCAATTCAAATATAATCTCATCACTTTTAAGATTTTCCAGTTTAATCTTCCTTTCCACCTCATTTTGTTACCGATCTCTCTGTCTGTAATCCTGTGTGACTTGAGTTTTGCTATGATACGAGAGCTGTGCCACCAGCATTTCAAATCCAAGCAGGGTCACCAATAGTGCATAACTTTCCATGGAGTGGAGCTTTCAGATTAACACAGATTAGGAAGAATAGACTGGGAATTTACTTATGAAAATTAGTCAGTGAAAACCTTATGGATCACATTGGAACACTGTCTGGCTTGCTTGTTTTGAACATGCAACCAGGACGTATTGATCACATAATGTAGGAGAAGGAAGACATATGTTTGGTGAAGTAGGGGGACAAGGAAGGCATAGGAGACTCTCAGTGATATAAGTGGGCTTGAACATGCTGGTGATGGGTGATGGTAAGGATGGCAACAACAATGGTTTATTCCGAGTCAGAGTCAAATCCACAGCAGCTAAAAACACCAAAATTAATTAGTTATTAGTTCTCATTTTTCACATGAGTTCAAGAGCAAAGGTGTCAGTTTGAGGACTAAGGAGCACCTGACCCAAACCATGGTATTTTCAATAACCTCATATGCATATGAACATTGGACAGTGAATAAGGAAGACCGCAGAAGAATTGATGCATTTTGGTTATGGTGATGAAGAAGAATATTGAAAGTACATACCATGGACTGCCAAAAGAACAAACCAATCTGTGTTGGAAGAAGTCCCACCAGAATGCTCCTTGGGAGTCAGGATGACCAGACTTGGTCTCTCATACTTCAGACATATTATCAGGAGGGACCAGTCCCTGGAGAAGGACATCATGTTTGGTAAAATGGAGGGTTGAAGAAAAAGAGGAAGAGCCTCAATCAAGGTTTTTGGTACAGTGGCAGCAGCAATAGGTTCAAATGTAGCAACAATTGTGAGGTTGGTGTAGGACTGGGCAGTGTTTTGTTCTGTTGTGCATGGGGTCGCTATGAGTCGGTACCAATTCGATGGCATCTAACAACGATTCCTCACATAAATAAAATTTTGCAAAATTCTTCTGTCAGCTCTTTTGGTCTCTTGTTAGAGCATCTTCTCCTTTTATGAATTCAGGACATTTTCTTATGTCTTTGAGGATATTCATGATAATGTTTACATTGAGTCTCCCTACAAAGTCAATGTCACCATAAGTCAGAGCTGATTTGAAGGCAACCATCCATCCCCACTTCACTAGTCTTTCCCATCACACTATGATAGATTCTACTTGGCACTTACCACCATTAGAAATGATCTGTTTGATTTATTTGTTACTCATTATCTGTCTCCATGCCATGGGATACAACTCCATAAGAGCAGTGATATGGTCTGTCTTATTGACCACCATATCCCAGTGTCTAGAACAGTGCCTGGCACATAGAAATTGTTCATAGAATATTTGCTGTGGATCAATCAATAAATAAATGTACTGATGACTGAGGACATTGTCCCTACCCTTGCCTAGCATATAATCTTATAAACGCACTGAAGTTGAGATCCACTGGACAATTCTAAAGGTGTCCCACCCGTGAAGCTCAGACCAAAAAGGAAGCCCATGTTTTTTAGTATCTCTTAAAACAGTTCAAAAGAGCTCTGGTACTATAGTGGATTATGAGCTGAGCTGCTCATTGCAGGGTCAGCAGTTTGAATCTATCAGTCACTTCGTGGGAGAAAGATGCGGCGTTCCCCTGTAAAGCTCTACAGCCTCAGAAACCCTATACGGGGTCACTGTGAGTCTGAACAACTCCATGGCACTCCACCACCAAACAGTTCAGTATGATTCTAGCACATAACATATGGCCATTCACTAGTTTCTGGGTGCCTCTCTTTGTCTAATTGCTGAAGAATCTTCCTTTTCTTCACGCTTCCTCTTCCTCACACTTCCTCATCCCTTTCCCACCCCATCTTTCCCATTGTTTTAAAGTTGTTTGGTGAAAGTTACATAGTTTAGCCAACATTTTCTAAAGTTATTTTTTTTTTCCTTTCCAGTAGAATTTAGAGCCACCTAGTGACCAAACATAAACTTTTCCAAATATAAAGCACAAGAAAAATACTCCCAATTATTTTACCATGATCTTTGATGCCCAAGGATAAAATCATGTCTAGTTCAACTCTACAAAATGAATGCTCCCACAAATTATATAGAATAAGTCTCCGGTTCATTTGGGTATTAAAAGCCCCTTTGTATAATGAATTTTTGTAGAGTTTTATTATCAACACCACTTTATCAGATGAAATATGTGTAAGTTCTGGTGTGGCACTGTAGAATAAATATTGAACTGCTAACCACAGGGTTGGCAGTTCAAACCCACAAGCTGCTCCTCAGAAACCCTATACACAATCGTTGTGAGCTGGAACCGACTTGGCGGCACTTAACAACAGCAACAATACAGTTGAGAGTCCTGGTGTGGCGCTGTAGAATAAGCACTGGACTACAAGGTCTGTTTGAACCACAAGGTTCAAAGAAACCCTATGAAACAGGGTCTTTATGAGTTGGAACTTATTCAATGGCAGTTAACAACAACATAAACAGTTTGCCCAGAAGATCTTGATGCAGTTTTATGTCTTAATAACAGAGTTCTGGTGTGGCACTGTAGGTTAATGCACCAGACTGCAAAGCCGTCTGAACTTCAAGGTCGGCAGTTCAAGTTCACCAGCTGCTTCTCGGAAACCCTATACAGGCTCGCTAAGGGTCGGAACTGACTCGACGGCACTAACCAAAAACAACAAATGGAACTATAAATACTACATTCCTACAAAGAGCTGCATTCCAAAGTTTCCGTATCTTCATTTCATTTACACTCACTTCGTTTTGTAAACTTTGAATATATTTGCTTTTAACTTTCTGAAGATGGCAAACATTAACTGAAAGAAATTATAGGTTCATTTTTCTAAATTCAGGAACTAAGTGTAAAGGAAATGAAAATAGCTTCCAAATGTTGAACATTTTACTTCTGCAATCATTAAAGCTTAAAACTTCACTAAAATTTTGGGGATACAACGTATTTGCAATCTAATGCAGTTTTTTAGAATTTCCTTTAAATTTGGTCCATGATGACCTGCATCCGGATTCCTTAAAGTGCTTGTTAAATGTGTGTTTCTGGGCCCTGCCTCATCTCTGGAGTAGTGCCCAGGAATCCATATTTTAAATGAATTCCTTAGGTCATTCTTTACGAATCCATAAACATATTTATTTTCAAAGCTATAATCTCTTTTGACTATTTCCTGAGAAACACAGCACTGGCTTCATCTATAAAATAAAGACTAGTCATGGAGACTTTCCAGGCATCCCCAGACACCTCGCAGACTTGATTATCTGAGTAGAAGAGTTTAGAACCTTAATCTGGTTGGACGCCTCAGTCAGTTGGCATTACATCATTCATAAAGATAAGGTTCTTCATCCTGGCTTAGCGAGTAGCGTCTGAGGCCTTAAAAGCTTATAAGCATCCATCTAAGATATGATGACTATTGGTCTTTATTGTTGCTGGTGGGTTTGAACCACTAACCTTGTGGTCCAAAGTCCAGTGCTTATCCTACAGGGCCACACCTGTAGGATATATTTATTTTACTTGTCTAAAATAAAAGATAGTAAAGGACACTAAAGACTAAAACAAGACACAAGTCATGATGTCACCTAGCTTGAGACCAAAAGAACTAGCTGGCAGCCGGCTCCCACTGCTTACCACTCTGACCAGGAATACTGTAGAAAGTCCCAGATAGTACAGGAGAAAAATGAACAATAGCATTTAACTTCCTTAAAAAGCTTAGGCTTATTGGACCAATAGAGACTATTGCCTTAAGATATCCTTTGAACTTGGAATTCAAGCCACTCCCAGAAGTCACTTTTCTTCCAAATAACAAATTGATTAATTAAATAAACAGTATCACCTATGAGTACAGTGTTCCTATAAATAATCAGCTATATGAGACCAAATGGTCAGTATTAACCCAAAGGTGACGATGGGTTAAAAGGAGCAGGGAAGCCAGATTAATGGAAATGGAACAGACAGAATGGGAATAATGACAATGGTGACAGGGTGTGTGAAATGTAACCGGCATCATGGAACAATTTGTATAAAATTTGTTAAATTTATTGGAGCCTAATTTACAGGGCAGACTTTCTCATGAAATATTATTTGAAATAAAAAATCATTGAGCTTCATTAATAAGTTCTCCTTCATCTTGATTATTACATTATATTGGCATTGTCCTTCACTTGGCAATGATTTGTAGGCATTCTCTAATATTAGTATCACCAGTAGAAAGATTTAGAATGGTTCATAGGTCCTTTACTTTCAAATGCGCACTCTTAATCCTAGCTTAAGCCTGTTCCTCATTTAAGTAAATGTTAAAAGCCATTTTCAAGAATTAACATTGCTCAGAATGTAGTCAAGCAATCAGCAAAACCTTCTTTAGTTCGCCAATTGACAGTATTTATTCTGTCAGTAGTTAGTACATCTAAATATTAACTAATTAATCTAGCTTGTAATATTCACTGCTGGTTTCGTTGAATGAAGTGGGAGTGGGTCAAATCTGCAGACCATTCACTGTCTCCAAATGCAAATAAAATAACATTTGTTTGTAGGTGGAACCAAATGATTATAAATGAAAGGCGAGCCATCTCTTGGGATCGGACGTAAAGGTCCTGTAAACGGAGAACTGTATCAACAAACAGCTGTTGGGAAAATACTATTATGCTGTAATAGCTGCTATTAAAATCCATTAGCAATCTTGATGGCCTGTTTGAATTTGATGCATCATTTGCTCTGAATAGCATTTCTTCCTAAAGTTTTGTGGTAGAATTTATGCTGATGATAGGCTGTCACAGTGACATTCTAGGAGATTAATATGGATTATACACTTTGTTTGCACTGGCTAATCCAGCCCTGAGTAATGTTCCAAATTCTGCAATAACTGGGGTGGGATGAAGAGGGTATACAGCATCAAGACAAACTTCAGAGCCTTCTCAGACCTATCGTGAAGCATCCATTTTGTTTCTCCGTAATAAATGTTCACATGCCAGAAACGGGTCCCTGGTTCCCACATTTAACAACTCGTCCTTCCTCATTCTAGGACCTTTTCCAGTCTCCTGGGAGTCCCTGGAGGCCACACGGTCTTGCGGACACAAATTTGGCAGAGAGCACTAGGTATATAATGAAAATTTGAAAAACACATGTGTTGGCAAAGAGAATACAGCTGTTGAGATGGCAGAGGAATCATTTAAACGTTAGTATTAAAAGCAAGTGCTTGCTTTTAGGTTCTGGGGCTGCATCCCAGCCTCTGAGAAGAATGGGGAAGTGGCGCCATCTGGCTGGTAAGGAAAGCAAAAAGATTCAAGGGATTTTTCTAGCTTCTGCGGTTCCCAGTTTATGTAAGTTCCTGTAAGTCCAACATACACACATACATTAGGGCAAATATCCTATATACGTAGCCACCTGACTGGTAAGCAAAGCAAAAAGATTCAAGGGATTATTCTAGTTTATGCTGTTTCTACTTTATGTAAATTCCTGGAAACTCAACATAACCCAAGATACAAACATACATTGGTGTTGTTGTTGTTAAGTACTGTGGAGTTGGTTCCAACTCATAATGACCCTGTACAGGGTTTCCGAGGCTGTAAATTTACGGGAGCAGAAAGCCATATCTTTCTCCTGCACAACGGCTGGTCTTTTTGAACTGCTGATTTTGAGGTTAGCAGCCCGATTTGTAACCACTACACTACCAGAACTCCTGTATACATTGTTGTTGTTGTTATATTCCGTGGAGTTGGTTCCGACTCATAGCGACTGCATAGGGTTTCCGAGGCTGTAAATCTTTACAGGTGCAGAAAGCCTCCTCTTTCTCTCGCGGAACAGCTGGTAGTTTCGAACTGCTGACCTGCGTCTCCCAGCCCGATTTGTAACCATGACGCTACCAGAGCTCCTTATACATAGGATAAATAAATCAATTTTACACCTTCAAAAAGCAATTCCCCAGAGCATTTTGTTGTTATTAGTTGCTGTCAAGTTGACTCCAGTTCACGGCAACCCCACATACAAAAAAGAAAGAACAATTTCCTGGTCCTGTAACCTCTTCACAATCATTGGTATGCTTTAATACGCCATTGCAGCTACTGTTTCTTGAGCACTTTCCAACCTAGAGGCTCATCTTCCAGCACTATACCCGACAATGTTCAAATTCGATCCACAGGATTTTATTAGCTTATTTTTGAAAATTGATCACCAGGACTTTCTTTGTAGTCTGCCTTAGTCTGGAAGCGCCTCTGAAATCTATCCACCATGGGTGATACTGCTGGTATTTGAAATTCCAGTGATTTAGCTTCCAACTTCATTACAACGTACAAACCACCACAGTCTAACAAACTGTCAAGTGGGTGATGGAGAGCATTTTTAGGGCAGTGTGACTATTCTGCATGAAACTATAGTTGCAGATTTATAGTATTATACTCTGGTAACGTAAGGAGCTCTGATAGTGTAGTGGTTATGAATCGGGCTGCCAAACTCAAGGTCAGCTGTTCGAAACTACCAGTAGTTCTGCGGGAGAAAAATGAGACATTCTGTTCCCGTAAAGTTTTACAGCCTCGGAAACACTGTGCAGGCTCACTATGAGTTGGAACCGACTCCTCGGTACTTAACAACAACAACTTTGGTAGTTTAGTGGTTACGAATCGGGCTGAGAATCGCAAGGTCAGCAGTTCGAAACTACCAGCTGTTCCATGGGAGAAAGATGAGGCTTTCTGCTCCCGTAAAGATTTACAGCCTTGGAAACCCTGTACAGGGTTGCTATGGGTCGGAACCAACTCCACGGCACATAACAACTACAACAACAATATTTGTTAAAACCCAAAGGGCCTTACAACACAAAGAGTGAATCCTAATGTAAACTGTGGACTTTAGTTAATAATTGTTGTTGTTAAGTGCTGTCCAGTGGGTTCTGACTCAAAACGACCTTGTATCATGTTTCTGAGGAGAGGCTAGTTAGTTTGAACCACCAACCTTGCGATTCAAACCCACCTTACAGTTCAATACTTATCCTACAGTGCCATACCAGGATGTATCAATATTGATTCTTCAATTGTAATAAATGTAGTTGTTATTATTATGTGCCATGGAATCGATTCCTACTCATAGCAACCCCATAGTATAGAGTAGAACTGCCCCATGGAGTTTCAGAAGCAGACTTCCTCGTCTTTCTTCAATGGTGGCAGCTGGTGAGTTTGAACTGCTGACCTTTCAGTTAGGATCCCAGAGCTTAACCACTGTACCACCAGGTTCCTATAATACATATAAGATATTAATAATAGGAGAAACCCTGTTGGAGGCTGGTGGTAGCTGGAGGAGAAACGAAATATGAGAACTCCCTTCACTTGCTACACAATTTTTCTGAAAGCCTAAAACTGCTTTAAAAATGAAATATATTAAGAATAACATAAACAATTCCTTTTGACACATATCCTTATAAGATCACTCTTTAGTTGAGGGAAACCTAAAAACTATCAGATCCAAGAAATTCAGCAAAAAACAAGTATAAGAAACATGAAGAAAACACACCAAGGCACTTCATAATCACATTGCTCAAAAAATAAAACTAAACAAATCTTTTAAGGTGGAAACAACTGAAATGCGAACAGATGAACAGATAAACAAAAAGTGGTGTATCTGTACTCTAGAATATTGCTGGTTTTGTTAAGTGCCGTCGAGTCGGTTAGGATCTCTCTTAGGGAATTTCAGTGGATGACCTCAGATGGTATCACAGGTATCCATGGATGAGACTCAGATCGATAGTCCTTTAAATTTAAATTGAGTAGAAAATAAGCACGCGTCTTTGAAAGCCACCACTAGTTCACTATTCTGCAGAGTTTTTAGAAAAGAATATGATATAGAGATCCCCATTTTCTTTTTATCATAATAGTTATCCAACAAAGTTTATTCATTCATTGACTGAAGGCATTGTGATCATAATGATTTCTAGTAAGACTCTCAGAGATTTTTCCAAGTATGATGCGTTAATCAAACCAAAGGGAAACAATCTGCCACTTTCCATTATGGACTTGGTGATACTCTTCCTGAGAAAAATACAAAATTAAAGCTCTTCTGCTTCCTGTGACCCTACAGGAGAGGAATCTGAGACATATCAAACAATTAGTAGTTATCGCTTACTCTTTAAAAGTGAAATCAAAAATGGAAAATGTGTTTGCTCACAGCAAAACCAAAGTAATCTGTGATCAAACTAGGCCCTGAAATAGGCACTAATTTAAATGTATTTTTAATTCCAGACCTTTCTCCTGACTCTGTCAGTAGCTTAATCGATGAATATTAATGTTATTGATCCTACTAAGGAAGCCTGGTGTTACGCTGTAGGACTTGCACTGATTGCAAAACACAAGTTTGGCAGTTCAAACCTACCAGATGCTCCTCAGAAACCATACACAGGATTGCTATGAGTTGGAACCAAATTGATTGCACTTAACAACAACAACAAGGTTTCTCTGGGAGTCCTAGTGTGGTGCTATAGGATAAGCACTGGACTGCTAACCTCAAGGTCGGCGGTTCATACCCACCAGCTGTTCCTTGGAGACCCTGTACAGAGTTGCTATGAGTCAGACCGACTGGACAGCACTTAACAACAACAACAACAAGGTTCGTGTGTGTGTGTGTCTACCCTAGGGAATTGGCTGCCATCTGTCAGTGAAGTTGTTGAGCATTCTTGCAAAGAACATCTGTTTATATCCATCCAGCAGACTGCTCAGCAGAGTGTATGAGAAGAGGCAATTTGTGAGGCTAAAAGAAAGTTCAATTTCTCCTTTTTCATTATGCGTGTTATGGGTCTGGATTTAGGTGAGTTAATGTGTGAAGTCAAAAAGCATGGCAAAGTCATACAGCAGAGACCTTCTGTTGAACATTAATCATTTCTCCCCTTAAACTATAATTGTACAGAGCTTAAGTTTGAGTTGTTATTGTTGTTAGGTGCTATACAGTTTGTTCCGACTCATAGCAACCGTCCATACAACAGAGGAAACACTACCTGCTCCTGCATCATCCTCACCATTGTTCACATGAGCTTACTGTTTCAGCCGCTGCAGACATCCAGCTCAGTGGGGGCCTTCCTCTTTTTCACTGACCCTCCACTTTAGCAAGCATGATGTCTTTCTCCAAGAAGTGGTTACTCCTTATATAATAAGTCCAAAGTATGTGAGGTGGTGTCTCATCCAACTGGCTTCTAGGGAGCATTCTGGCTGTACTTCTTCCAACACAGGTTTGTTTGTTCTTTTGGCAGTTCATGGTATATTCAGTATTCTTCGCCAACATGTCTGTAAGTCAAAGACATCAATGCTTCCTTGATCATTGTCAAGGTTTTGCACGTGTATGAGGCTTGGGACAAGAGCACCTTAGTTTACAAAGTGACATCTTTGCTTTTTAACACTTGAAAGAGGTCGTTTGCAGCAGATTTATCCAATTAAATGTATAATTTTATTTCTTGACTACTGCTTTCATGAGTGTTGGTTATGGATCCACATAAAATGAAATCCTTGAAAATGTCTTTTTGTCTCTGTTCATCATGATGTTGCTTATTGGTCCGTGTTTGAGGACTTTTTGTTTGTTTGTACTGAGTTGTAATCTTAGATCTTCATCAGCAAGTGCTTCATGTTCTCTCTGTTTTCAGCAAGCAAGGTTGTGTCGTCTGCATACTGAAGATTATTAATTATTCTTCCTCCAATCCTGATGCTGGGTTTCTCATGTTGTTCAATTTATCAGATTATTTGTTCAGCATACAGATTGAATAAGTATAATGAAAAAATACAACCCTGATTCACACCTTTCTTGATTTTAAACCACACAGTATCTTTATTTTGTTCGCCTCTTGGTCCATGTACAGGTTCTACATGAGCACAATTAAGCGTTCTAGATTGTCCATTCTTCACAATGCTTCCCATGATTTGTCTTGAACCACACAGTCAAATGCCTTTCATAGACAATAGAACACAGGCAGACATGTTTCTGGTATTCTATACTTTTAAGCCAGATCCATCTGATTTCAGAAATTACATCCCTCATTTTATGTACTCTTTTAATTTGTCTTGAAATTCTAGCAGTTTCCTGTTGATGGGCTGCTACAACTGTTTTTGAATTATCTTCAGCAACATTTTTCTTGCATGTGATATTAATTATATTGTTTGATAATTTCTATATTCTACTGGATCACTTCTCTTTGGAATGGACACAAATGTGGATGTGTTCTAGTTGGTTGACCAGATAGCTATTTTCCAAGGTATGGCTGAGTGAATTCTCTTTATGTTGTGTATCATTTGTTGAAACATCTCAATTGGTAGGTATTTCATCAATTTCTGGAGTCTTGTTTATCACCATTGCCTTCAGTGCCATTCAAACTTCTTCCTTCAATACCATCAGTTCTTTATTATATGGTAATTCCTGAAACGGTTGAACATCAACCAATTCTTTTTGGTTCAGTAACTGTCTGTTCCTTCCACCTTCTTTTAATGCATCCTGTGTGGTTTAATAATTTGTCCATAGAACTCTTCAGTATTGCAACTTGATGCTTAATTTTTTTCCCATTTCTTTCAGCATGACAAAGGCCGACCATGTTCTTCCCTTTTAATGTTCTCACTCCAAGTCTTTTCATCATTATAATACTTGACTTTGTATTCTTTTTTTAAAAATTTGTATTCTTGAGCTGTGCTTTGGACTCTTCAGCTCTTTTACTTCATTGTTTTTGGTCTTTTCTTCTTTTCTTGTCTTTTTCATTAACCTTTTCTTTCTTCATGTATGATATCCTAGTAAAGCTAGGTAAATAACAATAAATTTTCAAGTCTTTTGAATTTTGCCACAGACTCAGTATCAGCCCACATTTTCAGATATTATACTTTGGCTGTGTGTTAGTAATTTAAATATGTTTAGATGTGGCCTTTAACTGATTTCTAGACAGATTTCAAAGATTGTCATACAGCTCTCTTGGTTTTCGAATAAGCATTTCTTACTGAACAAAGCAAATAGGAAGTTGTCTCCTTCTCGCTAGACTACTGCCTTGTTCAATCCTTCATTTCCTCTTACTCAGAATACAAACATGTCACAGAGCTATTGTGGGTTTGCTTCCATACCACCACAATAAAGCAGATGTAGCAATAAATTGAGTTACTTGAATTTTTTTGTTTCCCACTGCATGTAAAAGTTACGTTTACACAATACTGTAGTCTATTAAGTGTGCAATGACATTGTTGTTGTTAAGTGCTGTCAAGTCTATTCCAATGCATAGCAACCCTGTATAGGGTTTCCGAGGAGCAGCTGATAGGTTTGAACCACTGACCATGCAGTTAGTAGTCTAGTGCTTCCCCTACAGTACCACACCAGTACTCCAAATGTGCAACAATAGCTTGCCCATAGAATTTTTAAATAAGAAAGTTTGAAATATTGTGAGAATTTCCAAAATGTAACACACAGACATTGAAGGGAGTACAAGCTGTTGGAAAAATGGCTCTGGTGGACTTGCTTGATCCAAGGTTGCCACAAACCTTCAATTTGTAAAAAACAAATGAAACAAACAAACAAACAAATGCCGTATCAGCAAAGTACAGTAAAGCGAAGCACAATAAATAAGGTTCTGGGAACCTGGGTGCAAATTAGGGAACGATCTTCTTCATTAAATACTACCTCACCTCCCACATAATGGCCCCTTTAGAGGATCAAAGGTGGAACCATGAACTGAATCTCAACCGCGCCTCCTTGTGGCCTGATACGCGTGCTCAGATTACAATACTAGATGATTGACTTTCTCATCTTGAATTTCAATCATCTCCATCCTGCCTCCCACACTATACCCAGGGATCTTTCTGAAATACAAATCTAATCATGTCCCTTCTCCCTCCTAAAATAATCTGTGGCTTTCTATACCTTTCCAGTGAAAGTGAAACTCAGTAAAGTTCTTCTGATCCTTATACCAAATCTAGCTTCACCTTCCAACACTCAACATATAGTTCCTATAACAGATAATGTTCTAGTCCTACTTTTTCTCACATTTATGCTTTGATTCTTGAAGTTCTATCTATTTGAAATGCCTTTTCTAAGCTAGACCACTCACCTTTTCTAATGCAGCTCAGTTCTCCAGCTTCCAAGATGCCTGCTTTAACACTCAAAGTCAGGATTTAACAAATTTTGTGAGATACAATGTATCACATGAAGTTCACCTGTTTAAAGTTAATGATTCAATGGACTTTCATATATTTATTGAGTTGTACAACCTCATGTTGTGATATTGGAAGATAATATCAAAAGTACCATGGGCTGCCAAAAGAACCAACAGATCTGTGTTGAAAGAAGTGCAGCCAGAGTGCTCGTTAGAGGCCAGGATGGCCAAACTTCATCTCTCATACTTCGGACATATTGTCAGGAGGGACCAGTCACTGGAGAAGGACATCATGTTTAGTAAGGTGGATGGTCAGAGAAGAAGAGGAAGACCCCCAGTGAGATAGATTGGCCAAGTGGCAGCATCGATGGGCTCAAGTGTAGCAACAAAGTGAGGTTGGCCCAGTACCGGGCAATGTTCCATTCTGTTGTGCATAAGGTTGCTATGAGTCAGTACTGACTTGATGGTACCTAACAACAACAACCTCATGTGTGTCAGAGTAGAACTGTACTTCATAGACGTTAAATGGCTTGGGTTTAGAAGTAGATGACCAGGCCTTTTCTCTGAGGCACTGCTGGATGAGTTTGAACAGCTTCACAGAGAGAAGTAGAAAGGAAGGGAAAAGGCATTGAAGTCCAACAGAACTGAGTTCGAATTGAGGCTCCACCTCTGGCTATCTGTGTGACAGAAGCCACATTGCTGCTTTGAGTCTCTAAACTGATAACTAGGAAAGACAACAGGATTATTTGGGGAAATAATCAAAGGAATGCTTATAGAATCTGGTTAGATTCTTGGCATATTGAAGGTTAACTCTTGCACGCATCAGGACTCTGGATTCAAAGGCAGAAAGTCAGTTGATGTTGTTGTTGTTGTTAGGTGCCGTTGAGTTGGTTCTGACTCATGGTGACCCTACCCAGAGAAGCAGTGATGCCAGAAATGGAGACAGAGATGATGACGTGGAGAGATGGAGCAGCTGGGGACTTTAGACCCAGAGAGGAAGAGGGGCTATGTGAGGACGAATGGGGGGCATTAGGGGGTAGGCTTGCGAGGTGTACCCTTTAGTTGATGGATGATGCATGGAGGGGATTGTAACCATGGCAAGGAAATGATATATGATGGGATCAATGTGAAGCTTATGTCCTCCCATGTAAACTACCACATAATCCACAATAAAGCATTAAAAAAAAAAAAAACCTACTAAATAAAACTATACAGTCCTGGTATGGTGCCGAAGGATAAGCACTGGACCACAAGTTTGGAAACCCTATACCGTGTTGCTATGAGTTCGAACCAACCGTATGGCACTTAACAACAATAACAAAGAAAATGATGGTTTTTTTTCCTCTTTGCTGAGAAGTAGAAGATAGGTTGATATCAAGAATCAGTGAAGCAATGGCTGCTTGGTCATAGTAAGGTGGGCAGCTTGGTGGAGAGAGTCTGGAGCTTGAATTTAGACCTTTTTGTAGAGAACAGTAACATCTTGGTGAAGCTGGCCCGACTGTGAGGAGCTTACTGAAGAAGCTCACCAAGGCATAAAAGGGTATCCAGCATCCTTTGATTTGGTCTCTGGAAATAGGGTTCAAGATAACATCGTATGGAACCCTGACAGAAGGGTGAGACACAGCCATGGTGAATGTGTGGTGAGGGCTACTCAGAAATTCAGAGACGCCATCAGTACTGACTAGTTCATCTATTGGGCTGGACTCAAGAACTGGAGCATCTTTCTCAAGGAGGATTAAACAGACAGGGGTTCATGGTGGAGGTAGGGTGAGGTAGAGAAGGGAAGAGAGAGATTAAACACTATGCAGCAAACATTATAGGAACTCAAAGGGCAATATTAGTCTTGTTGTTAAGTGCCGTTGAGTTGGTTCCGACCCATAACAACCCAATATAGGGTTTCCAAGGAGCGGCTGGTGAGCTTGAACCCCTGACTTTGCAGTCCAGTGCATTAACCCACAGCACCACACCAGGACCTTTGTAAATCAGATGATGACATTCAGAGATTTCACTTCAACCCTATGGTTTAGAGCAAGTAGTGCTATCCTTGAGGAAGAGAAAAATCCCATCTGGATAATCCCCGTTCCTAAGACCCTTGCTACCAGCCTGTCATCAGTGAGGCTTCTCCCCCAATAATGAACATCTTTTGTGGTCCACCCGTTTTTCTGGAAGGTATTTTGCCTAATCACTCATCTATGCTTTATCTTTATTTTCCTTTATTGCTTTGACCTTGGAATGCTTGATTTGCCCAGTTTAAATCTTACAAGGATATTTGCCAACCGAACAAATGATTATAACACAGCCTCTGAACTTGGCCTAGAAGACGCATCTGCAGAGGTTTTTCTTGTTTAGGAAGATAATGACTTGCTTTTCGTTCATAAGGAACTGACTGTTTAACAAATGAGTTGCTGAAGGCGCCACACTTAACTCTCATAACCAGAAGTACTTATTAGTACACTTAGACAAACTTGAGCATATTATCCAGACTCTACAGTATAAAACAAAGACGAACTCATCATACTTTTATTATTCTTTCCTTTTCCCTTTATCATATTTTTTCAATTTTAAAAACAATACATACTTGTTTTATTATGAAAAATGGAACAGATGCATATAAAGAAATACTTAGTAAACTAACCTGTACACCTACAGCTTCAATGATCTCCTCCTGGTGTGGCACTGTAGGGTAAGCACTGGACTACTGACAGTAAGATTGGCTATTCAAACTTACCAGCCTTTCCTCAGAAACGCTCTGGTTGCTATGAATCAAAACCAACTCCATGACACTCAACAACAACATGATAACTAAGGGGAGCATAGTGACTCTGTAAATTAAGCATTGGACTCCAAACCCTAAAGTCAGTGGTTCGAGTCCACCAAACACTCTAAAGGAGAAAGATGAGGCTTTCTGCTCTGGAAAAGATTTACAATCTCGAAGTCCTATACAAGGTCACCATGAGTCAGAACATACTTTGCACTTAACAACAACAATGAAAATGCTACCAAAGTCTGTGATTATACAGTAGAGTAATACATATATCTGGAAAGCTATATATAGCATTATGGTATATGTAATTTTTAAAAATATGTTTCCATAATAGCATTATTCTACACTTTGCCTTTAAAAAAATGTTTTATTGTGAATTATGAGATAGTTTACATGGGAGAATATTAGTTTTACATTCATCCTATCGTATATCGTTTCATTGCCATGGTTACAATCCCCTCTATGCATCATCAACCAACCAAAGGGTATATCCTACAAGCCTGTCCCCTCGCCCTCCCTGCCACCCCCACCCCCACCCTGGTCACAATTTGCTTTTTTAAAAAAATATTTTTACTTGTGTTTTTAAAAATCAAGAGACGGTCATTTTAACACAACATATGGAAACTACTAGGTTTTAAAATTGTATAAAATGTGTGGCAGGGAAGTATTCTTTTATCTTACTCTTTTTAAAAAATCTCACGTGGCTTTATTTTTAACGACTATAAATTTATACATAGACAACAATGACAAGATTCTATGGAAGCAAAGAGAGCAAATTGATGACGGAATTTATGATTGATTGGAATATTGAAAAGCTTTTTTTTTTTTTTTTTTTAAATCACTGCCTTGTTCCATTTTTATCTGCCTTATTGAACCGTGTTTTTCTTTTTAAAAATTTTATCATGTATCTACCCTCCAGCCAAGGAACTCTAGTAGTGTGTTACGAGTTGGGCTGCAAACCGCAAGGGTAGCAGTTTGAATCTACCAGCTGCTCCATGGAAGAAAGATGAGACATTCTGATCCACAATCAATACCCAGGCACGCAGCAGCCAAGAAATCAGATGACATATTGTATTTGGCAAATCCACTGCCCAAGACCTCTTGAAAATATTCAGACATGTTAGTTTGACAATTAAGGCACGTGGACCCAAATCTTTGAAAGTTGGACAGCGAATAAGGAAGACTGTAAAAGAATTGATGCATTTGAGTTATGGTGTTGGAGAAGGATATTGAAGGTACCATGGTCTGTCAGAAGAACAAACAGGTCTGTGTTAGAAGAAATACAGTCAGAGTGCTCCTTAGAAGCAGGATGGTGAGACTTTGTCTCTCATATTTCAGACATGCTATCAGGCGGGACCAGTCCCTAGAGGAGGACTTATGCTTGGTAAATTGGAATCAGTGAAAAAGAGGAAAACTCCCAATGAGATGGATTGGCACAGTGGGTGAAGCAATGGTCTCGAGCATAACAACTGTGAGGATGGCACAGGACTAAGCAATGTTTTGTTCTGTTGTGCATAGGGTTGCTATGAGCCACAACCAACTAGATGATACTTAACAACAATAACAACAAAGTATTTACAGCCTTGGAAACTTTATACAGAGTCACTATAAGTCAGAACCAACTCCACAGCACACAACCACTAACACCACTACCCTCCTACCAGTGACCCACCCTCCTCACCCCTCCGACCCTGGTAACCATCAAAGAATGTTTCTTTCAGTAAGAAAACCTTTCTTTTAACTTTTTACAACAGTAGTGTTATGTGGCTAGCTTATTTCAATTAGTATAAGGACCTCCAGGTTCGTCCATATTATAAAGTATTTCTCAGATACATCTTTACTCTTTAATGTTGTATAATATTCCATTGAGTGTATGTGTTTTTTTCTCTTAACAGTATGTCATAAAAATCTCCTGGGTACAGAAGTAGATCTAACTAGATCTTTTCATTGTTGTTGTTGTTAAGTGCCATCGAGTCTGTTCATACTCATAGCAACTCTTTGGTTTCCGAGGAGTGACTGGTTGGTTCGAACCACCAACCTTGCCATTCAAAGTGATCTCCCAGTCAAGTACATTGTTCTGTAGAGCCACACCATGATATTCTATGCTTTACCTGGATGGACATGAATGTCCCATGTAGGGACATATTTACATGCCAATTATTTGCCACCACAGACAGTGCTGGATTACTTATCCTCATGCAAATATGCTTACATATAAAATACTTTCTTTTATCATAGAGAATGACTTCCCAGAGATTGATTTGTTGATTTTGTTAAACGTATCAGATTCATTTACAAAGTTGTGTTGCAATCCACACTCTTTCTTACCACCTTACTCTCAAACTTGAGAGTACTCAAGTTTTCTTTAAGTAACTCTCCTAACTAAAATATTATACAATTTGTCTTCATGATTTTCTTCAAAGTGTTTATTATTTGACTTTTTATTTTAGATTTTCAATCCATCGAGAATTTATTTTTAGCATCCTTCCTTCAGATATCTTCCAATTATGTTAACACTACGTTCTAGTCAAAATACCCATTTCTTACTATGTTTGAAACACCATCCTTGCCGTATATTCAATTCCTTTTTGTGTTTTCTAAGAATCTTGGTGGCAGGGTGATTAAGTACCATTTCAAACTGCCAGCTGTTTCATGGAAGAAAGATGTGGCAATCCATTTCCATAAAGAGTTACAGCCTTAGAGAACCTTTGGAGCAGTTCTACTCTGTCCTATTAGTCGTCATCGAATGAATGAAAATGATTTTGCTCTATTTGGTTATGCTTTCTGAACTCTGTATTCTGCTTCATGAACCTATTTGCTGGTGCATCTAATTCCACTTTTTTGTGTGACTATATAAATCCTAATAACGTCAGGAAGTTCAGTGAATTGGAGGGCATTGTTTTTGTTATTGTTATGTGCTGTTGAGTTGGTTCCAACTCATAGCGACTCTGTATAGGGTTTCTGAGGAGCAGCTGGTAGGTTTGAACCACAGACCTTGAGGTTGGCAGTCCAGTGCTTACCCTTCAGCACCACAGAAGAACTCTATGCTAAGTGAAATTAGTCATTCACAAAAGAACAAATATTGTATGAGACGACTACTGTAAAAAGTTAAAAAAAAAAGTTTACATACAGACAAAAAAATTATTCTTTGTTATTAGGGATAGAATGGGAAGGGAGGGTAAGTCACTAACTAAAGTCGGGTGGGGAACATCTTATGTGGCACCCAAAATCATTTGTTGGCCCTGCCAAGGCAAATGTAGTTCCATCCATCACATTATAGCAGATTATTTTTTTAAGTTGGTAATTTTGAATGACCCGCAAGTGATGTCATATCCAAATGGCCCTTGGCCAAAAAAAAAAAAAAAAAAAGCCTCCCCCGGCCCCCAGAACTAAAGCGTTGTTATTGTTGACAAGTGCTGTTGAATAAGTTCCGATTCAGAGACCTTGTGTAGGGTTTCCATGGAGCAGCTGGTGAGTTTGAATTGTCAACTCTTTGGTTCAAACCAACTTTGCAGTCCAGTGCATTATCCTGTAGCATCACACAAGACTCCATGAGCTAAAGTGTTGTTGTTGTTAAGTGCCATTGAGTCAGTTCCAGTAGGTATGTGTTAACTTGGATGACAACCCACCTACTTCCATTGAGTCAATTCTGATTCATAGAAACCCTGTATGGGGTTTTTGAGTGTAAATCTTTAGGGGAGCAGGAAGCCTCATCTTTCTCCTTAGGAGTGACTGGTGAGTTTGAAATGCGAACTTTGTGGTTAGCAGTCCAGTGCTTATCCTACAGTGCAAGGCAATAGACAATTATGGGAGGTTAGCACAAAATGATCAATGCAATGAAAACCATTGGATGGGGCACAAAAGTTAAATGCAATAGAGATGAATGCTGTTACATACACATTCTTGCAGTAACTAGTAACTGCTATCAGTGAGTGGATACACAGACAGTCCAGCTGAATAGGATTAGGAAGGTGAATAGACTATACCAATAAATATATGTAAGTTTGACAGAGGATATTACTACATAACCATTCATGTATGCTGCAAATATACCCATGAATATAATATAGGGAGTAAAGTTATGAAAACTTTGTAGTTATAACTAAACACTTTGAGGGACTGAATCAATGTTCTAGCTCCTACTTTGCTAAGTAGCAGCTGGGGTCTTAATATTCGTGAGCAGCCATCTAAGGTGCCACTATTGGTCGCTCCCTGTCCAGAGCAAAGAGTGCAGAAAATTCAGGGTGCGAGGAAACAATTAGTCCAAAGGACTAAATGGGCCAGGTGAGCCTCAGCCTCCATGACCTTGAGACCAAAGGAACAAGATGGTGCCCAGCTATCACTTCCGACCTCTTTGAAAGGGATCGTAATAGGAAGTCCTGGATAGAATGTGAGGAAATGTGGAACAAAACTCAAATTAATAAAAAATAACAGGTTTACTTACTGTTGTGATAGTCTAATGGATCTTGAGTCACCCTTCAAGCCTAGTGCTGAACTCACCCCCGCAGCTTAAATTTTGGCCAAACATAGACCGACCTGTAAGAAGAACAATAGCACCAGAGAGGTAAACACCCTTAGAATCATACAAGATCAAAAGGCCAACATCCATGGAAATGGGAAACACAAAAAGGGTATGAGAAGAGTGCTGTTATGTTGTGGGGATTGTAGCCAATGTCATGAAACAAAATGTGTATGAATTATTGAATAGAAAATGCATTTTCTCTGTAAACTTTCATCCATCTCACTGTTATGTTGTTGTTGGTAAGTGCTATCTGGTAGTTTTCTACCCTTTATAGTATTTCTGAGGAGTGACTGGTGAGTTTGAGCCACCAAGCTTGTGGCTAGCAAGCCAGTGCTTATCTTATGAACTCAAAGTCATAAAAAAAAGTTAAAAAATTATACAGGAAAATAGATTTGTCTTATGATATTTGATAACTAGTGCTATTTGCATATTTGTTCTAAAACCTCAATTGATAAATGAATAGAAGCTGTAACTTTATTTATAGCCCATATTTATATATGCTTGGAAAATGTATTTTAATGAGTGGAATTTTCAGGCTCATAATCAAAAATAAATTACTTTTAATTTTTTATGAGTATAAGTCAAGCTGAATTCTTGATTAGAAATCAGCTTCAAAATATTAATGTGGCCTCAATTATAGGAAATGATGTATTTGCTATGGAATTTGTTTAAGTTCTGTTGAGTCAATTGTCGGTTATAATAATATAGGTTATAATAATCGATATACTCAGTATAGGTTTTCTGAGGCTTTTTAAATCATTTTGGAGCAGAAATCCTCATCTTTCTCTTGCAGAGTGGCTGGTGGACTCAAATTGCAGACCTTGTAGTTTGCAGTCCAGTGCTTACTGTATGGAGCCACTGCAACTTCAATTTTTTAGAAAAATAGAGGAGAAGCAACTATAATTAAATGAGTTGTGAGTTAGAGAAATTCTTTAAATAAAAATAAGTCTTCTGACTTTTCTTGTTGTTAAGTGCTGTAGAGACGGTTGTGACTCATAGTGACTATGTATAATGTTTCCCAGGAGCAGCTGGTGGTTTGAACTGCTGACCTTGTTATTTGCAGTCCAATGCTTATCCTACAGCACCACACCAGGGAGCTTGTAAAAACTTGTTAGCCAACAGATGCCTGGCAGCTAGAGGAGATACAGAGCTCTACCTTGACCCCTAGCTAAAAGAAATTTCTTATTGAATATAAAAAATTAGATTTTACTTATAAAAAATTTTAATTAAAAAAAATGACTCTTGAGCTGGTATAACATCCTTCTTGGGACTTACTGTTTTCATTGAGAAAGTGAATGGAAATTTTAAGCAGTCCAACATTTGAATCAATTAGTAGGATTGATATGAATGAGCTTTTACTTGTATTGCCTTTTTGCTCTCTCCTTTGAATTGACTCATGTTGGGGATCAAACAGATGACCTTTCAATACGTAGATATAAATTTACCTCAGCATATTATTGCGTGTGATCCCTGTTCTCTTTCAGCACACCATGGATAATCAGTGCTTAACATTTTAGTGAGAATTCGTCCAAAGCCACAATCCCTCATCTGCAATATTGAAATTCCAAAAGTTCTGAGAACCTTAAATTTTATGAAAATTATTTGTTTGACAACAAACTCTGTCCCGATATTTACAGTCTTTATTTCACTTTATGTATTTTGTTGCATTGTTGTTTACGCAGCTTAGGTAGCTGATCAAAGCTCTGCTGGTAGCAATATATAATATAAAATGTATGTACCATGTTGACTTTCTCAAATAAAAAAATTCTAAATTACAAAACACATCTGGCTCCAGGGGATCCCGATCAGAAATGCTAAACTTATATGGGAAATGTTTAGTGGAGTTTGTCACTTTCATTCTTTTTTTTTTTTTTTTTTTGCCATTTTTATCACTGACAGTAAAGAATGTGCATGGTGACATTTACTGAGGACTTGCCGTGTATTTAAACTAAGGGTGTGAAGCTAGAACCCTTAATGTGGAACTACAAAACTACATCACAATGGTGGTGCATTTGATGTAGCCAATAATCAGCAGCTTGAGGACTTAAGGTGTGCCTGACCCAAGCCATGGTATTTTCAATAACCTCATATGCATGCAAAAGCTGGACAGTGAATAAGGAAGATCGTAGAAGAATTGATGCCTTTGAGTTGTGGTGTTGGAGGAGAATATTGTAAGTGCCATGGGCTGCCAAAAGAACCAATAGATCCATTTTGGAAGATGTGCAGCCAGAGTGTTCTTGAAGGCCAAGATGGCCAAACTTTGTCTCTCATACTTTGGACATATTGTCAGGAGGAACCAGTCGCTGGAGAATGATAGCATATTTGGTAAGGTGGAGGGTCGGAGAAAAAGAGGAAGACCCCCAATGAGATGGATTGGCCAAGTGGCAGCATCGATGGACTCAAGTGTGGCCACAGTAGTGAGGTTGACCCAGGATCAGGCAGTGTTTCGTTTTGCTGTGCATAAGGTCCTTATGGGTCAGTACTGACTCGATGGCACCTACCAACAACAACAACAACATTGAGTCCTACCCATTTGCCATCTACCATCACCAGTTGCCATTGAGTCTACTCCAGCTCATGGAGGTTCCATGCATGTCAGAATAGAACTGTGCTGGATAGGGCTTTCACAGGCTTTTTAAAAAGTAGATTGCCAGGATTTTCTTCTAAGGTTCCTCTGGGTAGTCTTGAACCTTTAAACTTTGAGATAGCAGCCATGCACATTAAGTATTTGCACCACCTGGAGAATTCTGTATTTCATCAAGTTGGTATCTAAACCCAGAACTCTGTCCTTGCCCTCCCGAATTTATTCACACACACATCTTTTATGGCTCAATGGAATTAAAATATAATGGAATTTTCCAGGAACTTTTTGAAGCCCCTTTGTGTGTTCATGAGATTTTTCTCTTATCTCTTGGTTCCCAGTTTTGCTTCTGTAATTTGGCATTTTGTGTGGAAAAAAGGATTGAATATGAAGTCATTTCTTAACTCTCTTTTCAAATTGCTTCTTAAAGACAATGAAGTATTTGACCACCCGTGTTCCTAGAAGCATATTGGGAGTGCTTGTGGTTTCTGAAGATGAGAATTATAGAATATTTCAAAGAATCCATGCATTGTAACTTGAGATGCTTAACCTTTTTGCTCCTCCCTGTCAGTTTCCTCAGTTTTCCTATAAAACAGAACTCACAGTCCAGTTTTGTCCAAATAACATATGTGAAAGGGCTTTAAAAGGTGAAGTACTGCCTTTGACTTCACCCCTCTAAAAATATCTTCCCAAATCAAAGTAGCTTGACAAGCTACAAGGCCTTCATATTCAGCTTTTGAAACTGAGCTTGCCAAGTGTCAAATCCTTAAAATAAGAAGGAAAAAGATAATAAAACCAAGAGGATTCTGAGTGTGCTCTGAAATGCCTCTCTCACCTCTCAGAAATTTTTAGGCCAAAGTTGCTGCTGGGGAATCTGCCATCTTCAGAGAGTGTCAGTGAGCTGACAGACCCGCAGTGGTTAAATCAATAGTTAATGATGTTCGTCATGTAATTTGAGCCTCTAGTTTGTTTATGCTAGACCAACTTTATCCATACTCCAAACAAATTATCTCTTATAATTACCAGCCCGAAGATAAATCTCTAAATGTTTTTCTGATGATAGTGCTGTGGTTGGCAGGTGTTAGAAGTGCCTCCCAGGGACAAAGATTGAAGATGAGTTGGTTCCCGCAAATCCTTCAGGCGAGGATGTTGGGCTCTCTATCCTGCCATGTGCAAAGGCGCCTTGTATGGTGCCCCGTTAATGAAATCTAATAGGCAAAGGTCGTATATCTTTACAAAGAAAAATGCAAAGCTGCTATGTGATAAATGAACTCGGTGGGGTTCCGTGGACGAGGTTTGGTGATAAAACCCACTTCTTAAGCAATGTGCTTGGTTTCTTTGTAATATTTATGCCTTAAATGCCCTTGGTAGTGAGTCTTCTCACCTGGTACAATAATTAAAATAAATATAAAAGCAAGCATCTATTTATTTCCAGTACTTTAAACCAATGTGGCTTCCATAAAATGTTAAACATTAACCACCAGAACAAATAGTTTGCATTTGAGAAAAGCTGTAGGTTCTTAAATCTTTTTTTTTTTTCAAAACTAACCAATGTGAACATCGTTTTAAACTCTCTTAAAGGAAGAAATTTTAGCATCTATCTTTTGTAAGCACTCCTATTGGAAAACTAAGCAATTCGTAGAAACATGACAGGTTTTATCTTCCCAAAATGTACTATTTAGAAATAGAATGAAAAATGAATCCACTTAGAGCTAAAATGCAAGAATAAGTTAAATCTGGAATTATAAAGAGTTAAATAAATCAGATATTGTTGAATCGAATCACTGCTGGTTTAAGGAGAAGTTACCAGTTCATTTGCTGTAGTTGTACTGCTGAGCTAAGAGACAGTTCAATAAATCAACCCAAGCTTGATGGATTCTTCAGTTCATTGAAATGAGTGCATGGAAGAGAAAAGAAATCTCTTAGTATTCCCTCTTTGACAAAAGGGTATGCAAAGAGCCTGAATGGATGAATGGTTGATTAATTTTGCCAGAAATTTTCTTGACAGCAGGAAATGTGTTTTTGCATTATTTTGTTTGCCTGGGATTTATTTGGTAGAATATGAATTATTGCATGTAAATTTATACCTGAGGCTATGTTGTTGAAGTAGATCGCTCCTGGTGAGGTTTCTGAATATACGACTTGTAGTATTTCTGTGTGATCTTGCACTCCACCCCCTTACAGGCTACCCTGCAGCCGTGTATAAATGTCTGCTCCCACTGATGTTAATAGCGAAGTCATCCACTGCCCGTGATTCAATATTGAGCTTGCTTTGAGTGATCATCTGTGCCCCTCTCAAGAAAGGAAGGGGCGAAAGGCAACCAACTGCTGAAGCTTGATAATTCCTAGACTCATCAACCTGGCAGTTTACTTATAGGCTCTTACCTTTAAATAAGGAAGAGAAGGCACAAGGTATTCTCTTGTGCTTTCTATTTACAGCAAGATTGAAAATGAACATGTTTCTTAGTTTTATCTCATTAGGAAGAGATATAGCTACATATGAGAAGACTGTGGCTGCTGTTTTATGATATGAAGATTTGGACAGAACAGAGTGGCAAAGAGCCTCTCTGCTTACCAGGTCCCTGGTGCTCCATGTGGTCTGTGTTCTACTACTAAAGTAAGATCAGTGATTCAAACCTACTCAGCAACACCTTGAGAGAAATCTTTGGTGATCTCCATCCATCAAGATTGTAGTTGTTGTTTTTAGTGTCCTTAACTCATGTCCAACTCATAGTGACCCTATGTATGGCAGAATGAAACAAGACCTGGTCCTGTACCATCCTCCGAATTATTGATATATTTGAGCCCATTGTTGCAGCTCTGGTGTCAACCTAAGATCATTGAGGATCTTCCTTGTTCTCACTGACTCTCTTCTTTACCAAGTATGATGCCTTTTTCCGGAGATTGTTCCCTCCTGATAACATGTCCAAAGTACATGAGATGAAGTTGCATCATCTTTGCTTCTAAGGAGGATTATGGCCGCACTTCTTTTTAAGATAGGTTTGTTCATTCTTCTGGCAATTCATGGTGTGCTAAATTTTCTTTGCAAACCCATAACTCAAAGGAATCAATTCTTTTTCGGTCTTCTTTATTCAGTGTCCAGTTTTTGTATGTATATGAGGCGATTTAAAATGCCATGGCTCAGGTCATGCACACTTTAATTCTCAAGGTGATATCTTTGCTTTTTAATATTTTAAAGAGGCCTTGTGTAGCAGATTTGCCCAATTCATTACACCATTTGATTTCTTGACAGCTTCCAGGGGCTTTGGTTGTGGTCTAAGTAAAATGAAATTCTTGACAAATTCAAACTTTTCCCCCTTTATCATAATGCTGCTTATTCTTCCAGTTGTGAGGATTTTTGTTTTCTTTATGTTGGAGTGTAATCCATACCCAAGACTTTAGTCTGTGATCTTCATGAGTAAGTGCTTCAAGTATTTATCAGCACCCAGGGTTGTGTCATTTACATATCACAGATTATTAATGAGTCTCCGATTCTAATACTGAGTTCTTCTTTATATAGTTCAGATTCTCCGATTATTTGTTTAGCATACAGATTGAAATACAAGCTTGATGCACACCTTTCTGAATTTTAAACCATGCAGTATCCCCTAGTTCTGTTTGAATGACTGCCTCTTGGGCTATTTACAGGTTCCACATGAGCACAATTAAGTGTTCTAAGATTCCCATTCTTCACAATGTTATCCATAATTTGTTATGATCCACAAAGTCAAATGTCATTGCAATAAAACGCAAGTAAACATCTTTCTTATAATCTTTGCTTTTAACCATAATTCATCTGATGATGTCAGCAATAATATCCTTTTCTGAATCTGTCTTAAATTCTTGGCTGTTTCCTGTTGGTGTCTGCTGCAATGATTTTTAAATTATCTTCAGCAAAATTTCACATCTATATGATATGAATGATACTGTTTAATACTTTCCACATTCAACTGACTCACCTTTCTTTGGAATGGACACAAATTGGATCTTTTCTAGTTGTATGGCCAGGGAGTTGCTTTCCAAATCTCTTGCTATAGATGAGTGAGGGCATCCGGTGTTGCATCTATTTCTTGAAATATCTCAAATGGAATTCTAACAATTCCATACTAAGACAGACTAGGAAGAAGGGCCTGATGGTCTGCTTTTAAAAACAACAACAAAAACTGATTAATCATAACACAAATAGATGCATGTACAACCATGTTCATCACAGCACTAGCTTAAAGCTATTGTGCTTAATAGATTAGATTAAAGAACAAAACAAAACAAGAATAAATTAAAAAACAAACAAACAAAAACAACTTTGGTACATACACCCAATGGAATGCTATACAACACTGAAGAGTGAATCAGCAAAACAGATGATATGGATGAACTTGAAAGACATTATGCTGAGTAAAATTAGTTTCACTAAATTAGTCAATTGAGAGGAAAGAGTAATCCACTAGCTAGAGGGTAGACATGTGTTAACTTGGTTGATAAGGCAAGGCACTATATAAGTGGGAGGTTGGAAGAAGAATGATAAAGACAGGGGAATACACAGGGAGGAGAGCAAGAGTAAAGGAAGTAGAGGTAAATACTGCTTTAACACAACCCTGTGACAGCAGTGATCTATGGGTAGACACATAGACAAATATACAGGCTAAACGGGTATGGGAGGGAGAATGGGAAAATATGCACAAATATGTACAGTTTTGACAGAGGATATTTACCTTTACTGCAAACATATCTATGAATGTGGTGGAACATACAGGGGGCAAAATTATGAAAACTCTTAAACATTACCAAGCATTGAGGGAATGAGAGGCTAGGCCTGGGGGCTCAGGACCATGGTCTCATGGACACCATAGTCAATGGGCATAGTCCACAAGACAATATTCTACTTCTTACTTTGTTAGGTTGTGACTGGGATCTTAAAAGCTCATGAGTGGCCATCTGAGGTGCAACTATTGGTATCTCCCTGTATGGAGGAAAGAAGAGTGATGAAAATTGAAGATGCTGGTAATCAATTTGTTCAATGGACTGAAGGTGCAAACATCAGTGTATACTACCCTGAGACCAGAAGAACTAGATGGTGCCTGGCTACCACTACCAAGTATTCTGAAAGGGCCACACTGGTCCTGGATAGACTGGGAGAAAATATTAAACAAAATTCAAAATTATAAACAACAACAACAACAACAACAAAAACCTGGCTTACTGGTCAGAAAGAGATAGGTGGAACCCAAGACTGTTGCCCTTAGTCACCCTCAGGTCTGGACCTGAACTCACCCTCTTGAATCAATTTTCAATCGTAGGTAGGTAAATGGGGAAACAACAATCCTAGTAAGGTTTGCTCGCCATGGAATGATCAGTCATTCAAGATCAGAAGGGCAGCATCTACCTAAGGGAAAAATTCAGAGGATTGGGAAGGAGGGTAGAATGGAAACAAGAATTGCAGAGAGGAAGCGAGATAACTGATGTTACATAGAGGGGATAACAGCCATTGGCATGAAATGAAGTGTATGATTTGTTGAATGCAAAACTGATTATCTGCTCTATAAACCTTCACTCAATTCACAATAAAAAGTTTAAAAAGATAAAATAGAAAAAACTGGCCAGTGAAAACATTATGAATAGCTGACCATTGTCAGATATAGTGACAGATTATGAGCCACTCAGCTTGGAAGACACTCAGAATATGACTAGGAAAGAACTATGTCTTCAAAATAGAGTTGACCTTAAGGATACAGATGGAAGAAAGCTTTCAAGACCTTCATTTACTGATGTGGCATGAATAAAAAATCAATTAATAAGCAAAATGTGGAATGCAGTAAGTATGAATCTTGGAAAATAGAAAGTTGTCAAAAATGAAATGGGGTGCATAAAAGTTAATAACCTAGGCATTAATGAGCTGAGATGGGCTGGTATTGGCCGTTTTGAATTGGGCAATCTCATAGAGTCCTGGTGTAGCATTGTGGGATAAAGCATTGGACCACAAGTTTGGCAGTTCAGCTGCTCCTTGGAAAATCTACAGAGGGTCACTATGAGTCAGAAACCAACTCGATGGCACTTAACAACAACAACATTGGCCTACTATGCCAAGAATGAAAAATGGAAGAGGAATGGAATTACATTCATCATCAAAAAACATTTATAGATCGTTTCTGAAGTACAAGTAAAAATAATAGGACTATTATTCAAATTTCAGATGATACAACCTTGCTTCCTGAAAGTGAAGAGCACTTAAAGTATTTACTGATGAAGATCAAAGAGCACAGCCTTTGGTATGGATTGCATCTCAATATAAAGAAAACAAAAATCCTCACCACTGGACCTATAAACAACATTCTTATCAATGGAGAAAAGATTGAAGTCAAGGACTTCATTCTTCTTGGATCAACTATCAACACTCATGGACGCAGCAGTCAAGAAATCAAATGACGTATTGTATTAGGCAAATCTGCTGCACAAGACCTTTTTAAAGTG
>NW_006408532.1:23756390-23779629 GCF_000296735.1 Chrysochloris asiatica | reverse complement strand
ATGGGTTAGAACAAACTTGACGGCACTTAACAACAACAACAATAACAATTGTCTGAAATTGATTAAATGTATTAATAACGTCTCCTTCTATTGAATCACCCTCGTGGCTCAATTGGAGGATTGGAATGTGAAAGTTAGAAACAAAGAAGAAGGATTGGTAGTTGGAAAATCTGGCCTTGATAATTGGAATGACACTGGAGATCGCATGACAAAATTTTGCAAGATCAATGACTAATTCATTTTTTCAACAACATAAATGGAAACAAGCAGAACTCATCAGATGGAATACACAGGACTCACACTTACTACAGCTATGGGAGGAGACAATGGAAAAGCTCAATATCATCAGTCAGAACAAGGCCAGAGATTGACTATGGAACGGACCATTAATTACTTAAATTCAAGTTCAAGTTGAAGCTGAAGGAAGAATAAGTCCATGAGAGCCAACTTGCAGCTATGTATGCTACCTGAACTTAGAGACCATCTCAAAAATAAATTTGATTCATTGAACACTAATAACTGAAGACCAGATGAGTTGTGGAATAACATCAAAGACATCATACATGAAGAAATCAAAGGTCACTGAAAAGACAGGAAAGAAAGAAAAGGCCAAATAGATGTCAGAAGAGATTCTGAAACTTGCTCTTGAACTTATAGTAGCTAAAGTGAATGGAAAGAATGATGAAGTATTAGCGTAACAGATTTCAAAAGGCAACTCAAGAAGACAGCGTAAAGTATTATAATGAAATGTACAAATCCAAGGTAGAAAACCAAAAGTGAAGAACACACTCAGCATTTGTCAATATGATATAACTGAATAAAAAAATTCAAGCTTCGAACTGCAGTATTGAAAGATTCTTGAACAAAATATTGAAAGTCCCAGAAAGCAGCAAAAGAAGATGAAAAAAAGAGGAAGAATTTGTCAATGTTGAACCCTTTCAGGAGGTAGTATATGATCAAGAACCAATGATATTGAAGGAAGCAATTCAAGCTGCACTGCAGGCATTGGTGAAAAACAAGGCTCCAGAAAGTGACTGGATACCTTAAAAAAAATTACAGTCAAGAAAACCCCATGAAGCAGTTCTGCTCTGCAACACAAGGTATTATTGTGAATTGGAATCAACTTGATGACAACAGTTACCTTACACCTTTTTCACCTCATACCTTTTCCATGGAGTACAATTACTTTGCTACACATGTTACCTCTTGTGGGTTGGTGTGGAAAGTAGGAAGGTTCTCAGAGCCTGTATTGGGCCAGTTGTGATGCTAGCTGTAATGTTAACTACTGGCCCCCCCCCTCTCATGTGGGGCCAGCCATCTACTCCTGGTGAATCCGTGCACAATGAAACAAAATACTGCTTGGTCCTGAGCCATCCCCATGACAGGTGGTGAACAGAGTGGAGAATAATGGAAGAAAATCATCGTGACAAATAAGCCCAGAAAACCAGTCACAGAAGGTCTCTAAACCATGATCCACAACCCAGGGTTGAGCGGTCACTAGAGGTCTACTTCTCATCACTGAAGAAGTAGACCTCTGTTGTTGTAGTTAGGTGCCATCGAGTCAGTACTGACTCAAAGCGACCTTATGCATAGCAAAATGAAACACTGCCTGATTCTGGCCAACCTCACTACTGTTGCCTCGCTTGAGTCCATTGATGCTGCCACTTGGCTAATCCATCTCGTTGGGGGGTCTTCCTCTTTAACTCTGACCACCTTACCAAGCATGATATCCTTCTCCAGTGACTGGTCCCTCCTGACAATGTGTCCGAAGTGTGAGAGATGTAGTTTGGCCATCTTGGTCTCCAAGGAGCACTCTGGCTGCACTTCTTCTGACACGTA
The DNA here is from genome assembly GCF_000296735.1 of Chrysochloris asiatica. NCBI lineage: Eukaryota > Metazoa > Chordata > Mammalia > Afrosoricida > Chrysochloridae > Chrysochloris > Chrysochloris asiatica. The sequence goes on along the minus strand of NW_006408532.1, from coordinate 23,777,790 downwards.
TCTGTTGGTTCTTTTGGCAGCCCATGGCACTTTCAATATTCTCCTCCAACACCATAACTCAAAAGCATCAATTCTTCTATGGTCTTCCTTATTCACTGTCCAGCTTTTACATGCATGTGAGGTTATTGAAAATACCATGGCTTGGGTTAGGCACAGACCTCTTATTCTTAAAATTAGCTAACAGGATGCGATGGGGAACTATGTTGCTTGTCTTTGGAGCTGTATACAATATAAATCATTAGCAGTTAGGGTAAAAAGAAATGAATGAAACAGGAAAATTCAAAGCCCATGTCTAAAACCAAGCCAAATATGGGGGTGGGGGTGGGTATTCTTAGAGGTCTTAGGCCATGAGAGACAAAGAGAAGCGTGTAGCTTCACAGTGACCCTTCCCCCAGATAATGTGTCTGAGCTTTACTGCGACATCAAGGCCCCTCAGAGAGCTGGGTGTTTGCTGGTGGTGGGAGTGATGAGGGTGCCTGAGTCTAAAGGAATTGACACCTTTCCTTATACGCAAAGGAGTTTTGCTTAATTACTAATAAAATGCTGAGTAAATGTTCTGAGGATCAAAATAAATTTGCAAACCACTGTTGTCTAGCCATATTCTTTTGAAGTATTTGAAGTCGTTTTCTTTATGATTTCAGGCTCCTGTTCTTTATTCAGATAAGTCCTATACTCTTTAGATTCATCATTGTACAAAAGAGGGGTATAAAGTATATTCAACTTTTTCCTTCCAGATTTACTGTTAATAATTTCCTCTGGTTTTCATTTCATTATGGATCTTCTCTTTTTGATAACTTCTAGCAGCACTGGAAAGAGTCCCAGTGGTGCCATCGTTAAGCACTTGACTGCGAACCAAACCACTTGGCAGTTTTAACCTACCCTATAGCTCCATAGAAGACAAACCTGGTGATCTGCTCCTGGAGAGATCACAGCTAGAGAAATCCTATGAGGCAGTTCCCTCTCATGTGGGGCCCACATGAGTTGAAAGTGACTTGACACCTAACAACAGTAGCTGCATTAGTTAATAACTTACTCCTCAGAGTGTGGTCCACACGCCAGCAGCATAGACATCACTTGGGAGCTTGGTAGACCTGCAGAAGCTCAGGCCTCACCTCAGCTCTGCTGAATCAGAATCTATATTGTCATCCAGAGTCCCAGGTGATTTGTGTTTAAGTTTGAGATGCCCTGAGTTAATGTTTGTTTATTTATGAAGGGTGAAGTGATAGGGCTGAACACCTTGCCTCTTCCTTGATCTCTCCTTAATTAATTTGTGGAACTGCATAGTATCCTCCATTCCACTCTGTAATCCATACTGACTGATGATCTCAGAGGAATGGTCACAGTGAATGGAAAGGGTGCTGCAATACACAGCATTGTCTTTCATTGGTCTTACTTATTAATTGTTCAGCTTTCACATACATGTAAGGTCGTTGAAAATATCATGTTTCATGTCCCTTAATTGAATTATGTGTTTACCAAGAGTGAACTGTGTTTGCTCTCAAACCTCTTTATACCGATTGTGTTAGTTGTTATAATTGCACAATTTTAATAAACTGACTAAATAGGAGTGGAAAAGATAGTTATTTATATGAGAGCTAAACTCAATGCTTTGTTAATACTGAATGAAAAAAATGATGCGAGTGATTTAGTTATTATAAACGGGTGTGGGGAGGGTTGTAAAGATGCTGAAGGTGTCTGCGTTCTGAGTATTTGTGTGTAAGTTTTTATTTCATATCACTGAAACTAAAATTAGACATTGAAAATAATACTCTGTATATGTAATTTCTTTGCAACAAAGAGACTGGGAAACTCTAATAGATCCAAGTTATTATTGTTAGGTACCCACCAGGGTCGCTATGGGTCGGAACCGACTTGACGGCACTCAACAACAACAACAACAACAACAACAACCCACCAGTCAGTTCCCCCTCATAGAGACCCCATGTACAACAGAAGGAATCATGGTCCAGCCCTGCACCACCCTCAGTCTTTCCTATGCTTGAGCCCATTGTTGGAGCCACAGTATCAATCCATCCCACTGTGGATCTTCCTCTCTTCACTCACTCTCTTCCTTGGCAGTCATGATGTCCTTCCCCTGAGACTGATCCTTCTTGATAACATGTCCAAAGTATGTGAGATGAAGTCTTGCTAACCTCACTTCTAAGGAGCATCCTAACTATACTTCCAAGACAGATTTGTTTGTCCGTGAACAAACAAACAAAAAAAACCCAAAAGTACATGAAATATTCAATGCTCTTTGCCAACACTATAAATCAAATGCATCAAGTTTTCATTGGTCTTACTTATTAATTGTTCAGCTTTCACATACATGTAAGGTCGTTGAAAATATCATGGCTTGGGTTGGGTGTACGTTAAACTGACATCTTTGTTCTTTAAGACGTTAAAGAGGTCTTTTGCGACAGATTTGCATAATGCAACATTAGATTTCTTAATTGCTGCTTCCAGGGCCATTGATTATGGATCCAAGTAAAATGAAATTCTTGACAACTTCAATCTGTTCTCCATTTATCATGATGCTGCTTATTGGCCCAGTTGTGAAGATTTTTATTTTCTTTACATTGAGCTGTAATCCTTACTGAAGACTAGTCTTTGATCTTCTTTAGAATTACTTCAAACTCTTTTCACTTTCCGCCAATTAGGTTGTGTCATCTGTATATCTTAGGTTGTTAATGAGTTTTCCTCTAATCCTGATGCTGAATTCTCCTTCATAATCCAGTTTCTCAGATTATTTGCTCAGCATACAGATTGAATAGTGGTGGTGATGGTAGTTGTGTGTCATTGAGTCAGTTCCGACTCATAACGACCCTATAAAGGGTTTCCAAGGCTGTAAATCTTTGTGGGAACAGAAAGCTTCATCTTTCTCCCTTGGAGCAGATTATAGATTTGAACTGCTTGCCTTGCAGTTAGCAGCCCAGCTCATAATCCACTACGGTACTAGGGCTCAGTACAGATTGGTTAAGTATGCTGAAAATCTGCAACACTGGCTCACATTTTTCCTGATATTAAACCAGTCAATATTCCCTTGATCTGTTTGAACAATTACCTCTTGGTCTATGTATAGGTTCCACATTAACATAATTAAATGTTCTGGAATTTCCACTCTGCAATGTTATCCATAGTTTGCTATGATCCACACATTTAAATGCCTTTGCAAATAAAACACAAGCAAACATCTTTCTGATATTTCCTCCTTTTAGCTAAGATCCAGCTAATGTCAGCAGTGATATCCCTCATTTCACGTCCTCCTCTGATTCTGGCATAAATTCCTGGAAGGTCCCTGTCAATGTACTGCTAAAACCATTTCTGAATTTTCTTCAGCAAAATTTTACTTGCATATGATAGTAATGATATTGTTTAACAATTTCTTCATTCCATTGGGTAGCCTTTCTTTGGAATGGCCACAAATATGGATCTCTTCCAGGTAGTTGTCTCCAAACTTTTTTGGCATTGATGAGGGAGTGCTTCCGGTGCTGCGTCAGTTTACTGAATCATTTCCATTTGGATTCTGATCATTCCCGAAGCCTTTTATTCACCAATGCCTTCAGTGCCGCTTGAACTTTTTCCTTCAGTACTATCGGTTCTTGATTATATGTTACCTTTTGAAATGGTTGGGCATCGGCCTTTTGGTTTTCTAATTTAAGGTGTTTGCACAGTTCATTATAACACAATGGTAAGTAAATATTTTTAAAGGTCTTCGCCTTATAAAAGGTGGTCTAAATGGTTTGTGCTTGAGTACGAATCAAAATATTGGTACTGCAAATCCACCCAGTAGTACAATGGAAGAAGGGCCATCCTAAAGATTGTTGTCGTTGTTAAGTCCTGTTGAGTCAGTTCAGACTCATAGTGAACCTGTATAGGGTTTCCAGGCAACAGCTGGTGGGCTCAAACTGCCAACCTTGTGGTGTACTGTCCAGTGCTGATCCTACAGTGCCACACCAAGAGTTCTAAAGATTAAAGACAAATCCCACAGAGCAGCTCTACTTTAGTACATGGGGTTTTCATGATTCAGTGTTGACTTGACCACAATGAGTTTTGGCCCTACATGAAAAGTTTATAAATGGATACACAATTTTTTGTTGAAATTAAAAAATTTTTTAATAAAAAATGTTTATCGTAATGATTTCCCTCTTTAACCAGCTTTTTAATTAACCATTTGTACTAATCATATCAGCTAAGATAAACAAAGATACTCAATAGAAGGCTTTATTTATAGCCAAGGAAACTAGGAGAAAAGAATTGTCTTGCCTTAATGGGCTCTTTCTCTTTTCCAGATGAGGAATTTGGGACCCAAAAGGTAAAATGTATTGCTTTAGATCAAAGTGTGGTTCTCACAAGGTTGTGTCCATTCTAGCATCATCATCATCATCTGGAACTTGCTAGAAATGTCATCAATTCATGGACCCTGCCCAGACCTATTTAATCAAAAACTCTGGGACAGGGCTCAGCACTTTGTTTTCACAAGTCCTCAGATTGTTCTGATGCAGCTAGAGTTGGAGGCCGATGGACTTAGATGACACAGGAAAAGCAAAACCTGGAGAAGAATTTATTTCTCTGTCCATTGAATCATTGCACTATCTCACTCTACGAATCTGAGACTTCTTTGAATGAGAAATAGTATTGTTGCTGTTGTCAAGTGCTGTCGAGTCAGTTTTGACTCATAACAACCCTGTAAAGGTTTCCAAGGAACAGTTGGTAGGTTTGAATTGCCAGACCTTACTACAGTCCAGCACATTATTCTGCAGCACCATTCTAGGACTCCTTGTATAATTTAAGCAATAGTTGGAACCAATGTATCTTAAATGAAAGGATTCTTTCTAACATATGTTAAAGCAGAAACAGTTAATGAGCTTCACTGCTAACGGAAATGTTGGTGGTTCAAGTTCACCCAGAGGCAACTTGGAAGTAAGGTCTGGTAATCTCCTTTTGGAAAATTAGCTATTGAAAATCCTATGGAGCACAGTTCTACTCTGACACGTAGGGTTTACATGAGTCAGAATCGACTCCACAACAACATTTACAAAAACTGTACATAAACCACACAAAAAAAACCCCACCCAAATCCATTGCCTATGATTCAATTCTGACTCAAAGAAACCCTATAGAATAGAGTAGAACTGCCCCCATAGGGCTTCGAGGGCTGTCATCTTTACAGAAAGGAGCCTTGGTAGCACAGTGATTGTGCTCTTGGTGGTTCAAACCCATTAGCCAGTCCATGGGAGAAAGATATGGTAGTCTTCTTCCGTAAAGGTTTCAGCCTTGGAAACCTTGTGGGACAGTTCAACTCTGTCCTATAGGGTTTCTAGGCTTCAGAATCAACTCAATGGCAATAGGTAATCTTTACAGGACCAGACTGCCACATCTTCTTCCCATGGAGTGGCTGGTGGGTTTGAATTGCCTACCTTTTGATTAGCACCTGAGCACCACCTAGTCACTGCTCTGCACAAGGACTCCTTAAACTGTACCTAAGGAGCTCTGGAGCATAGTGGTTACGAGTCAGGCTGCTAACCTCAACGTTCAAAACTATCAGTCATTCCTTGGAAGAAAGATGAGGCTTTCTGCTTCCGTAGCGATTTACAGCCTCGGAAACCCTCTGCAGGGTGCTGTGAGTTGGAACATAACTACCACCACCAACCACCCACCAGAGATGGGTAAGCTCCACTGGTCTAATTGACAGATATGTTTACTCCTGACCCTTTCTTTGTAGCAGTTGCTGGTGCTGCTGTGACCACTCCCAGCCTAAGCATTTTACCTAGATTGTCTCATTTTATGAAATAGGCTATTCACTTGATTTTGCAGATGAAGGAAGTAAAACCTGGCACAGTCAAGTTACTTACCTAAAGGTGTAGAGATAACAGAGTACTGAGCCAAGATTTTAATCTTGATTTGTTGATGCTAATACCTAAGCATTGCATTTAATTATCTGCTTATTTAGAAGAGTTGTTGCTACCTGAAAAAAGAATTAAATGTGTATTTTTTTTTTTTAATTGTGTTTTCCCTAGTCTCCTTCAGTGACTAGAAAATAAACAAAAGAACCACTGACGTAGAAACTGTGTCTACATAGCACAAGTTTAAAATATGTTTATATCAATATAAATAAATATTCTGTGTGGTTCTGTGGGTTAATGAGCTGGACTGCAGAGTTGGTTTGAACGGCAAGGGCTGAAATTCAAGCTCACCAGTCACTCCTCGGAAACTATACAGGGTCACTATGGGTCGGAACTGATTCCACAGCACTTAACAACAACAACAACCTTCACATTAGAATAATATCTGGAACTCTCTGAAAATATGAGTAGGCTTCAAAAAGTTAGTGGAAAAATTCCAGTATCTTTTCATTTCTTTTGACTCCCCCGTCTTAAACTGATACTCAAAACCATCTTTATGCCGATTAACTTAAATCAGTTGAAACTTAATTTTAAAACAAGAAAATAATACTCAGACATGAGTAAACAAACTCAGACATGAGTAAACAATACTCAGACATGAGTAAACATGGAATGGTCAATCATTCAAAATCAAAAGAGCAACATTTTCCTAAGCACAAAACTGAGAAAGGATGAAAAGGTGGGTGGATTGGAAATAGGAACCGCAGGGAGGCAGCAGGGTAACCTAACCGATGTTGCATGCAGAGGATTGTAATCATTGAGGTGAAACAAAATGTAATTGTTGAATGTAAAGCTGATGCTCTTGTCTATAAACCTCCACTCATTTCACAATAAAGTTAAAAAACAAAACAAAACATTACTATTCTAATGGTACAGTCATTGTTTTGAGCTAGTGAAATAGACATATAGGTTCAGATAAGTAAGGCTTGGAAACTGATTTGATAATTTTTTCCATCAAATTACCAATGAAGTAAGAGTGGTAGCCAACAATTGAACACTTGCAATGCCTCATGCTTGTTAAATTGTTTGGTGATGCCTTCAAATATTTGCTCTATTTTGGGTTACCATTATGGGATTAGAAGATATGCATAGACGTTATTTTCAGGAATCCAAAAGATAAATTTTGGTGTTTAAAAATGCCATGTCCACCAGTAACTGAACTGAAATAGTCTATGTTTTTTTTTTTTCCAACTGGAAGAAAAGCACTCTGGAAAATACCTAGGAAAACTTCATTTTCCTGGAATAGGAAGTAGATATTGTAGTAAGATTTTGTCTGTTTCTTTAAAACCATCCTGCTTTTTTCTGTGTTTATTTTATAATCATTATCAATCTAAACTAAAGAACAATTGGTGGGAACTTAGAATTTTTACCAGCCAAGAAAAAGGAAATATATGACTAATGAGTACAAAGTATTCTTAAGGATATTTCATATCTCTGATTAATTTTATTGTTCTCCTACCTCTTAAAAGAGAGACAAAGATGTGCCTTGCTCTATATAGGAGTGTGTTTGGAAAATTAAATAACTTCAATCATTTTTTAAATTCAAAATACTAGCCTGTTATTATTCTCTAAAGCATTACTTCTTAACAATTTTGGTCTCTCTCCTGCCAGGGATATTTGGTAATTTGTGGAGATATTTGTTGTCACAAATGACTGGGCATTGCTAATATTATCTAGTGGATAGAGCTCAAGGATGCTGCTGAGAATCGTACAATGTGCAGGGCAGCCCCCCACAACTGGGAGGTACCTGGTTCAAACTTCCAGCACTGTCAAGATTGAGAATCCCTGCTTTAAAGGATTACTTTTTACCTGTTATTAATTCAAATAGTTGTATATTTGGCCTGCTTAGTGCCCTTATATAAACAACTCTTGAAATAAAATGATAACAACTGAAATACTAAATGAGACAGTATTTTCCATCAGAGTTAGTTCTAGTACCCACTGCACCGTAGGGGGATCTGAAGATCATTTCTAATTTGTATGTAAAACATTTCAGTGTCTGGTCTCTATGGTAAAAACAGCAGTGGATGTTTGATAGTTACGGTGGAGAGTTAAGCATCTGAAGACTTCAGGGGCCAAAAAAATTGAGCTGAAAAATTAAAGACTAAAGAGGTTTGACCTCTTTTCTCTCGATCCTTTGGCTGGTACTACCCTGTGCTTACACTCATGGAAGCAGCAGTCAAGAAATCAAACAACATATTGTATTAGGCAAATCTGCTGCACAAGACCTTTTTCTAAAGTGTTGAAGAGCAAAGATGTCAGCTTGGGGACTAAGGTGTGCCTGACCCAAGCCATGGTATTTTCGATAACCTCATATGCACGTGAAAGTTGGACAGTGAATAAGAAAGATTGTAGAATGGAAGCATTTGAGTTATGGTGTTAGAGGAGAATATTGAAAGTGCTATGGGCTGCCAAAAGAACAAACAGATTTGTGCTGGAAGAAATGCAGCCAGATTGCTCCTTGAAGGCAAGGATGGCTAAACTTCGTCTCTCATCCTTGGGACATACTGTCAGGAGGGACCAGTCACTGGAGAAGGAAGGATATCATGTTTGGTAAGTTAGAGGGTCAGAGAAAAAGAGGAAGACCCCCAACAAGATGGATTGGCAAAGTGGCAGCATCAGAGGGCTCAAGTGTGGCAACAATTGTGAGGTTGGTCCAGGACCAGGTAGTGTTTTGTTCTGTTGTGCATAGGGTTGCTATGAGTCAGTATTGACTCGATGGCACCTAACCACAACAACTCTGTTGACTTATTTTTTTAATTTACTAAGCATGCTTTCCATTTAAAAAGATTAAAACTTCCATAGATCTGTTTTGCTACTCGTCTTCAAAATACCATTTTAAATTGGGATGCAAACTTCCATAAAAATGAAAGCTAATTTTTCCCAAGTAAACTACTAGACTAAAAACATCTTTGCAAGTACCATGTCTCCCTTATAACTGGGTTTGGTTAGCTGGAAATGAAGTGGGGATTTGGGGACGTCTTTAATGGGTGTGTATGTGGGCATGAGTCTCTGGTATTTGAAGTCTACATAGCCACCTATTGGTGTATCAGCCCAGCACCCCTTTCCTAGGAAGTAACTCTCTTTGCCCACCATTCTGGTTATTAATGATACCATGTCAGTGTTCTGTGATGGTTCCAATCTACCTCAAGTAATTGGCCCAGGTGTAGACTCACAACCAGATGGGAACAATCAGAGTCCCTTCTTCAGAGTTTTAGACATGACAGAAGGAATGGTTTGTCTCTCCCTAGTGACTAAAACAAATGAGGTCTACTGAAGAGCTGCGGCTGCCATGTCCCTGTCCCATTATGCAGAGGACACCAAGTCTGCACCAGGAGAGCAGGATAAGACCAGAAGAAGAGACTGGGAGGTCTGATGGCCTACACATTCCTGGTGGTCCTGGGCCCTAGGCAGCCTCTGCCCATCTCCCAGCATTTCTCCAGGGCTTCCTTGGCTTCTGTGAGAACACTCGCAGATCCTCCTCAGTTTCTCTTTATTAAAGTCAACTCAAGCTGATTTTCTATGTTTTGCAACCAAGAGAGTCATGACAACACAGTGTCTTACCTGAAAACAAATTCCTCAAGTTTCCCACACACAGACATCTCCAAATGAAAATAAGACTCCAAGCCCTAGAGTGTATCTGTTTTCAGGAGGGGGTTTCTGATAATTAGCTTAAATTTGCAACAAATGGCATACACAGACTGTTGGCTCTGCATGTGTGCTCTAAGATTGGTGTTTACCCTATTATTTTCCAATTTAAGAGTGTCATAAAGTTTATCAGTGAGCAAATGAGAACAAGCAAAAACACATATGGCGGTGAGAGCACTTGAAAAGGACTATATACGGTGACTTGACATCCAGAGTATTTTAGACTTCAACAAACCTAATGATTTTCATTGGAATGATAAGAAAGGGGCACAACCATATTTCCCACTTAAACTTGGTGATGGTTGGGTATTTTTAGCAAATGAGTTGTCAGCAGAAAGGCTTCATTAGACCCATCAGGATATCTGCCCATGAAGAACGAATCCCAAACTGTACTGACAGTTTCCTTGAGCCAAAATGATGAAGCACCTCTGACAAGAGCCATATTGTGCGCCCCATGTGAAGAGCGTGAGGAACAAAAGAGACAGTTTGATCTTCATTTGGTCAGGTTAATATTGACACAGCTTAGAGAAATCAGGAGTGTGGGTAGTAGACATGTACACTAATCTCTCTGGAGACTTGACTGGTGGTTTCCATAAATCAGGAAGATATACCCATAGAAGAAAGGAGGTCTCCTGCTTTCTTGAAATATTATTTGAACTTGATGATTTATTTTTTACAAAGGAAAATAAATAAAGCTATTAAGTGTCAGGCTTATTGCTCAAAACAGGCTAAGAGGGACTTTTTTCCTAATCTATATATGCTTATGAAAATAATCATTGCTTTATTTATTTTTGCTAGCCAAGGTGTAATCCAGGTTTTCCTATTTCAAAATGAAGCACATGCCTAATGAAGACGTTTTCCAATATGCATTTGTACTGAATCATTCACATAGAAATACTTTCAAATATGTGTGAGCAAAAAAGAGAGTCTTAAAGGAAATAATAGTCTCATCTGTGAAAAGTTTTCATGGTCATGGGTCTGTTGTCAAAGAAAATGTAAATTAGTTTGAGCTAGTTAATAAGGTGATGATTTATTTATGTTTAATTGGTTTTGAACCTTCTCTCTATCCAGTTACTCCGTTTATTGTTAGCAATTTGTAAGAGTCGGCCTAGGACTAGTCTTCTATAGTATCTGAACTATAGTATCTGAACATCTTTTTTCAGAGTCAACTCTCTGCTACTTGCAACGTCCTCTATATGACTGAGACAGTGTGGATGGGTCTGAATTTCAATTTACTTAATTTTGTTGTTGTTGTTAAGTGCCGAGTCAATTCCGATCCATAACGACCCTGTATAGGGTTTCCAAGGAGGAGCTGGTGAGCTTGAACCACCGACCTTGTGGTTCAAATGACTTTGCAGTCTGATACATTAGCCCACAGCGCCACACCAGGACTCCACTTGTAATTTTCAGATGCAGTATCCCAATTCCTTCTCTTTTTCTCTCTCATGCTCTCAATTTCTGTTAATGACGTGGCTATAGCCATTTGCCATAGAGGTGATTCCAACTCATGGTAACTCCTTGTGTATTTGTTTTTGTTGTTGTTAGGTGCCATCAAGTCAGTGCCAACCCATAGTGATCCTATATACAACAGAACTAAACAACGCCTGGTCCTGTGAAATCCTCATAATTGCTACTATGCTTGAGTCCATTGCTGCTTCCAGTAAGCCAATCCATCTCATTGGGGGTCTCCCTCTTTTTCCCTCACCTTCCACTTTACCAAGATGATGTTCTTCTCCAGGCACGGATCCCTCTCATAATATGTCCAAAGTATAAGAGATAAAGTCAGGTCCTCTTGACTTCTAAAGAGCATTCTAGTTGTACTTCTTCCAGCACAGATTTGTTTGTTCTTCTGGCAGTTCATAGTACCTTTAAAATTCTTCTCGAACACCATAACTCAAATGCATCAACTCACCTATGGTCTTCATTATTTAATGACCAACTTTCACGTGCATATGAGGCTATTGATAATACCATAGCTTGTGTCAGGCACACTTTAATCCTCAAACTGACATCTTTAATTTAAAGAGGTCTTGTGCCACAGATTTGCCTAATGCAATTCGTCATTTGCTTTCTTAACTACTGCTTCTATGAGTGTTGATGGTGGATCCAAGCAAAATGAAGTCTTTGACAATTTTTAATGTTTTCTCCATTTATCACAATACTTACTATTTACTGGTCCCATGGTAGGAATCTTTGTTTTCTTTCTATTGAACCCACATTGAAGGTTGTGGTCTTTGATCTTCATCAGTAAGTTTTCAAGTCCTCTTTGCTTTCAGCAAACAAGGTTGTATCATCTGCATATAGCAGATTGTTAATGAGTCTTCCTCCGATCCTGATGTTATGTTCTTCTTCATAGGTAATCCAGCTTCTTGGATTATTTGTTGAGCATGCAGATTGAATAAGTATAGTGAAAGAATACAACCCTGGCACACACCTTTCCTGATTTCAAACCATTCAGTGTCTCTTATTCTGCTTGAACCACAGCCTCTTGGACTATGTACAGGTTCCTCATGAGCACAGTTAAGTGTTTCCAGAATACTCATTTGCCGCAATATTGTCCATAGCTTGTCATGATTCACAGACAAAAATTTTGGCATAGTCAATAAAATACAGGTAGATATACTTCTGGTATTCTCTGCTTTCCACAAAGATCCATCTGACATCAGCAATGTTATCATTTGTTTTATATCCTCATCTGAATCTGGCTTGAACCTCTTGCAGTTCCCGGTCAATGTACTCTCACGGTGTTTTTGAATATCTTTAGCAAAATTTTACTTGTATGTGAGATTAATTATATTGTCTTATGATTTTCCCAATTCATTGGTTCACCTCTCTTTGGAATGGGCACACATATGGATCTCTTCCAGTCAGTTGGCAAAGGTAGCTGTTTTCCAAATTTCTTGGTCTAGATGAGTGAGTGCCTCCAGTACCACATCAGTTTCTCGAAAGACTTCTATTGATATTCCATCAATTCTCAGATCCTTCTTCTTTGCCAATGCCTTTAGTGCAGCTTGGACTTCTTCCTTCAGTACCATTGGCCCTTGATCATATGCTATCTCTTCAAATGTTTTAACACTGATCATTTCTTTTCAGTACAGTGCCTCTGTATTCCTTCCATCTTCTTTTGATGCTTTCTGCATCATTCAATATCATGCCCAAAGATTCCTTCAGTATTTCAAGTTGAGGTTTGATTTTTTTTTTCTTCAGTTCTTTCAATTTAAGAAATGCTGAAATGTGTTCTTCCCTTTGGGTGTTTTACCTCCACATTTTTGCACATTTCGTTATAATATTTGACTTTGTCTCCTCAAGGTGCCCTTTGAAATTTTCCGTTCAGCTCTTTTGCCTCCTCATTTCTTCCATTTGCTTTAGCATCTCTTTGCTGGAGAGCAAGTTTTAGAGTCTCTTCTGACATCCGTTTTGGTCTTTTATTTCTTCCTTGTCTTCTTAATGACCTTTTGCTTTCTTCTTGTATGATGTTATTGATATCCTCCCACACTCTTCTGGTTTTTGGTCTAATGCATCAAATCTGTTCTTGAGATAACTCTATGTTGAGGTGGGATGTGTTCAAGGTCATATTTTGGCTCTTGTGGATTTGTTTTAATTTTGTTCAGCTTCAGTTTGAACTTGCATGTGAGCAATTGATAGCTGCTCCATAGTCTACCCCTGGCCTTGTTTTGGCTGATGATATAGAGCTTTTCCACCATCTGTCTCCACAGATGCAATCAATTTAATTTATGTATATTCTATCTGGTGAAGTCCATTTGTATAATTGTCGTTTATGTTGTTGAAAAAAGGTATTTGCAAAAACAAGTCATCGGTCTGGCAAAATTCTATCATGTGATCTCCAGTTTTAAGGCCATATTTTTTAATGATTGATTTTCCTTTGTTTCCAACCTTTGCATTCCAGTCACCAGTAATTATCAACACATCTTGGTTGCATGTTTGATCAGTTTCAGACTGAAGAAGTTGGTAGAATTCTTCAGTTTTATCCTCACTGGCTTTAGTGGTTGGTGCATAAATAGTGGTATTAACTGGTCTTCATTGCAGGCATATGGATATTATTCTATTATAGAAAGCATTATACTTCACGATAGCTCTTCAAATGTTCTTTTTGATGATGAATGTGCTGCCATTCCTCTTCAATTTGTCATTCCCTGCAGGAATTTGTGTATCTGGATGGACTTAAACCACCCACCTTCTGATTAGCAGTCAAGTGTGTTAACCGTTTATACTACCCAGGGACTCCAATGATGTGGTTATAGGAAATAATAAATATTTGTCCCATGATATGAATAAATCAATAAACATATGATCATCTTCCTTATTGTAGAATTCCCCAACCAAAGTTATAATATTACAAGGGTTATTGCTTAAAAAGCTCTAGTTTTCTCCCCGAATACTCATGACATCCTTGATCTAAATTGAATTATCTTCAGATTGCTACATTATAATTGCCTTTAATAGGTGCCTTAGCAGAAGAACTTGTCTTGGAATGGTGGAAGTACCCTTGGCACCTCCTATTAAGATACCTGCACTCTCATAGTGAAAAACAGTACTTAATTTGTCTTCCTAACTTCCTTCAGCAATCCTAAATACTAGTCTTCGGTGGGCTTCTGAGTAGTGGAAAGGGAACATTCTTTGATCATAAGGTTTTTAAATACTGAACAGAAATGTGGGATTCTTTCATTATTTGTGTGTTAAAACTACCAGGGCAATAAAAACTACATAAGGATAATGCTGGACAATCAGTGGCATGCAACTTATCCTTACTTTTTTTTGTCTTGTGTACATAGGCATGCCCAACAACTAGTCAAAAGTGCATACTCCTGCAAGAACATCATCACTTTCTTCTATGCAGTTGTTTCTTTGGACAGGTTTTCAATTTTAGGCTCATACATATACATATACCCAGAGTAGAGTAGGTGAGAAACGGAAAATTGATCACGAGCTATGGTATCAGATGTTAATATTGGATCATCAAAATTTTAAATTCTGCAGTATTATTAATATGTTGTCCAAATCCATGATGTAGTATGCTGAACAGAGGGACTGGAGTAAGAAGAAACTATTTTTTATTTAAAACTGATTTAATTGATAATATATTTGGAGATAAAACATTTTCCCATTCAAAGAGATCATTAAGGTTAAAGTGTGGACTGTGAGTTCAGACAAACCTGGGTTCAAGTCCCGTTTTTCCCACACCTGAGCTGTGTGACATCAGTTATTTTGCCTCTAGAAATGGTTGATGTTCAACCATTTCAAGAGGTAGCATATGATCAAGAACCAGTGGTAATGAAGGACTAAGTCCAGAGGGCATTGAAGGCATTGACAAAGAACAAGGCTTTTGAAATTGATAGATACATATGGAAATCTTTCAAGAAACTGATGCAACACTGGAGGCACACACTTAACTATTCCAAGAAATCTGGCCAACTAATTGGAAGAGATCCATGTATGTGACCCAATGGAATGCAGAAATCATTGGAGAGTATCATTAGACAATATCATTAATTTCACATGCAAGTAAAATTTTGCTAAAGATAATTCAAAAATGGCTACAACAGTAATTGACAGGGAACCACCCAAGGTTCAAGCCAAGATGTATCTTGGCTAAAAGCAGAGAATACCGGAAAAATGTTTACCTGTACGTTATTGACTATGTGAAGAACTTTGATCCTGTGAATCATGAAAATCTATGGATATCATTGTGGAGAATGAATATTCTGGAACCACTTAATTGTGATCATGAAGAGTCTGTATTGTATGTAGACCAAAAGGCAGTCATTTAAACAAAACAAGGGAACACTGAATAATTTCAAATTGGGAAAGGTGTTCACCAGGGTTATATTCTTTCACCAAAGTTATTCAATCTGTATGATGAGGCAAATAATCCGAGAAGCTGAATTATATGAAAAAGAACATGGCATCAGGATTGGAGGAAGACTCATTAACAAACTGCG
Source organism: Chrysochloris asiatica (assembly GCF_000296735.1). Classification (NCBI taxonomy): domain Eukaryota; kingdom Metazoa; phylum Chordata; class Mammalia; order Afrosoricida; family Chrysochloridae; genus Chrysochloris; species Chrysochloris asiatica. The sequence goes on along the minus strand of NW_006408532.1, from coordinate 23,762,276 downwards.
ATATGAAGATGATACAACCTTGCTTGCTGAAAATGAAGAGGACTTAAAATACTTGCTGATGAAGATCAAAGACTACAGCCTTTATAAAGGTTTGCAACTTAATATAAAGAAAGTAAAAATTCTCACCATGGGATCAATAAATAATATGATAAATGGACAAAAGTTTGAAGTTGTCAAAGACTTCATTTTGCTTGGATCCACCATCAACACTCATGGAAGCAGCATTCAAGATATCAAAGAATATATTTATTGGCAAATCTGTGGCACAAGATTTCTTTAAAGTGTTCAAGAGCAAAGACATCAGTTTGAGGACTAAGGTATGCCTGAACCATGCCATGATATTTTCAATAGCCTCATATGTGAAAGTTGGATTATGAATAAGGAAGACTGTAGAATAACTGAATCGTTTGAGCTATGGTTGTTGTTATTATTAAGTGCTGTCGAGTGTGTTCTAACCCATAGCAACCCTGTGTAGAGTTTCCAAGTAGCAACTGGTGAGCTTGAACTGCCGACCTTGTGGTTCAAACCTTTGGAGTCCAGTGCATTAACCCACAGTGCCACACCAGGACTCCTGAGTTATGGTTTTGGGGAAGAATTTTAAAGGTGGCATAGACTACCAGAAGTACAAACATATTTGTGTTGGAAGAATTACAACCTGAATGCTCCATAGAAACCAAGATGACCAGACCTGGTCTCTCACACTTCAGCCATATTATCAGGGGGACCAATCCCTGGAGAAGGACATCATGCTTGATAAAGTGGAGGGGTCATTGGAAAAGAGAGAACCCCACAACAAGATGGATTGTTTCAGTAGTGGCAACAATGGGCTTAGCATAGCAGCAACTGTGAGGATGGTGCAGGACCAGGTGGTGTCTCGTTCTGCTGTACAAAGGTCACTATAAGTTTGAAATGACTCCACGGCACCCAACAGAAGTTTCCATGTTCTCAACAGAGAGCAGAAATAATGCTACTTACCTCAAAGTTTAAATGAAGTAATGCGAAGCTTAATTGCTTAATGCACAGTCAGTGCTCAACTAACATTAGTCTACTAGTGATTTAAATGAAAATTATATTGATATACCTATATACTTTACATATTGACTTATATCTTGTAGCATTTTAAATTTTCACAAAAGCTTTCTTTCATTAAATATAAAGAATGAAAAGCCAGTACCACTGGACTCTGTTTCCAAAATAGAAAATATAATATAATTTTAATAGAGCTGGTAAAGAAAGTTCTTACTATTAAAATGCCTAATGCCTTAGCTCAAAATAAGAACAATAGCATGCAGGAAAAAAAAATGATGCATGGTAAAAACATAGGAAATATCTTTGCTTACCAATTAAAGAGGGTACGAAAAACAGAATAAATAAAATCTCTTAATTTATGCATTTTGTGTTCTCATAAATCATTTTCCTGTCAAAATTATCAGACTTTATTATTGCTGAATATTTTAAACATCATAATAGAATTTTGGTGGCATAAATCATAAAGCTTTCAGTTAGAACATTTGTGTACATACCTCAGCATTTTTCTTATATCTTGATTAAAAAAAAATAGTCCTCTGTCTAGAAATAAATCCATGCAGAGTATAAATGTCAAACTGTACTCTTAAATTTCAGTAAGTCAGCAATCCAGGCTGCCCACTGTACTTGCCACGTAGTTATAGGTTGTCAACTTATGTTTCTAAACCTCACTGTTCTCAAAAACTGTACAAACTCGTGTTTTAATCTTGGTAGTGATTTTTGTCTACAAGCATCCCACGTAGAAACTTATTTGATTTTCTATTTCTTCCAAGAAGAAGAAGAAAAAAAATCAAACATAGCAGATCCAAGAATGACTTGCCTATGACAATAGAAAAAAAATTTTTTTCATTTAGTTAAAGACTTAGTTGATATATTTAATTTATAATTTGAAAAGGAGACAACTGTTTTTTCATTATGTGTATAGTCCATCCGTCTTTCAACTATTGGGACTAAATGTTAGTGTTGTTGTTGTTAAGTGCCATTTAGTCAGGTCAGACTCATAGTGACCCTATATAGGGTTTCCAACAAGCAATTGGCGGGTTTGAACTGCCGACCTTTCAGTTAACAGTCCAGTGCCTATCATACAGCACCTCTGATCAGAAGTGAAATCTACTTAAGGTCATTTTGTATTTGGAGATGAAACACAGGAAATACTGAAAAAGACCATTCGTGATGATTTAACTGAAGGAAAAAAAAGATCACTGTTTTTCTTTATTTTTGTGGGGGGTTACTTTAAAAGCTGCTGTTTATGTGGTTGCAAACAGAAGCTCATGAGGCATTGATTGAGGATAATTTGGATTTAAAATAAAGAATCTTGTTAACAAGATAAAAGCTAACTTATATATAGTTTTTCTACCTCACATCAACTTTCAATATTATTTAACTTTGTTCATCTTCCACATCATCTCATATCTAGGAATTTTACATATGAATCACTTGAGTGATTTTGAAAAATGAGTGTTATCATTATTAGAAAGGGTCACATATACTATGGTGGTGGTAGTGGTAGTTGTATGCTATCAACTATGGTTCCAACTCATCGTGACCCTGTATAGGATTTCTAGGACTTGGTATGATGTAGACTCAGCATTGGACTTTCAACCACAAGGTCAGCCGTTCAAACCCACCAACTGCTCCTCGGAAACCCTATACAGGGTCAAAATGAGTAGGAACCAACTTGATGACACTTCACAAAAACAACATAGTGTTTCTGAGATTGCATATCTTTATGGGAGCAGAAAGCCTCCTTTTTCTCCCTCAGAGTGCCCGGTGGACTTGAACTGCTGACCTTATGGTCAACTCTTAACCCACTATGCTACCAGGGTTCCTGCACATACATTATAAAGAATGTAATATAAGTAACTATAAAATCAACAACCAGCCTCCACACAAAGAATCTTGAAAAATTATTTCTGTGAATTAGATTAATCCAATAAATCCTAAGAATGATTTTTTAAATATGTTCATTGAAAGGAAAGAGAGTTAGCGTTCATTGTTTCTTATATATCAGGCACTGAGCCAGTCTTTTTCTGTATGGTCTTAATTCTCACAAAAGTCCTAAGGTGGAGAAGTACAGATGAGGAAACTAAGACTCAGAGAAGCGAGGTAGTCGAGCCAGGCTTAGACTCTTGTCCACTGAATCCAAAACATTTTCTAGACACCTTGGAAAGAGCTCTCATGGAGAGACACAAGATTCTAGATTAGCATTTTGGTGAAACAATGACAACTTTAAGGAGCTCTGGTAGCATAATGGTTACGAATTGGACTGTGAACCACAAGGTCAGCTGTTTGAGACTACCAGCTGTTCCATGGGAGAAAGATGAGGCTTTCTGCTCCTGTAAAGATTTACAGCCTCGGAAACCCTGTACGGGGTCGCTATGGGTCGGAACCGACTCCACAGCACATAACCACCACCACCATAACAACTTTAATATCAGTGTATCTTAATGTCCATCACATGCTAGATTTCAGTATGTATTATTGGAATGCATGTAGAAATGTCACTCTGTTTATATATGATTATAGAAATTATTTTCCACTTACCACTGAGTCATGAATGTTTTCTTGTATCATTAAGTACTCTTTGGTAGCAAGATTCTGGTTTCATTTTCCTTTATTTGTGCTTCATTATTTAACCCCTTCTATATTGTTGGGCATTTAGATTGTTTCCAACTCTTATGTAAGTATTGATTAAGTAAATAGCTTTGTACATAAACTTTTGCATGCTTATGTGATTATTTCTTTAGAATATAATTCTAACAGTGCATGAGACTATTCACTTGGAAATACTTAACAATAATATTAGGAAAAGAAAAGACAGAAAAAAAATCCTTCCAAACATTTCTTTGATTTTTAATGAGTTTAGATATTTATTGATCATAATTTATATGTATTTCAATTCTTTTTTTATGGTCTCCAATTATTTTCTATTGATATGTCTATTTTTCTTCACTGGTTTATAAGAAGTCTGACTCTTAACTGGGAAATGACATTAAACCTTTCTTCTCCCTGTTAAGAAAAAATAAAATGATAGTGGTGGTGGTAGTGATGGTTGGTTGTTATGTGCTCGTCTCCAACTCATAGTGACCCTGCATAGGGTTTCCGAGACTATAAATCTTTACAGGAGCAGAAAGCTTCATCTTTCTCCCACAGAACAGCTGGTAGTTTCAAACTGCTGATGATGAGATTAGCAGCCCGACTTGTAACCACTGTGCTAAAAACAGTTAATAATAATTGCATCATGAAACTTTTTAGTGGGTTTGAAGCACAATGATGTCATGATTCGATTTAAAATTTTAAAGCCCCCTCTGGGCACTGTGTGGAGAGTTGATCATAGATTACCAGAGTGTCTGCAGGAAGACCAATTGGAAAGCTGCTGCACACGTTCATTCAAGAAATGTTAGTGACCATGGGTAGGAGGATAATAGAAATGGAGAGAAAGGAGAGAAGCCTTTAGATTCGTGATATGTTTTAGAAATAGGTCAATAGGATTTGTTTATGGATTATGTGAAGAATGAAGTTAAAAATGAATCAAGAATAACTCCTAAATAAGGGCCTTGGAGAACTGTTAGATGGTGGTACCATTAAATGATATGGAGAAATTGGGGGAGAAGGTGGGTCATATTTTGTTTGAGATGCTTATTTGAGTTTCATATTGGGGATATCATGCATATAGACAAGGCTAGAGTTCAGGAAGATGTAGATGTGATTGTCACTGGCATATGGATGGTTTTAAGAACACTAAGGGAGAATGTGCAGGTAAAGGAGAGAAAGGGTCTGGAACACAAATTCTGGGGCACTGAGCATTTAGACATTGAGCGACAAAGAACATCTAGCAAGGTGACTAAGGAGTAGCCAGTGAGGAAAGCAAAGAGTGTGTGATGTCAGGAAAGTGAAGGAATTAAATGTCTCAAGAAAGGGATATCAACCTTGAAAAGTCCGATAGAGTGAGAAGAGGAAAATGACTTTGGGGTTTGGCAACTTGGAAGGCATTGATCCCTTTTGACAAGAGCAATTCAGTAGAATGGTAAGAACGTTGATCTGACCGAGATTGATTGAAGAGATTATAGAAGAATACATATAGACATGTCATTCTGTTTACATATAATTATAGGAATGATTTTCCACTTAACACTGTGTCATGAGTGTTTTCTTGGGTCATTAAGAGAATATACGGGTAATGCAAGAAAAGTATTGTTTCCCATTTTCATGGAGTAGTCACATTTATGCTCGCAAATGTTTACAGGACAGTTTTTTCATGTGATGCACTGAAGCAATCAGCTTAGTGAGTATAACAACTAAATTTTTCAGACGAGTAGATTTTGTTGAGAAAATAGAATTCTCCACTACATCTGCCTGTGTACTTTCAAACACAAGTGTAGTCAATCTATTGGACACTCTCATTATCCTGGTCACTTATACAAGTCTGCCGTTAGTCAGTTAAAGTTGATGTTGTTGTTAAGTGCTATCAAGTTGGTGCCAACTCATAGTAACCCTGTATAGAGTTTCCAAGGAGTGGTGGAGGGTTTGAAACACTGACCTTGGGGTTAGCAGTCCAGTGCTTATCATACAATGCCACACCAGGTTAGTTCAAGTAGAGCTGTATTATTTGTGGTTTTCTGACCATCATGATAGTCAGTATGTTTTTTGCCCTTGAAATATGTACCTTAGTTTTTGGCTGGGAAATTTCAAAGACTTTTCCCTCTGCCTTCCCCACTCTACCCCCAAATTTCCAAGACTTCCCATTAATTCAGAAACTAGGAATTACTCAGGAAAAGACATGCATGTTGTTGTTGTCAGGTGCCATCGAGTCAGAACCGACTCATAGCGACCCCATGCACAGCAGAACGAAACAATGTC
>NW_006408532.1:23747131-23747800 GCF_000296735.1 Chrysochloris asiatica | reverse complement strand
AACCGTCCCTTTCCCGGCACTCTATACTTCTCAGTTGGGTTTATAAATTCATTGCAATGGTCACAGAAGTGTCACAAACTATCCTCATGATTATGGGCTGTATTAGGGAAGTTGTTAACAGCATTGCAGAGCCATGGGATGTGAGGGAAGGAGTGCTGGTTGATTATCAGAGATGATGGAGTGGTACAGCATTTTGGAAAAGTTGGACATTTGGAACATCTTTAACCTCCACCTCATAGAAACCAGCCTTGTGCTGATCCTTCTAAAATTATTCTTGCTTAGAGTGAATTTTAAAAAACTAAATTTTTACCATTGTTATAATGCCTGGGACAGTAAGTGAAAAACAGTAAAACTGGCAGTACACTTTTTAAATTTTGATTTTATTGTTGTTGAGAATATACACAGCAAAAACCATACACTAGGTAGAACTAATGGAATATAAGGTAACCACAATGGGGTTAGGGTGGGGGGTTTAGTTTGGGTGTTGCGGAGGGCAATACAAGAAGGAGGGAGGAGTCAGAAGAACAAGATAGATAGGGGAACACTGAGACAGGTTTGCATGGCCTAGTGGGACAGAGGTAAATAGTGATGCATACTCACCCTTGGAACAACAGGGTTCTGGGATACAGGGATCTAGGTATAGCTTGAAGAGGGTAAATAATACTAAAA
>NW_006408532.1:23740357-23745639 GCF_000296735.1 Chrysochloris asiatica | reverse complement strand
TCTCAGAAGTACAATTAAGTGTTCTGGAATACTCATACTTCTCAATGTTGTCCATAGCTTGTCATGATCCACACAATCGAAAGCCTTTGTGTAGTCAATACAGCACAGGTAAACATCCTTCTGGTAAAATATGTCTCCTGATTAAATCTTTATAACCATGCTGACAAAGGACTGTGACAGGGAGCAATTTCTATTCTTCCTAACAGATGAGTCATCTACATCTTTGCCAGTCAGTTCCCAGTTACAACTTCCTAAATTTTGTGCTCTGATATTTCAATTGCAGAAGGTACGTTTGGTGGGGGATAGATTAAAGGAGATTCCTTTATTTTCTAAAATTTTGACAAATTGAGTGAAATATATGTGTGTGTGTGTCTACATACGTATGTATGGTTGTATGTACATAGTTTTTTCTTAAGATGGAGGAAACATTTTGGAGACATTTGAGTAGATTAATAAATAGTATTTGTATATATGTAACTAAAACAGTAATTTATCAGGTAGAAGGCAGATGGGGGCAATAAAATGCCAACCTGTATGTTCAGTTGGGTTGTGTTGATGATGAAGTACTGTTTATTCAGGGCAAGCCTAGCTTGTCAGCAAGATAAGGGCTGTTGTAGCACATGACTCCCTGCGTAGCCAGAAGACAATAATAAATTATCTGCTATGCAAACAGCACCAACATAAAGGCAGAACAAACAGACCCTGCCTCCTGGATTCCTGAAGGTTCTCACTCTTTCCCTTGCTTGGCTCTGGCTTCAACATAAAACTCCTGACATCATCCTAAACCCTGTAAGACCTAATCTGGTTTGCACTAATTTATTTGGGTAGAAAGGGCACAGCCATTGGCAATCTTTTTTTGGCGGTTACTGTAAAATTTAAGTATTTTTTTCTCTATATGAATTTTTGGGTTTTCAATACTTCAGTTGGTCCTATGAAATTTGGGGCTTCTCAGAGGAAATATAGGACTCTGTTACCCAAGGGGCTTAATCATAAGAATCACTTGAGGTACATGATGAAAATACAGATGTGTGGACCTAGTCACTAGCCTGCTCATTCAGAACCTCTAGTGAAGTGAACCAGAAATATACATCGCAGGGTGATCTTTATGACAAGGCTAGAGTGAAGGACAACTGGTTGAGTGAGGGAGTCAGTACAAGTCTTGTTAGTGTTGAAAGAGATCAAAGGACTGCTCCATTGGAGAAAAATACACAATGCCATGGAGTCAATTCCGAGTCATAGCAACCACCCCATAGGTTGGAGTAGAACTGCCCAAGAGGGCTTCCAAGGCTTTAATCTTCAGTGAAGTACAATCCCCCAGAGCAGCTGGTGGGTTCAAACTGCTGACCTTTAAGTCAGCTGACCCAATGCACTTATACACTGAGCCATCAGGGCTCATATGTCCATTAATAAATGCCTTCCAACAGCAGTGTTTCTCAGATTTCAATATGTATTAGAATCAACTAGAAATCAGGTAAAATGTAAATTCCACTCCTGGAGGTCTGGGGTGTGGCCTGAAATTCTACCTGGTGTTTCTAATGCTGCTGGACTTGGAGTCACACTTGGAGTAGCAAACCCCTGTTATTGTTAGTTACTGTGAAATTGACTAGAGTCATGGCAACCCTACTTACAAAATACAAAGCTGTGCCCCATCCTACACCATTCTTACTATCATTCTTACGATTGGTTGAAGATTGGACCACTGTGCTCCATAGGGTTTTCATTGGCTGAGTTTTGGATGCAGATCACCAGGCCTTTCTTCCTACTCTTAGTGTAGTTTTTCTGAAACCTGTTCAGCACCATAGCAACACACTGTTCTCCACTGATGGATGGGTAATGTCTGTGCAGAAGGTGAACTGGCCAGGAATAGGAAATTGGGCTCTCACAGGAGAAGTGAAAATTTTATCATCGAATCATCACTGCCTCACTCAGATCCTAAAGCCAACATTTTAACATGGAATAGTCCAAATAGGTTGAGGAATCAGCCAACATTTTTTAATTGCAAATATTCTACTAGTGTGACTTTGAATAATGCTGACTCTCTTGAATCCTCTCTTGTGCTCAGATACTGTAAAATCCTCCTTCTCTTGTTTGAGTGACCCAGCATGAAGTGTCATGTTAATTGTTACTATGTATGAAAATCTCATAGAAAGAAAAATGGGTCTTATTTTATGGGAAATATATTGTGGGCTTTTATGTGTATAATGAAGATAATCATTTGAAGGGAAATTGCAGGAGCTTCTCATGCCAATGTCCTGCTGCTCTTCATAAGGTTGTCAGTGGCCAATTTTTAAAGAACTAGATTACAGGTTCTTCTTCCTAGTCTTAGGCTGAAAGCTCTGCTGAAAGCTGTCCACCATGGGTGACCCTCCTGGCATTTGAAATACTGATGGCATAATTTTCCGCAACACTCAAGCCACCACAGTACAGTAAACAGTCCAGGCATTGTGTGACAGCGTGCTGAAAGATGATAAACTCATGTTGGGAAGCATTCATATAAGATAAGCACTGAACTACAAGGTCGATTTTAACTGCAAAGTTGGTGGTTCAAACTCACCAGTTTCTCTTTGGAAACCCTATATAGGCTCACTATGAATCAGAACCAACTCAATGGCACTTAACAACAAGAAGCAAATATTGGCACTGAGGAAGAACTTATTCCTCAAAGTAGAGTTGACTTTATTCCTCAAAGCTGAGTAGAGCCTGTCTTGATTGGAAGAACTGTACCTTGCGCATTTCTGAGCCTAAATTATAACCTTTGAACTTCCCTACTAAACCCCATAACTGTGAGTTTGTTGTCTGAATTCTGTGTGGCCTTCCCCTGCATTATTGAACCTAGTTGAGTAGAGAGAGAACTGTGGGAGGAATGGTTGGGACCTTATCTTTTTCTTTTTTGCAATGGTACAACTCAAAATGAGAAGAAACTGCAGCAAATATCCATTCATAATTGGAATGTAGATGTATAAGTGAAGTATAAACTAGGAAAATTGGAAGTTGTGAAAAATGAAGTGGAACTCATAAATATTGATACCCTAGGCACAAGTGAACTGAAATGTGGCCATTTTGAGTTGGACTATCTTAAGGTCTGTTACACTGGAAATGACAAATTGAGGAGGAATGGTGTTACGCGCATTGTCAAAAAGAACATTTCAAGATCAATGCTGAAGTACAATTCTGTCAATAATAGTATAATCTTCACACTGTTGTGAGTAAAATCAGTTAATATGACTATTATTCAAATTTGTGCACCAACCACTAATGTCAAAGATGAAGAGACAAGCTTTTCACCAAGTTGTGCAATCTGAAACTGATCAAACATGCAATCCAGATATATTGATAATTATTGGTGATTGGAATGTGGAAGTTGGAAACAAAGAGGAAAGATTTTTTTAAAAAAGGATGAATCCAGTAATTGGAAAATATGGCTGTGGTGATAGAAATAATGCTGGAGATCACATGATAGAATGTTTCAAGACCAATGGCTTAGTTCATTGCAAATGCCTTTATTTTAACAACAAATATGGTGACTATACACATGAACCTACCCTGATGGAATACACAGGAATCAAATCAAATGCATTTGTAATACGAGGTGATGGAGAAGCTCAATATCATCAATCAGAATAAGGTCAGAAGTTGAGGAAAATTAAAACAAGTCCACAAGAAGCAAATTATGACCTTGAGTATATCCCACCTAGATTTAGAGACCATCTCAAAAACAGATTTGATGTATTGAACACCAATGACCAAAGGCCAAAAGAGTTTTGGAATAGCATCGTGCACAAAGAAAGCAAAAGGTCATTAGAAAGACAAGAAATAAAGAAAAAACAAAAATGGATGTCATAAGAGATTCTGAAACTTGAGTAGCTAAATTGAATGGAAGAAATGAGGAAGTAAAAGAGCTGAACAGAAGATTCAAAGGGCAACTGGTGAAGACAAAGTCAAATATCATAATGAAATGTGTAAATACCTGAAGTCAGAAAACTGACAGAGAAAAACATGCTCAGCATTTCTCAAGCTGAAATAACTGCATAAAAGACTTCAAGTTGTGAGTTGCAATATTAAAGGATTCTATGTGAATGACAAAGTCAGCAGTTCAAACCCACCAACTACTCCTCAGAAACCCTGTATAAGGTCACTGTGAATCAGAACTGATTTGATGACACTTAACAACAGTAACAATGGGTAAAATTTGAACTACACAGAAAGCATCAACTGAAGATGGAAGGTCTACACAGATCACTATACCAAAAAGAATGGGTAATGGTCAATCACTTCAAGAGACAGCATATGATTAAGAACTGATCTTACTGAAGAAGTCCAAGCTTCATGGAGCACATTTACAAAAAACAAGGCTCCAGGAATTTACATAATACCAAATTCAGAAGTTTTAACAAATAGTGGTAATGCTGTAAACACTCACTCCTCTATTTTAAGATATTTGAGATATAACTACCTGGCCAATCAACTGGACGAGACCCATATTTGTTCCTATTCCAAAGAAAGTTGATCCAACAGAATGCAAAAAAAAATTATCGAGCAATATCATTAATATCACATACAAGTAAGCTTTTGAAGGTAATCCAAACATTACATTGACCAATAACTGCCAGAAATTCAAGTTGGATTCAAAACAAGATGTGGAACTTGAAGCACTTATAGATGAAGATACAGATTCTGTATAGAGTCAAGCCTTCAGTATAGATTATACCTCAGCATAAAGGAAACATAAAATCCTCACGATTGGATCAATGAGCAACATCATGACAAACAGAGAATAATTGAAAATGGCAAGGATTTCATGACTATGGAAGTAGCAGACAAGAAATGAAATGACACCAGCCTGGAGCGGCTAGAAGAACAGAAGATACTTCTTGAAAGAAAGACCGACAGGAAAAATGCAAAACAATATAGGCAGACCTACTAATTACTACAAGAACAAGCAAGATGCTCACTCAGGAGACATCAAGGCAGATGGTCGGGTCCCCTCACGGCAAACCCTCTTCTAAGACTAACACTCAATGGGAATACATGAGCAGACATGCACTCTGATCATCACTGATAAGGGGAAGTGAGGGAAAAACAGCAATGAAGCTGCGAGCTAAGCCCTACAACGTTCAATAGACACCTGTGAACCTGGGTGGAGACCTGGTTGGCCAGCAGTGTGGCAAGACCTGGGGACTCATGGGCCCAGAGTCAGTGACATAGCCACAGAGGACTAGAGTGGAGAGTGAAACATCCAGCTGATAAGAAGAGAGGGCATAAGAACACCCACACTTGCAGAT
>NW_006408532.1:23723877-23735143 GCF_000296735.1 Chrysochloris asiatica | reverse complement strand
TCATCTTGTCTAGATGGGTCTGGTGAAAGGAGATGGGGATAAGATTCATGGACTAAGAAGAGAATGACTAAGAGCAGGTGGCCAGGAGCAGGCTTGCAGAATGTGCCCATTGGAGATGAAATTATTATATATGCCTGAGTGGGTTTTTTTTTGTTTGTTTTTAAAAAGCTAAAGTGGATAGAGAGAAATCCTGTTACTGCTGGTACATGGAGGGGATTACAATCATTGTAATGAAACAAGGTGTATTTGTTGAATGTAAAACTGATGATATGCCCAGTAAACTTTCACTCAATCTACAATAAACACGTTAAAAAAAAACACCAAAAAACCATACACCAATTCAGCAGTTTCTACATGCATGTAATTCAGTGGCATTAATTACATTCTTCGATTTGTGTAATAATTCTCACTCTCTTTTTTTGAGTTGTTCCCTCCCCACTTACAAACTCATTGTCCCCAAAGTTTCCTGTCTAATTTTTTGAGGTGCTGTTGTCTTTAATCCCATATAGATAAATCTTAAAAGAGCATAATTTTCAAGGCTGTGAACATTGTAACACCTTACTAGTTAAGTTAAGCAATTGTTTGGTTTTAAGAAGACTTCAGAGGTATTTTTGGTTTAAGGTTTAAAGATGATCTCAGGGCAAACGGTTTAAGGATTCATCCAACCTCCATGACTCCAGAAAGTCTGGAATCCATGGGAATTTGACATTCTGGTCTGCATTTACTTTTTTGAAAATGTGCTACCTCAAACCCTTTTATTTGAACATCATCCATTTCATCGTGAGTACAAGAGACCTTTGGTATTTATCAGCAATATGATCCCCAAGACCTTAGTGAATTCTCATGTACTTGTTCTTATAATCAAAAAGTGAAAGTAGCGCTCTGAGGTGTGTTCATGAGCATTCTGGATAGCTGGTGTATCTGGTAAATGAGCCACGCATATCAAATCCCAAGTTTCAAAGAGCTCCTGCAGACAAATCGTCAGTGTGGGCACAGGAAAATTCTGTAACCATATGCACGGTACTGCTCAGCTCTTCACAATGGTTATCTGATACTTTCTATGGTACTTCCATTTTCCATGGTATGCATTTTGTTATTGTTAATATTTTATCAGCAGCATGCATAATGATTGTTACTTTTGTATGATGAAAGTCTTGAAATCCCTTGAGTGCACATCATGGTGTTTTTCACTGAGTAGTGCAAGAGAGTGTTAGTTGATTGGTCCCAATGATACATACACGAGGACGTGTTAGGATGGAGTATACTGTGCAGGTTGAGTTTGTGTATTCTTTAGTTGCTCACCAAACATTTCTTGAGCAACTAATATATGTGAGACATTGAGTTAGGGGCCAGCGTTTGGAGTCCTTGTATGGTGCTGTACGATAAGTACCGGACTGCCAACCTTAAGGTCAGCAGTTCAAATCCACCAGGCCTTTCTCAGAAACCCTATATAGAATTGCTATGAATGGGAACTGCCTCAACGGCAATTAACAACAACATATGGTCTTCCTTGTCCTTCTTTAAGGAATGGAGACATCCATTCAGACAAAGACATTCTCATTACAGTTGATAGAACTAAAAGGCCAGAAACTTTTCTGTGGATGATGAGAACCACAGAGGCCCAGGTGCTCTGTGGCAGTAGGTGACTTTCCCACAGTTATTTCATTCTCCCATAGAGCAAACAGATCTGACATCGAAACCCTCACAGAAACTGGATTTCTACACCAGAGCAAAAATCATTCAGTAAGCTCAACTAGATTTACATTTAGGGGTGTCTTCTTGGATTTAATACAAATCCTTAGAAAGCAAAATTATAGAAAAGAACCATAACTCTGTCCTATTTTTCTACTGGCAGAGTGTAATAATTATTAGCAGGCCTAAATCCTATGAATAATATGATCTGGAGTCCTGGTGTGGTGCGGTGGGTTAATGTGCCAGACTGCAGTCGTTTGAACCACAAGGTTGGCAGTTCCAGCTCACCAGGTATTCCTCGGAAACACTATACAGGGTCACTATGGGTCGGAATCGACTCGACAGCACTTAATTACAACAACAACATAGATCCTATGAATAATTTGCTGTTATAATGAGAGGAAAGAAAAGTAACTATTTGAATAAATATATTTTTGAATGTTAAGATGCTTATACCTTGTCTGAACTATTCTCCATAGTAATAGCAGAGTATATTTTAAGTCGTAGCATGAAACATTCTTAAAGCAGAATGTTTATTTCACTTACATCTAAAATAACTAAGTGTTCTAATATATCATCAAAAACAAGAAGGAAACATACTGCCCTCTAGTCAATTCTGACTCATTGTGACCCTGTAGGACACACTAGAACCCCTGCCTAGGGTTTCTGAGGCTATAAATGGTTTCAAAAGTAGACCCTCATCTTTCTCCCATGAGCAGCTTGGTGGGTTTGAACTGCCAACCTTTGGGTTAGCATCCCAAAGCTTAACCCACTGCACCAGGTCTCCTATATATAAGACTGGAAAAATTTGTGGCACAACTTCCCAAAACGGGCCATTACTATATTAATATTGAATTTCCTGTTGTTTTTTTCAGAATTGTATGTTTCACAGGAATATCACCAGTGACCTGAAAGCATTTGCAGACAAGTATGGTTTTGATGTCCTCATCCTCTTGGCCAGCTACCAGTCGGAGGAGCAGTTGCCTAGACAACAGATTGCTGTGTATTCTGAGAACCTAGAGCTGTGCAGCCAGGTATGGACCACCTCTAACCCTGACACATTGTACAACCTGCTGACTCTCCGAAAATGAAAATGGACTGATGGTTTATGAGAAATTGGTCCAAGGGATAAAGTCCTTGAGTTTTCATTTTAGGAAATGTTGGGATTGTTGGACCTTTTAAAGGAGCTCCAGAACCATTTGTCTTCTGGACTGAGTTCATAGAGATGCTGATTCATGCCTTTCTCACCTGAATGAGATCAAGTGCTCATTTGGGTGCTGTATTTCTATGACTGTTACCTGGAAGTAGCTCCCAAAGCTTAGTCCTTGCATGCCCTCCCTAGGGCTGCCATAGCCAAGGACCATACACTGGGTGGCCTCACCACTGAGATGCTGTGTCTTGATTCTTTGGGTCAGAAGTTCTAAACCAAGGTGTAGTCAGGTCCATGCTCTCTCTGAAATCTCTAGAGGGAAGATGATTCCCTGCCTCTTCCTTGCTCTGATGGTTACTGGCAGTTCTTAGTGGTCCTTGGCTTGCAGATGCAGCATTCCATTCTCTGCCTGTCTTCATATGGCTGCTTTCCTTCTCTCTGCTTCTCTGTGTCTCCTCTTCTTATAAAGGCATCAATCATATTGGTTCAAAGTCCACCCTACTGTCCTATGGCAATATGATAACTTTCAAAGACCCTATTTCTAAACGATACTTTCAAAGACCCTATTTCTAAACGAGGTCACATTCACAGGAAGTGTTAGGACTTAAACATATTGTTGTTGTTAAGTGCCGTGGAGTCGGTTCCGACCCATAGCGACCATGTACAGGGTTTCCGAGGCTGTAAATCTTTATGGGAGCAGAAAGCCTCATCTTTCTCCTGCAGAGCGACTGGTAGTTTCGAACTGCTGACCTTAAGGTTCGCAGCCCGATTCGTAACCACTACGCTCCCAGAGCTCCTTAAACATATTGTTAGAGGGACATAATTCAATTTATAACAATCCCCTTTGATGCCCAATGTTTAGTAATTGGCAATCTGATGATTTCATCAGTTAGTTTGTCTTCAGGTACTAAAATTCTGACCAGATCATTAGTTGTATCCTCTAAGTTATATATGAATCTTTTAACCCAAGACTTTGGAAGTAATAAAAGAATTCAGCAAATTAATCAAAACAGGCCACTGGGTATACCAAACCAAGTGTATTCAATAATTAACATGAGAAACATACATTATTCATTATAATATGGACTACAGGGGCATAAAAAGGATTCATCACTAATCTTTCTTCATAAATATGTTAGATGAAGTCATTGATTGGGGCAAATGGTTAATGTGTTCAGCTATAATCAAAAGGTTAGAGGTTTGAGTCCATCTAGAGGCACATCAGAAGAAAGGCCTGAAAACTCAGCCGTTGAAAACGTATTTAATGTGAAGATCTACTCTGATATGCATGGGGTTGTCATGAGCAGTAACTAACTCAAGTACAATTAGGCTAATGTACCTTGTTTTACATAGCTGGCTCTTTTCTTTATCTTCCCCTTCTGTCTTCCAAGAGAACCTTGTTAACTCCTTAATGTGTAACTGCAGGTGCTCTTTGCCTCCTATGCTTTCTCATGCCCAGATCGAAAAGGGCCTCTTCTAGTACGGTTGTATTTAGTTCTCCCTCTTCTGAACCACCTTCATTTGTGCATTTTATTACTTCTCAGTAACTCCCCAGAGGCAGTTCCTCAGTATCCTGGGTTCTGAGTAACATACAGTCAAGACTCTGCTCTAAAGGAATCCTATCTTACCATTGGTCACATAATGGATTAAGTCAGCCTAAACTTGACTCTGTCATTTTTCAGTTGTGTTGTTGAGAAGCTTATTAACCTTCTGTGTCTTAGTTCCCTCAATGATAAATTATGAGCTTCTACCTCATGTGGTGCTGGATTGCAAAGTTGGTTTGATGCCCAAGGTCAGTGGTTCAAACCCACCAGCTACTTCTCAGAAACCCTATTCAGGGTCACTATGAGTCGAACCGACTCAATGGCACTCAATAGCAACAACAAAAGCCTCATAATTTAAGGAGCCCTGGTAGCATCGTGGATTATGAGTTGGGCTGCTAACTGCAAGGTCAGCAGTTCAAGTCTACCAGTCACTCCGCGGGAGAAAGATGAGGCTCTCTTTTCCTGTTAAGCTTACAGCCTGGTCACTATGAGTAGGAGCTGACTCGACAGCTACCATTACCACCACCTCATATTTTATGGTGAGAATTAAATGAGATGAGGCTCATAATGTCTTTGCAGTGTGCCCAACACTTGAGCCCTAATGGTGTAATTGGTAAAGCCCTTGACTGCTAACCAAAAGGTCAGTGGTTTGAACTGACCTGCAGCTCTTTATAAGAAAGATGAAGATGTGGCAGTCTGTGTCCACTGAGATTTACACCCTTGCAAACTCTATGGTCACCGTGAGTCAAAATCCACAGCAATGGAGATGGATTTTTTTCTTATTACTATCTACACAAACTCTATGTTTATGATTCTTACGTCCACTAATCCTGTGAGCCATTTTAAAAGTCCAAGGTGGCAAAATACCCCCAACATATCCTAAGAACCATACAGTCACACAGCCAAATGCTAGCCCCCTGCTGATGGTCCTGACTTCTCCTCTGTCTCCCGAGTCAGCTCTGGGTCCTACATCAGTCTCTTCTCCTCACTGCAGGAAGGGACAGCTTTGGCTTGGATGACATTTAGAAAACTCTGCCC
The DNA here is from genome assembly GCF_000296735.1 of Chrysochloris asiatica. NCBI lineage: Eukaryota > Metazoa > Chordata > Mammalia > Afrosoricida > Chrysochloridae > Chrysochloris > Chrysochloris asiatica. Next base: position 23,729,719 of record NW_006408532.1, on the reverse strand, counting down.
CGATAGCTTCTTTATCTTGCATCCTTTCTACTTTACCTTCTGAAACTCTTAGAGGATAAAGTTGGTTCTGATCACCTGCTCCTAAAGAAAAGCCTTTCCTGTGATCCATTTCCCTTTATTCCAATACTTTTTCCCTCGTCTTGATTTCCACTCTGTGGGAAGATGCTACTCTATTACACTAAGGGGACAAAGCTTAGATGGTTCTAAATTTCTTTACCCTTAACTTCCAGGAGCCAGCAAAACTGGGCAGTTAGATTTTGAGCTAAATGAAAACACAGCTTGATAGACTCGGGGGCAGGAACTGTGCTATATTAAGTGGTACTTTCCAGGTTTTACATGACACAACTCTTAGTTGTTTGAGGGGTTTTGCTACTTTTTGCTGATTAATTTTGTATTCATTAATTGACATAATTTATTAAGACCTCTTGCAAAGAGCAGAGATCGCTTGAGTGCTCATGTGAACCCCTGTACCTCCCGACAGATTTGCTGTGAGCTGGAAGAGTGTCAGAACCCTTGCCTAGAACTGGATCCCTTTGAGTGTGGCTGCGATGAGATCCTGGTGTACCAGCAAGAGAACCCTTCTGTGACGTGTGATCAAGTTGTTCTTCTTGTCAAGGAAGTCATCAATCGCAGGTGTCCAGAGATGGCCTCCAACAGTCGGACGTCCTCCACTGAAGCTGTGGCAGGCAGCGCCCCACTCTCCCAAGGGTCTTCGGGGATTATGGAGTTGTATGGTTCCGACATAGAGCCGCAGCCCAGCTCTGTGAATTTCATAGAAAATCCTCCAGGTTTCATTGATTCTAATCAGGCTCAGGTGGATGTCAACATAGACCTTGTTAGCCCTGATAGTGGGCTGGCCACCATTAGGAGCAGCCGCTCATCCAAGGAGAGCTCAGTTTTCCTCAGTGATGACAGTCCAGTGGGAGAAGGTGCTGGGCCTCATCACAGTCTCCTCCCAGGGTTTGACTCCTATAGCCCCATCCCTGAAGGGGCTGTAGTTGAGGAACATACACGGGCTGGAGAACATGGTGAACACTTTGACCTCTTCCACTTTGACTCTGCACCTATGGTTTCTGGGCAGTCTCAGCCATCTTCCCATTCTGCTGACTTCTCTCCAGAAGATGACTTCTTCCCCAACAGTGATTCATCAGAAGGGCAGCTCCCCACTGGGCCTAAGGGACTTGATGATATAGGGATCAACATGTCTAGTTATTCATCCAGTTCCCTTTTGTCAACAGCTGGCAAAGATAGCCTTGTGGAATTTGATGAGGAGTTTATCCAGAGACAAGAAAGTCCTAGGGATAAATCTGAAAGAAATTTGAACTTGACAGATTTTGTGGGAGATGAATCTGCTTCGCCAGAAAGGTTAAAAAATATTGGAAAGAGGATCCCACCAACACCTATGAATAGCTTTGTAGAAAGCTCACCATCTACTGAAGAACAAGCTCTACTTTATACAGAAGATACAACCCAAAATGAGGTTGACAAAAGCCACACAGGGCCACCTCAGTCCCGTGCACGGTGTAGCAGCTGGTGGGGTGGTTTGGAAGTTGATTCTAAAAATATCACGGATGCGTGGAGTTCTAGTGAACAGGAATCTGTCTTCCAAAGCCCTGAGTCATGGAAAGACCATAAGCCAAGCCTTGCTGATAGGAGAACCTCAGATTCTGTATTTCAAGCAAAGAGTCTTGCATTCTCAAAATCAGGTACCTGGGAGTCTGAATTTGGTCAACCTGTGCTAGGTAGCAGTGAGAATCAAGACCAAACTGAAGAAAACTTGCAACATCAAAACCTGCCCACTGAGAAATCACATTTATCAAATGGTTCTTCTCAGGGAACAAACCACCTGATAGAAGATTTTTCTGCCTTGTGGCATTCTGATCGATCTCCCACAACAATGCCTGAGCCCTGGGGAAACCCCACAGACGATAATGAACCAGGGCCTGTTGGCACATTCCCTGCCTGGAGTGCATTTGGTAAAGAAGATGATATGAAAGCCTTGAAAAACACCTGGAATCTGCACCCAATGAGTAATGAAATGCATTCTGTAATGGACCCAAATGAATGGACCATGGCAAAAAGTGGATTCTCGTTTCCTTCAGAAGACCTACTGAACAATTCAGCCAGTGATGCAAGTAATGGAGCAACTCCAGAAATCTGGGGCAGGAAGAACAATGATTGTTCTGGAAATCCCAGTTCTAATCTGGATCATGCGTGGAATCATTCTAAGCCACCAAAGGAAGATCCGAATGGTTTAGTGGATCCTAAAATGAAAGGGAACGTGTATGAAAAGGTAGATTCCTGGAATCTTTTTGAAGGAAGTATCAAGAAAGGAGGATCGGATGCTCTAGCTCCTTGGGAAGATTCCTTCTTATCATACAAATGCTCTGATTACAGTGCATCCAACATAGGTGAAGATTCAGTAGCTTCCCCCTTAGATACCAACTACTCCACCTCCGAGTCGTATACATCACCAACATTTGCTGGAGATGAGAAAGAAGTTGAAAACAAGCCATTTGATAAAGAGGAAGGTTTTGAGTCAAAAGAGATGAACTCCACTGCACAGGAAGCCGAAATGCCTCCTCAATCACCACCGCAGGGACCTAGAAATCGAATTAGTTCAGGTCCTGGAAACCTAGAAATGTGGACTTTCCCACATGCAGATAGTAGTTCTGAAATCAATGACACTCACAACTCACAAAATGATTTCCTACAGACCGAGCACAAAGGTGATAAGAATGTCTCCTTGGAGAATGATGTCGGGGACAGCAGCCAGTCCAGCTATGATGACCCCAGGATGATGCAGCTGTACAATGAAACCAACCGGCAGCTCACACTCTTACACAGCAACACCAACTCCCGGCAGGGGGCGCCCGAGAACCTAGACACGTGGAACAGAGTGATTCTAGAGGACACACAGTCCACCGCAACAATCTCGGATATGGATAATGACTTGGACTGGGATGACTGCAGTGGGGCTGTGGCCATCCCTAGTGAAGGTCAAGCGCAAGAATATCCAACTGATGGTATTGAACCAGAAACTCGGTTTTCAGTGAAACAGCTAGAACCTTGGAGTGTGGAGTATCCGGAAGCAAATCAGGTAGACTGGGAACATCCGGCTTCTTCAGAGCCTGGCAAGGACACTGCTCCCAATGAATATCACATACTGAGTGAGAAAAGTGGACAGCTCATTGCAAACAGCATTTGGGATTCCGTCATGAAAGATAACGGTGTGTCATCATTAATGTCACCCAGTCCATCACATATTATGGATTCAGAACAAAGCAAATCGACTCCTAAAACTCCTGGCTCATTTGAAAGAATTAAGAACAGTCACAGCCCACATTTCTCAACAGATGTGCTTGATGCTTCTGCATCTAGTCAGTCAGACTCACCGACACCTGACCCTGACAACGAAGACTTGTGGAGGGGAACCTTACAGAGTGATGTAGCATCATTGGCCACCAGGCTTGAGAACCCTGAGCATTTTGTACATTCAGACCTGTGGAAAGGTCATAGCTATGGACAAATTGGAAGTGATAAGGAAGGCCAAGCAGCCACTGACCTTGAGTACACAGGTGAGGAAGAAGTGGACAGCACTTCAGGGAGTTCTGGAAAAGGCGCCGGTGACCAGGAACTCTCTTCTCCAGTTGCATCGGAGCAAGAAATCGACATGCAATTAGGCAAAATCAGCTCTCCTTCAGTCGCTTCTAGTCCTCCAGCTGAGGAGCTAGAGGGAGATTCAGAGCACAAGAAGGGATCTTACACTTTGGACTCCTATGATGTTCAAACTGGAATGTCTACAGAAAAACACCTTCTGAATGAGGCTACTGATGTTTCAGATAGGATAACTGTAACAGAAAATGTACCTTTATCTGAAATGAGTCTTGAAAAAATGGAGGAATGTAACAGTCTGGAGCCAGAGAGAATGAATGAAATGCCACATCATGAATTTCCCCAAAGCCTTGCCATTTGGGATGGCCCTAAAGAGAATGATGTGCAGGTCAACTGCACACGTTCTGAGATCACTGAGAATCTTGAAGTTAAGCATACTGAAAACAGTCTTTCAGGAGCTAGTTCACCTGGAAAATATAGCAAAGGTAGTATTTCTAGTGAGTATACACATTCAAGTGCTTCAAGTCCAGAGTTAAATGATTCTTCAGCAGCATTGCTTTCCTGGAGACCCACAACCAACACTGATCATAAGAAAGAGAATCAAGATGATTGGAATGGACAGAATCAACAAGAATCTGAAGCTATTGCCCCTGATGGCCAAGTAGAAGTAGTTACTGAAATGAAAAACCTGGAAAAAGACAGAATGGAAAAGTTTGCAAAGAACTTTGACCACAAGATGCCTAAATTTTTAGAGATTTGGAATTACTCAGTAGATGGTGATTCCTTATCCTCTTTATCCAGCCCTGAGACAGGAAAAATTTCTGAATACTCAGATGCATATCAGGAAAGAAATCTTGTGGTTAGCCATCAGGAGAAAAATGAATGTGACATTCATGAAACTATACAGCCAGAGGCTGCCAATTTCATTTCAACCAGCTCAGACTCTGATGATAGTAGTGCAGATGATGAAGAGTCAGTGGAGAAAGAAAGATATTTGGGTCCTTGCCAAGATACTCTGCGTGAATCCAGAGCTTGGAACTCATTGAATGGATCTAATCAGTTTTTGGCCACAGGTGATCTCAATATTCAAGAATCTTCTGAATATATAGACAGCTCAGAACCAGTAGAGAATGAGAGTAAGTCAAATTCATTTCATGATGATCCACAAAGCAGCCCTGATCACTGGAATTTCTCACCGCCCTTAGATTCATTAGATGAATCTAATAAGTGCTTGGCCACAGTTGATACCAATGTTCAGAAATGTTCTGAATATATAAGCAGTTCAGAACCAGCAGAGAATGAGAATAAGTCAAACCCATTCCATGATGATCACCAAAACGGCCCTGATCACTGGAATTTCTCACCACAATTAGAGTCACTGAATGAATCTAGTAAATTCTTGGCCACAAGTGATACCCACACTCAAGAAGGTTCTGAATATGTAAGCAGTTCAGAACCAACAGAGAATGAGAATCAACCAAACCCATTCCATGATGATCAACAAAGTAGTCCTGATCACTGGAATTTCTCACCACAGTTAGAGTCACTGAATGAATCTAGTAAATTCTTGGCCACAAGTGATACCAACAATCAAGAAGGTTCGGAATATGTAAGCAGTTCAGAGCCAGCAGAGAATGAAAATCAATCCAAGTCATTCCATGATGATCAACAAAGCAGTCCTGATCACTGGAATTTCTTGCCACTGAATGAATCTAATAAGTTCTTGGCCACGAGTGATACCAATACTCAAGAAAGTTCTGAATATATAGACAATTTAGAACCAGCAGAGAATGAGAATCAATCAAATCTATTCCCTGGTGATCAACAAAGCAGTCCTGATCACTGGAATTTCTCGCCACTGAATGAATCTAATAAGTTCTTGTCCACAAGTGATACCAATAGTCAAGAAAGTTCTGAAAATGTAGACAATTCAGAACCAGCAGAGAATGAGAATCAATCAAACCCATTCCATGATGATCAACAAAGCAGTCCTGGTCACTGGAATGTCTCACCACAATTAGAGTCACTGAATGAATCTAGTAAGTTCTTGGCCACAAGTGATACCAACAATCAAAAATGTTCTGAATATGTAGACAATTCAGAACCAGCAGAGAATGAGAATCAATCAAACCCATTCCATGATGATCAACAAAGCAGTCCTGATCACTGGAATTTCTCACCACTGAATGAATCTTGTAAGTTCTTGGACACAAGTAAAACCAATACT
>NW_006408532.1:23722696-23723777 GCF_000296735.1 Chrysochloris asiatica | reverse complement strand
TCCCATGTAAACTATTACATAATTCACAATAAAACATTAAAAAAGAGAAATGAAATGACATTTTGCATTGGAAAAATCTGTTGCAAAATCCTCTTTAAAGTGTTAAAAGGCATAGAGGTCACTTTGAGAACTAAGGTGCAAATGACCCAAGCAAGCCATGAAAATTTCAATGATCTCATATGCATGTGAAAGCTGGACAACAAATAAGGAAAACTAGAAAAGAATGAATGCTTTTGAATCTTGGTGATGACGAATACTGAATATGCCATGATTTCCAGAAGAATGAACAAATCTGTTTTGGAAGAAGTACAGCTTTGGAAGTTAGGAGTTACGATGGTATGACTTAATACTTTCAACATGTTATAAGGAGGGACCAGTCTTTGGAGAAGGATATCATGCTTCATAGGAGTTCAGCAAAACAGGGGAAAGCCTTCAATGTGATCAATTGACATAGTGGTTGTAAATAGCAACAGAAACAGGACAGGGCAGTGTTTCATTTTGTTGTACATAGAGTCACTATGAGTCAGAATGAGTCAACTTAACAGCCCCTAACAACAACAACAATGCAATCAAGAGCCAAGGCACTCAATCATTGAAGATAAAATGTATACGGTTGTTGTTCTAAAAGGGATTGCATTAGAAGTTCCTGCATAGACTGGAAGAAAATGTGGAACAAACTCAAATGTGTGGAACCCAAGACTATGCGTAGCCCACAGCCACCCTTCATATCTGTAACTGAACTCACCCTATGTCCCAATTCTCAAGCACAAAGATACACAGAGATACAACAACCCGAGGGTGTTATGCACAGCACAGAATGGTCAACCATTCAAGATCAAAAGGACAGCATTTACCTCAGGACAAAACTGAGAAGCACTGAAAAAAGAATGAAGAATGGAAACCAGAATCACAGGGAGGAAGTGGGATAGATGTTGTTACATTGAAGGCATTGCAGTCATTGAAATGAAACAAATTCTGTGATTTGTTGAATGTAAAACTGGTGATCTTCACTCAATTCACAATAAAAAGTTAAAACAGATAGATAGATAGATAGATAGATAGATAGATAGATAGATAGATA
>NW_006408532.1:23700861-23718589 GCF_000296735.1 Chrysochloris asiatica | reverse complement strand
AAACCAATACTCAAGAAAGTTCTGAATATGTAGACAATTCAGAACCAGCAGAGAATGAGACTCAATCAAGCCCATTCCATAATGGTCAACAAAGTGGCCCTGATCACTGGAATTTCTCACCTCTAAAGAACAGGGAGACAAATTCTTCTCCAGAAGCAGTGAAAACAGGAGATATTTGTGAAGTGAAGACGTGGCAAATATCTCCCCAAACTGAACCACAGACTTCAAATACTTCTAAACTGGAAAGGCTTGGCTTCTCAGCTGAGAATGTGGAGTGGTGGACTGCCTCTCCACAGGAAGGAAGACCAACTGAGAGGGCATTTGAAAGAGAACTGCCAAACTCAAGTGATGTGTTAGAGAAGAATTCTTCAGTTTACCAAAATGTGGATCCTTGGGGAATACCCATTCGTGGTGATGTTGAATCCATGGAAACATATTGTGCCAATCCTTTCAAGGATAAACATCAAGCCACCTTTCTGGATAGTAATGGAAAGAACTCCCAAGAGCTACTTTGGAACATCCAACCAAAAGAACTAGACTCAGATGCTGATGAGCTTAACCAGCTTGAAATATTGGACCAGATTAAAGAAAAGGATTCCAGAGAGCAAATCTCCATATCCTCTGCTGCAGATGAACTCACTTCTGAAACACATACCCCGGAGCAATGTCAGGATACCATATTGCCAGGCGGGGATCAGCCAGACCCAATGTTGACAGGTGAAAATGAATGTGTTATATCTCATGTTTCCACTTTTGAATGCCAAGAAACAAACTGGTGGGAACAAGAAGAATCATACACCAGTGAAACTACCAATTCAAACATTGCCTCAGAAAATGTCCCTGTGGTCAGTTCGCCTACCCAATTGATCAGTAAGTCACACTCAGGGTGGTGTGATTCTAACCCTAGTGAGAGCCCTCAAGGTACATTTGCGCCAGATGTTTTACCTGGCAATTTCCAAGAGCCTGGGCAGCTGGCCTCAGCTTCACCTGATTTGTGGATAGATGCAAAGCAGCCCTTGGGTTCGAAAGCAGGCGGTGAGAATCCTGATATACTGACTCACTGTGACCATGAGAGTAATTCGCAGGCTTCCAACAGTTCTGATGTATATCATGACTATGAAGCAAAGAAGGAGACAGAGCACCAAGTCTGTGCCTGGATGGGACCTGAAGTGGAATCCATTGAGTTATATGTCACTGAACCGAAGGTAGATGAAGGGCCCAGTCAGGAGCCTGGGCAGGAATTGGTCCCATACAAGTCAGGACTGTATTCTGAAAATGCCATTCCACTTTTTGCATTCAGTAAGCAAGCAAACAGTAGTAGCATATCTCAGCCTGCCTCTCATGAAGTTTCTCTGGAACCTTCTGAAATAAATAATGAAAACAATACAGATTCAAATGCAACCGAAATCAGAACCAGCCCAGATGTACCAGCAGTTTTGGAATCTTTTGACAGAACAATCCCAATAATTGAAAATATGGGAACCAAAATTGTTGTGACTCACCCAGAGCCAGCTCTGGATGGCAATAACCACTGGGTATCAGAGGACTTTGCCCCTGAGAGTCCGAGAGATGCAAGGGCCTTGCTTGACTATGAGCAAATTTTTGCCACTGAGAATCCTGCCCAGGTTACAGATACTCTGCTGGTCTCAGACACATGTCTCGATGTAAGCGAAGCTGCCTTCGACCACAGTTTCAGTGATGCCTCAGGTCTCAACACATCCACAGGAACAATAGATGACATGAGTAAGTTGACATTATCAGAAGGCAATCCTGACACACCAGTTGATGGGGATGCAGGAAAGCAAGATATCTGTTCATCTGAAGCCTCTTGGGGTGATTTTGAATATGATGCAGTGGGCCAAAATATTGACGAAGACTTACTGAAGGAGTCTGATCACTTTCTCTATGGTGTTGACCCTCCATTGGAGGAAGACATTCTGAAGCAACCGCTGGCCCCGTACACACCTCCCTTTGATTTATCTCATCTCACAGAACCTACTCCTGGTGTTGAAAAGACAGAGGAAGCTGGGTCTCCAGAGAATGAGTCTCTTGGGAGTGAAGTTGCAGAGCTATTGCTTTCTGCCTTGCCTGATGAAAAAGGCAAGGAAAACCACACCGAGACCCAAAGCAGCCAGCCTGGACTGCAGCTGGTGATGCTGCATATCCGTGAAGACTCTGAATCCCTTTCATTGCCTGTGAGAGGAGGCGCCAATGTTGAGTTGTCTCCATCCAATGACATTGACTGGGACATAGAAACAGATCATTCATATTCACCAGCAGGTGGAGACATAGGACCATCAAATGGTAAGAAATGTCCCTCTTCAAGAACCCAAAGAAACTAGTTAAATCCATTCTGTTAATGCATGTGTAAGATATTTCTTCCTACCAGTGTGGCTAGACAGGAGCTAACTATATTTGTGATGCATGCGTAACCATGTCCTGAGTAACAGCAGTGATATGGAACATAGACAGAGTAATCATCCCTGATAGTTCATGAAAAAATTAAGCAGCTCTACAAAAGAAGAGTATTTCTTAAAATATCTCGCTTTAGATGGATTATTTTTGTACAGATCACAAATCGTATAATGTGTTAATTAAGTTGCATTCTCCCTTTTCACTTTCATCTTCCACTTCCAGGTGCCAATAAGGGGTTATTAGACTTAGAAGAAGCAAAAATAACTCCTACAAAAGACCCTGAGCAACTAAAGTCAGAATACAAGGAAGAAAGATGCACAGAGAAGAATGAAGACCATCATGCCCTACACATGGATTACATACTTGTAAACCATGAAGAACATTTGCCTCAAATGCCAGAGATCTGTGAAGCAAGAGAAAGAACAATTGAAGTAGAAGAATCTCACATGAATGCTGAAGAAAAGGCTCTGCCAGAAATACAGTTACCAAGTTTCCAAGACACATTAAAGTCAGCTTCCTTAAATGAAAGTAAAGATCATTCTTTAGAGAGACTTGGTTCTACAGAGGATAAGACATCTTCTCCGGAAAGCCCTGGGCAAGACCAGGGTTGGATGGTCTTGAATCACAATGAGGTTGGTGATCCGATGTCAGAAGAAAGTTCCAGTCAGCCAGAAGCCAGGATCTCAGGGTCTGGATGGTCTTCTGAGGCTGTGAAGCCAGCCTCAGATCCCAGCCCAGGCAAGGGTTACCAGATGCAGGTTCTGGGAGAAGTGAAGCCTATAGAATCCTTAGCACTAGAGGAAGCCTCTGATCTGAGCAGCCAATCAAGGAAGACCAAGAGCCAAGGCAGGGTTGGGCCGGATGCTACTGTGTTGCCGACTGTCACCCATGACAATGAATGGGAAATGCTTTCACCACAGCCTTCTCAGATAAACATTATCCCTGAAGCGGAAATGGAGGAGGAAACAGAGTTCTTTGAACACAGAACGAGGAAACCAAGACCAAACGGGTAAGCAAAAAGCTAGATTACTATTTTTCTGAAAATCATTTTATTTAGAAACTGAAAAACAACAAAATTATGGGATATATACATGATAGGAGCTTTGCTTATATTTATTGCAAAACATGCCATCAGCAAAAACAACTTCTAGATAACCATAATGATGATTTGTGTCTATTTTCAGCCTCTAAACCCTTTCAATTGCTATCCAGATTCTTGTACCCACCTTCTATTCCTGTACCCTCACCCCCCACCTACTCTTTTTTTTTTGTCCTCCTTTGTCTTCTTCTTTATTTTAAACAGACATTGAGATTGGGTGGGAAGGAAGCATTACCATTTATTCCACATTTACTATGTACAAGGCAGTTTGCACACATTATTTCATTTAATCTTCACAACCCTGAGGTGTGGTAGGTATTATTATCTTTATTTTACACAGGTTGGTAGAAGACGGCAGTGGGTGGCACTTGACTCTTAGTAAGGTGCTATAACTTGCTTTCAATGAAGTAACCGGGTGAGCACTCTGGGATTCGAAACATTACACTTCTGAAGCAAACCGGTACTTGTCTAGACTGCTGTCAGTCTGACACCAATGGAGCTTCTGGCTTTATGAAAGAACCTTAGTCTTAAGAGTGGAGTCCCAGGATGGTGCAAATGATTAACACACTTAGCAGCTAACTTGAAGGTTGGAGCCTGGAGTCCACCCAGAGGTACTTTGGAAGAAAGACCTGGTGATTTTCTCCTAAAAAACAGCCACTGAAAATCCTACAGTTCTACTCTGACACACATGGGGCTGCCATGAATCAAAGTCAACTCGATAGCAACTGATTTTACTTACTACTAGGAATCGACTTGACGGCACTCAACAACAACAACAACAACAATAGGAGTGAGGAGTGAGGAGATTCCACAGAAGCCTCAAAATCTTAGTGTGAAATAACCATTCCTCAGTTGAGAAAGAATAGGCTAAAGAATTGATAAACTGCATTAAATCAATGATTTGATCATTCATTCATTCACCATTTGGTTTTTGAGAGTCTGTATAAACTTAACCAAACAAGGTACCATCAAGTCAGTTCTGACTCCTGGCGACCCCAAGTGTGTCAAAATAAGAACTGTGCTCTACAGGGTTTTCATGGGTGGACTTTTATTCTGAGGCACTGCTTGGTAGACTTAAACCACCAACCTTTTAAGTTAGTAGCCAAGCGCTTGACCAATTGCACTATCCAGGGACTCCAGTACATTTGTAGGAAACAGAACATCATTCCTCCCTTCAAGCTTCAGGATTTGTGGAAACTCTTAAGTCTTTCATTTCTTCTCAGTTGCCTTTATAAAACTCTCTTGCTTTCAGAGACTAACTCTGAAAATAAATTTAAGTGAAGAGGGGAAAACCATTTTTCCTCCTTAAATTGTGGTGAAAAAAATGATGTCTCCTTCCTCCTCATTTTGTGTGTAGAAAGGACTATGAGTCAAGAAACCTGGGCTCAAGCCTGGCTCCCATTAACCAGTTATATATTTTGGGATTAACTTGAGTCTTATGTTTCCTCATCTGAAAATCAGTGGGTAGAGAGAAGATTTCAAATCATCCTTTAATATTAAATTCTATGAACTTAATTTGTGTGTAAACAGGATACAGCCAGGATAGCCTTGACATTCATGAATTACAGTTCTGGCTGAAAGGAACTGAGAAAACAGAGGAGCAGTTGTAGATTGAGGGTTAATAAAGTGCCTAAGGAGTTAAAAACTCTACCATATTCAAGTGCAGCTTCATAAATCCATTCAATTTCAGTTGGCTTCATCTTTCTTCTTAACCAAGCTATTTTCTTCCGGAGAGACTCCAGACCCTTTATGAGAAAGAGAGCAGCAGATGGATCCCAGTATCCCTGCTGGGATTCTTACAGATTGAGCTCAGAACACAAGCAACCTTGAGCTAGCTGAGCTATTGTTTGGCTTCTTGTCTACATTTTGTACTTGTCCCTGAAATTTAATAGACGACAGTGTTCAACTATCACTAGCACCTTTTCTTTCAATAAAATTTCATTGCTCATTCTTTTATGCTGGGGAGTTGTTGCTGTTGAATCGATTCTGACTCACAGCGATCCCATGCACAACAGAACAAAACCCTGCCTGGTCCTGCACCATCCTCCCAACTGTTGTTATATTTGCTGCCTCTGTGTCAATCCATGTCGTTGAGGCTCTTCCTCTTTTTCACTGACCCTGTACTTTCCAAGCATGATGTCCTTCTCCAGGCACTGGCTCCTCCTGATAACATGTCCAAAGTATAAGAGATGAAGTTTCAACATCCTCATTTTCATGGGCATTCTCACTATACTTCTCCAAGATAGATTTGTTCATCTTGGAGGCAATTGTTGTTACATGCCATAGAGTTGGTTCCGACCCATAGCAACCCTGTACAGGGTTTCCGAGGCTGTAAATCTTTACAGGAGCAGAAAGCCTCATCTTTCTCCCACGGAACAGCTGGTAGTTTCGAACTGCTGACCCTGAGGTTAGCAGCCCAATTCATAACCACTATAATACTGGGGGCAGTAGGGAGGGATTAAAACTTTTCTCTTTGCATTTGTTATAAAAACGAATTAATTGTTTTAATAAAATTTCTCAAATAAATATTTTGCACTGAATGTATTTGAAAGCCTCCTTTCATGTAAGGCTCTTAGCTAAGTTTTGGGAGGAGACAGAGTTGTCCAAAACAGTGATTCTCAGAGTGGGTTCCCCAGACAAGCAGCATCAGTGTCACCTGGGACACTTGTTAAAAATGCATATTCTCAGAAGCTTTGGCAGTGGGGCCCAGCAATCCGTATTTTAATTCTTCGAAGTAATATGGATACATACCAAACTTTTGAGAACCACTGATTTAAAAATACGTTCCCCGCTCTCTAGGAATGCACAGTTTAATTAGGAAAGGTATGACCGAAGTGAGAAGATGGAAGACCATGTAAAATGTCCGTCAAGACATTTAATGATCAGTGTCACTGTAAATATTAGCCAGTTGTCATCAAGTTGTTTCTGACTCATGGCAAACCCAAGTGTTAGAATAGAACTGTGCTCCCTACAGTTTTCCATGGTTATTTCAGAAGTAGATCATCGGTCCTTTCTTTGCAATGTCTGGATATATTTGAACCTCCAGTCTTTGAGTTAGCAATCAAATGCGTTAACTTTTGATTAATTGTTGCTTTGTTCTGTTGTGCATAGGGTCGCTATGAGTCGGTACCGACAGCCCGGTCCTGGGCCAAACTCACAGTTGTTGCCATGCTTGAGCCAATTGATGCTGCCACTTTGCTAATCCATCTCGCTGGGGTCTTCTTCTTTTTTCTGACCCTCCACCTTACCAAACATGATATCGTTCTCTAGTGACTGGTCCCTCCTGACAATATATCTGAAGTATGAGAGATGAAGTTTGGCCATCCTGGCCTCTAAGGAGCACTCTGGTTGCACTTCTTCTAACATAGATCTGTTAGTTCTCTTAGCAGCCCTTGACACTTCCAATATTCTCTTCCAACACCACAACTCAAAAGCATCAATTCTACGGTCTTACTTATTCACTGTCCAGCTTTTGCATGCATATGAGGTTATTGAAAATACCATGGCTTGGGTCAGTCAGATGCACCTTAGTTCTCAACAGGTTTGCTTTTCAACACTTTTTTTAAAGGCCGTGTGCAGCAGATTTGCCTAATGCAATACGTCATCTGATTTCTTGAGTGCTGCTTCCTTGAGTGTTGATAGTTGATCCAAGAAGAATGAAGTCCATGACAACTTCAGTCTTTTCTCCATTGACAAGAATGTTGTTTATTGGTCCAGGAGTGAAGATTTTTGTTTTCTTTACATTGAGATGCAATCTGAAGGCTGTGCTCTTTGATCTTCATCAGTAAATACTTTAAGTCCTCTTCACTTTCAGCAAACAAGGTTGTATCATCTGCGTATCACAGGTTGTTAATGAGTCTTCCTCCAATCCTGATGTTATGTTTTTCTTCATATAACCCAGCTTCTTGGATTATTTGCTCAGCATACATGTTAAATAAGTATGGTGAAAGAATACAACCCTGTTGCACACTTTCTTAATTTTAAACCATTCAGTGTTCCCATGTTCTGTTTGAACAACTGCCTCTTGGTCCATGTACAGATTCCTCATGAACACAATTAAGTGTTCAGGGATACTCATACTTCACAATGTTGTCCATAGTTTGTCATGATCCACACAATTGAAAACCTTTGCGTAGTCCATAAAGCACAGATAAACATCTTTCTGATATTCTCTGCTTTCAGCCAAGATCCATCGGACATCAGCAGTGATATCCCTTATTCCACGTCCTCTTCTGAATCTAGCTTGAACCTCTGGACGTTCTCTGTCAATGTGTGCTTGCAGCTGTTTCTGTATTACCTTTAGTCAAACTTTACTCGTATGGGATATAAAAAATATTGTCTGATGATTTCCACATTCTGTTGGGTTTCCTGTCTTTGAAATGGGCACAAATATGGATCTCTTCCAATCAGTCGACCAGATAGTTGTCTTCCAAATTTCTTGGCAGAGATGAGTGAGTGCCTCTAGTGCCACCTCATTTTCTTGAAAGATTTCAATTTTTATTCCATCAGTTCCTGGAACCTTGTTCTTTTCCAATTCCTTTAATGCTCCTTGGGCTTCTTCCTTCAGTATCATTGCCTTTTGAGCATATGCTACCTCTTGAAACGGTTGAACATCAACCATTTCCTTTTGGTACAGTGACTCTGTGTATTCCTTCCATCTTCCTTTGATGCTGTCTGCATCATTCAATAATTTGCTCAGAGAATCCTTCAGTAACAAAAGTCAAGGCTTGAATTTTTTCTTCAGTTCCCCCAACTTGAGAAATGCTGAGCGTGTTCTTCCTTTTTTGGTTTTCTGACTCCAGATAGTTGCATATTTCGTTGTAATGTTTGACTTTGTCTTGTTGAGCTGACCTTTAAATTTTTCTGTTCAGCTCTTTTACCTCCTATTTTCTTTAGCATCTCTACACTGGAGAACAAGCTTCAGTGTCTCTTCTGATGTCCATTTTGATGTTTTCCTTCTTTCTTGTCTTCTTAATGACTTTTTTATTTTTTTCATGTGTGATGGTCTTGATGTCATCCCACAACTCTTCTGGTCTTCAGCCTTTAGTGTTTAGTGTGTATCAGATCTGTTCAGATGGGATATATTCAAGGTCATATTTTGATTCATTGATAGAATCATTAAACTGATTCTTCCCTGAAAGTCAATGAGAGGTTGTTGTTGTTATTAAGAGCCATTGAGTCAGTTCTGACCCATAGCGACCCTGTATAGTTTCCAAGGAGCTGCTGGTGAGTTTGAACTGCTGACCTTGAGGTTCAAACCAACCTTGTAGTTGTGTGCTAGCCTATAGTGCCACACCAGGACTCCTGAATGAGAGGTAGGTGATAGTATAGTTCTCATTTTGAAGAGGAGGACACTGAATGTCAGAGACATGAAATCACTTTCCCAAGGTCATAAACAGCATTTGAATTAAGGTCAGACAAACTGTAAGGCCTTTGACCACAGACCATGGGGGCTTTCCAGTTCAGACTCTTCACATCCAGGTGCTGGAGAAATGGAGTAAAGAGACAATCATTTAATTTATAATAGCTATCAATTTTGAGTAAAAAGCACTCTCTCTATTCTCTCAGTTGACACTGACAACTTTATGAGTTAAAAATTACATGTAATAAGAGTACCATGGACTGCCAAAAGAACAAACTGATCTGTTTTGGAAGAAGTGCAGCCAGAATGTGCCTTGGAAGCAAAGATGACAAGACTTCGTCGTTCATATATCGAACATATTATCAGTAGAGATCAATCCTTGGAGAAGGAAGTCATGTTTGGTAAAATGGAGGGTCGGAGTAAAAGAGGAAGGCCCCCAACAAGATGGATTGGCACAGTCGCAGCATCAATGAGCTCAGGCCTAGTAAAGATTGTGACTATGGCACTGGAATGGGCAGTGTGTCGTCCTGTTGTGCAGGGCACTATGAATCAGTTCTGACTCAGTGGCACCTAACAACAACAACCACAACCATTAACACTCATGGAAGGAACAGCCAAGGAACCAGTTGACTCACTACATTAGGCAAATCTGTTGCACAAAACCTCTTTAAAGTGTTCATTGAGCAAAGATGTCTGTTTGAGTATTAGGGTGTGCCTGACCCAATCCATGGTATTTTCAGTATCCTCATATCCATGTGAAAGTTGGATACTGAACAAGGAACATCATAGAAGAATTGATGCATTTGTGTTATGGTGTGAGATAATAATATTAAAAGTACTAGGACTTCCAGACAAACCATCAAATCTGTGTTAGAAGTATAGCCAGAATGCTCCTTAGAAACCTGAACAGCCAGACTTTTCTCTTATACTCTGGACATTTTATTAGAAGTCACCATTCCCTGGGTAAGGGCATCATGCATGGTAAAGTGGAAGTGTAGTGAAAAAGAGGAAGACCCCCAACGAGATGGATTGACATACTGACAACAGTAACAGTAACAGACTCAAGAGTAACAGTTATTGTGAGGTTACCTCAGGATGGGACAGTGTTTCATTCTGTTCTTCATGAGGTCGATATGAGTCCTGACCAACTTGACATCACCTAACAACACATCATTGAAGTTTAAAACAAAATAGGACTTTCTAACAATTGTAAATATTGAATGATCAATAGAAATGTATATAAATCTCGCTCTGGTAGTGTACTGGTTACGAATTGGGCTGCAAACCACAAGGTCAGCAGTTCGAAACTACCAGCTGTTCCATGGGAGAAGGGTGAGGCTTTCTGCTTCCGTAAAGATTTATAGCCTTGGAAATCCTGTACAGGGTTGCTATGAGTCAGAACCGACTCCATGGCACTTAACAACAACAACAACATATAAATATATGTGTATGTGTGTATGTGCCTTGCTGGTTTTTTCATAAAATTCCTTCACATAAAAAAAAAAAAAAATTACATGTGAGGAAACTAACTTCAGCCCTCAGAAAGGTTGACTCCATGGATTATTGTTAGAAATCGGAGACACTGCCATGTCAGCTAGAGTCTCTGACTCCGCTGTATGCGTTCTGAATGCTAGTGTGTTAACTGAGGGGACATCTGCTGAAGACAGCTCGATGGAGGAGGTAGTGGAGACTGCTTCTCCATCATGATGGGAAGCACAGGGCCCAAAACCCATCATACTTTTAGACCTCAACCAGAAGATTTTAATTTCTTTTAAAATCTGGAGGAAAACATGAATATGATCCAGCATGGATATTTTTACCAGCATGTCTTTATACCATTGCTGTTTTGTTGCTAAGTGCTGTTGAGTTGATTCCGATTCACAGAGACCCTTTATAAGGGTTTGCCACAAAATAGACTTCTGAATATTTTTTATGAAGGAAGAAGTTAGGAAGACAGAAGTATCTAAGATCCACCCAAGTTATACTAGGACCCTGAGAGATATAATTAGTGATGGACATTAAAGGGAAATCATAACTTGGAAAGGTGTAAGGAAGGATAAGAGGTTAGCCAGAGTAGAAGGAGTAAAAGGAAAAAAATCATAGAGACTTTATTATGAAAATAATCATAAAAGCAATATCATAAGTAAGATTTAAATCCTATTTTCTAAACCAGAAACATGGGAAACATGTTTTGATACATGATCTATTGACAGAACAGAATAGCCAAGATCAAGACCACCCTGAGAAAAGAAGTTAAGACGTGGTCTTCTTAAATAGAAGCAGGCTCATAATTTAAGCATTATAACACACTAGTTCCAAATCACCTTCTTGCCCTCCCCACACCCAACCTCATCCTAGCTTGGCCCCCGAGCTGTTTGAAAGCAGCAAGGCCTACATCCATTTGACCCACCTTCCCACCCCTTCTCAACTTTGCCTTTAGGTAACTGTTACCCTCTTAATTTTGAATGATTGACCATTCCATGGCGAGCCTGCTTTACTAGTGTTGTTGTCCCCCTGAATACCTCCTATCTAAGTTGGGTTATGAGGGTGAATTCCTTTCCAGACCTGAAGGGTGATCGAGAGTCATAGTTTCAGGTTCCTCCAGTCTTTTTCTGACCAGTAAGCCCAGTCTTTTTGTTTGTTTTTTTCTAAAATAATTTTGAATGTTGTTCCACATTTTCTCCCACTCTATCTGGGACCTTCTTATGTGATTCTTTTCAGAGGAGTTGGTAGTGGCAGTTGGACACCATCTTCTGGTCTAGTCATGGAGACTGATGTTCACATGTTTATTGGACTAATTAATTCCAAGCATCTTCAATTCTCATCACTATACTTTTGTCCACACATGGAGAGACCAATAGCTGCACCTTAGATGACTGCTCCTGAGCTTTTAAGATCCCAGATGCTATTCACCGAAGTATGATGTAGAACATTGTCTTTGTGGACTATGTAAAGGCAGACATTTTTTTAACCGCTTAGCTGAACCATTGTTTTGTTTTAAGACGACTTCAAGGGATATTTTTAGTTTAAGGTTTAAAGATGAATTCAGAGCAATTGTTTTGGGAGTTCATTCTAATTATGAACTTCATGGTGTCAGAAAGTCTGGGGTCCATGATAATTTGAAATTGTGTTCTGCATTTTTCCCACTTTGATCAGGATGCTTCTATAAATCTTTGATTAAAAAGGAAGCAATTGTTCATTCCATTTCCTTCTTCTATTCCTGATGCTCCTTCTTCCTCTGTCATGCCTGGTGAATAAAGACAATTTGTTTTGCCTTGG
This sequence comes from Chrysochloris asiatica, assembly GCF_000296735.1. Taxonomy (NCBI): domain Eukaryota; kingdom Metazoa; phylum Chordata; class Mammalia; order Afrosoricida; family Chrysochloridae; genus Chrysochloris; species Chrysochloris asiatica. The sequence goes on along the minus strand of NW_006408532.1, from coordinate 23,706,434 downwards.
ATGGCGTTTTCAAGGTTTAAAGACCCGAGGTACCATAAAACAAGCTAGAAGATAGAGCAAGAATATTAATATATTATTAGGCCAGTTAGCGGGAATGTCCCACGTAACCATGACCCTATATCTCCAAACCAAGAAACCAAATCCTGTGAGGTTTCTGAACAGCTACTCTCTTACTCTTTGTCTCTCTCCTTTTCCTCCTTCTAAATTTATCACACAACTTTTACCAATTCAACTTTTTGAGTACATCTCAACAAGATGTACAACTTGTTGAGAGTACTAATAATAACTTCCTTTTCAACCCTAACCCTAGTCAATGTGATATTTCTATCACTGTTTTCCTCTCCTTTCTATCCCTGATAACTAATCATATATGTTGTTTTCTGTAAATTGCCTTTTCTTATCTTTTTATATAAGTGAGGTCAGACATTACATTTACTTATTTCACTAAGAATAATGTCTCTCAACTCCAACCATACTGTAATGTGTATCAAGACTTAATTTTTCATCTGGAGCAAAGGAGAATGAAGTAAACTAAGGACTCAACAAAAATTAACCCACAGGACTAATGGCCCACGTGAAGCACAGCCTTTTCAGGTGAGACCAGAAGAACTAAATGATACCCAGCTATCATCACCAACTGTTCTCATCAAGGACACAATAGAAGGTTACAATTAGAATAGGAGAAAAGTGTAGAACAAAACTCAAACTGATTAAAAAGACAAGCCTTAAATGGAAGGGGAGAGTCTGGAGGAACCCCTGAGACTGTCCACCTAAGATACTCTTGTAACCCAGAATTGAAGGCACTCCTGGAGTGTTGGTTGAGTTTGAACAACTGACCTTGAGGTAGAACGCTTATCCAATGACCCAGTAATTCCATTTCTTGGTTGTTGTTAGGTGCCATCGAGTCGGTACCGACTCATAGTGACCCCATGCACGACAGAATGAAACACTGTCCAGTCCTGGGCTAACCTCACAATTGTTGCCACACTTGAGCCCATTGATGCTGTCACTTGGCCAGTCCATCTTGCTGGGAGTCTTCCTCTTTTTCTTTGACCCTCCTCCATCTTACCAAACATGATATTCGTCTCCAGTGACTGGTCCCTCCTCACAATAGGTCTGAAGTATGAGAGACGAAGTTTGGCCATCCTGACCTCCAAGAAGCACTCTGGCTGCACTTCTCCTAACACAGTTCTGTTTGTTCTTTTGGCAACTCATGACACTCAATATTCTCCTCCAACACCACAATTCAAAAGCATCAATTCTTCTCCAGTCTTCCTTATTCACTGTCCAGCTTTTGCATGCATATGAGGTTATTGAAAATACCATGGCTTGGGTCCTCATGAGCACAATTAAGTGTTCTGGAATACTCATTCTCCACAATGTTGTCCGTAACATGTCATGATCCACACAATTGAAAGACTTTGTGTAGTTAATAAAACGCAGGTAAACTCTGCTTTCAGTCATGACCCATCTGATGTCAGCAATGATATCCCTCATTCCACTTTCTCATCTGAATCCGGTTTGAATCTCTGATAGTTCTCTGTCCATGTACTGTTGCAACAGTTTTTGAATTATCTGTAGCAAAATTTCATTTGCATGTGATATTAATGATATTGTCTGATGATTTCCCCATTCCATTGAGTCACCTCTTTTTGGAATTGGCACAAATATGGATCTTTTCCTATCAGTTTGCCAAGTAGTTGTCTCCCAAATTTCTTGATTCTAGATGAGTGGGTGTCTCCAGTACTGCATCAGTTTGTTGAAAAAATTTCAATTTGTAGTCCATCAATTCCTAGAGCCTTGTTCTTTGCCAATGCCTTCAGTGCACCGTGGACTTCTTTCTTCAGTACCATTGGCTCTTGATCGTATGCTACCTCTTCAAATAGTTGAACATCAACCATTTCTTTTTGGTACAGTGACTGTGTCTTCCTTCCATTTTCTTTTGATGCTTTCAGCATCATTCAATATTTTGCCCATAGGATTCTTCAGTATTGAAAATTGAGGCTTGAATTTTTTTTCCTGTTATTTCAGCTTGAAAAATGCTGAGCATGTTCTTCCCTTTTGGCTCTCTAACTCCAAGTCTTTGTACATTTCATTATAATATTTGACTCTGCATTATCAAAGTGCCCTTTGAGATTTTCTGTTCAACTCTTTTACCTCCTCATTTTTTCCATTTGCTTTAGCATCTCTGTAATGGAAAGTGTCAAGAGTTTCTTCTGACAGCTAATTTGGTCTTTTCCTGTATGATGTTCTTGGTATTGTCTCACAACTCTTCTGGTGTTCAATCATTAATGTCTAATGCATCAAATCTGTTTTTGAAATGATCTCTAAATTCAGGTGGGATATGTTCAAGGTCATATTTTGGCTCTTGTGGACTTGTTTTAATTTTTCTCAACTTCAGCCTGAACTTGCATATGAGCAATGGGTAGTCTGTTCCACAGTCTGTTCCTGTCTTGTTCTGGCTGATGATATGGAGTTTTTTCAGGGTCTCTTTCACAGATATAGTCAATTAGATTTCTATGTATTCTATCTGGAGAAGTCCATGTGTAGGGTTGTCTTTTATGTTGTGGAGGTATTTGAAAGGAATGTTAGTTCATCTTGCAAAATTCTATCAAGATACAATAGTGAATAATTGTTATCAGGACTGATTGTGAGGGTTGGAAATGTAAAGGTAGACATTTTATAGCAAGGAAGGAAGTGATTAATTTTTCAGTCTAGGAGCAGAGGTCCCTAGGACCATCAACGCAGAAGAGCCAAGAGTGGGACCCTACCCAGAGAAACAGTGATGCCTGAGATGGAGGCAGAGACAATGACGTGGAGAGATGGAGCAGCCGGGGGTTTTAGATCCAGAGAGGGAGGGCAACTGTGTGCTGAAGATGGGGGGGGGGGAGTATAGTGTAGGGGGCAGGCTTGCAGGGTATACCCTTTGGTTGGTTGATGATGCATGGAGGGGATTGTAACCAGGGCAATGATACGATGTACGATAGAATGAAAGTAAAACTAATGTTCTCCCATGTAAACTATCATATAATTCACAATAAAACACTGAAAAAAAAAATTCTATCAAGAGCAAAGATGTCAGTTAGAAGGTCAAGGGGTGCCTGTGCCAAGGCATGGTATTTTCAGCAACCTCATATCCATGTGATAGTTGGGCAATGAATAAGAAGTACACAGAAGAATTGATGCATTTGATTTACGGTGTTGGAGAAGATTATTTAAAGTACTATGGACTTCTAGAAAAAAATCTATGTTGCAAGAAGTAAATCAGATTACCTCTTAGAAGCCAAGATGGCCAGACTTCATTTCTCATACTTCAGACGTACTATCATGAGGGACCTCAAGAAGGGCATTGTGCTTGGTAAAGTATGTTGTTGTTGTTAAGTGTCGTCAAGTCGATTCCGACCCATAGCAACCCTGTATAGGGTTTTCAAGGAAAAACTGTTGAGCTTGAACCACCAACCTTGTAGTTCAATCAACTCTGCAGTCTGGTGCATTAGCCCACGGCTCCACACCAGGACTCCTGATAAAGTATAGGGTCAGCGAAAAAGAGTGAGATCCCCAATGAGATGGATTAGCACAGTGGCAGCTGCAACGGGCTCAAACATAACAACAATTGTGAAGTGGATGCAGGACCCGGGCAGTGTTTTGTTCTGTTGTGCATAAAGGTCATTATGAGTTGGAACCCACTGGACAGCACCTAAGAACAACAATCTTTGTTTTTCAGTAATTGTTGAACCAACAGCTCCTCGGAAACCCTATGCAGGGTCTCTGTGAGTCAGAACTGACTCAGTGGCGCTTAACAACAACAGTGGTGGTTCTAGTTTGAAGTTTTGAGGAACCACCACATTGTTTTTCACAATGGTTTTAATACTTTGTATTCCCACTAGCAATGGGTACAGTTCCAGTTCATCCTTGTAAATTTGATTTCTTGTGAATTTGATTTTTCTCCTGTTCTGCCCTGGACCTTCTATTGGGATCCTAGTCAAAGTGGTAATTGTTGTGGTCTCAGGGTCATGTCAGCTGTGGTTCTTGTGGCCAATTAATCCTTTCGAATAATTGTTCCCTTGAGTATTCTACTCTCCTTTGCTCCAGAAGGGAAGTGACCAACAGTTGTGTCATTGTTTTTAAGACTCCAGATGCTACTCATGAAGTTAGTGTTCAGAGCATTGTCTTAGTGATCTACATTATGACAATTGACACAGATGCCCCCTGAATCTATGGTCCTTTACCTTTGAGCCTAGGACCTTTGTTGTGTTTGCTTATGTCTAAAGAATTTCCATATCATACTCTATTTTCCCTTGTGTGCTCTATATTCTATATTAATATACATGCAGCCCCAACAGCTATGTATGTAGAAATGTCCACAACCAGATCTATATCTTCAGGCAGGTGTGTTGCCTTTCACCCTCCCACACCTCTTTAACATACCCATTTACCTGTGTATCCCCTGGGAAATTAATGTTCGTTAATACTGTTGTTGCAATATTGTCTATATTATAGTCATTATCCTAAATACTCTTTATTCTTGGATTCTTTTAGTGTCTCCTTGGTCATGTTGTGTTGACTCCCCCCATATTGTGTATTGCCTTTCCCACCACCGTTATTAAAACTTTGTCTGCCTAATTAGTAATTTCCTAGTTCTGGCTGTTTTGATGTGTTGTACCCCATGGTCCAAAAACTTGCCTTTCCTTAGAAGTAAATTGACACTCTATAAACTCTATAAAATACACTCTATAGTATTTCTTTCTTTACTCATTGTTTGTGGCTTTATCTTGATTCAAACCTTAAGAACCAATTAGGCACTAATTTATATTAATTTATTTTTGTAATTATTTGATGTGTTATGTTTCATGAATTGGTCATAATAATTGTTGTTATTGTTATGTAACATGGAGTCAGTTCCGACTCATAGCGGCCCTGTACAAGGTTTTCGAGGCTGTAAATCTTTACGGGAGCAGAAAACCTCATCTTTCTCCCATGGAACAGCTGGTAGTTTTGAACCGCTGACTTTGTGGTTCACAGCCCGATTTGTAACCGCTATGCAGCCAGAGATAATTCAGAAGTTAGTCTCCTCTTTTCTTCGGTGTCCCAGGTCTGCACTTCCAGCTGGTTCTATCCAGGGCAAACTTTCAATAAGTACTTGCTGAGTGACAAATATTGTATTTGGTTCAAGCAATCACCATTTCAGACAGACAAGGCAAGTTTTATTATTCTCATTTCACTAATGAGCAAACTGACTACTTAATGTCAGCTAGATGGAGACAGATTTAAGTCTTCTCCTTCCTAACCAGAGATTGTCAGTAAGACACAGCTGCCAAAATAATCTTTTGTCTTGCAGCTCTTCTATTTGTCGTTGTTTTTAACTGTCTTTAAGTCAGGCCTCCACTCAGCAATCCCATGCACAATGGAGTTAAAACACTGCCCAGGCCTGTGCCATCTCCACGATTGGCTGTGCATCAGATCATTGAGGTCGATAGGGTTTCTAGTGTCTGATTCTTGGGAGTTGATTGCCAGACCTTTTCTTCCTAGTCCAACTTAGTCTGTAAGCATCACTGAAATTGGTTTTATATATA
>NW_006408532.1:23698361-23699561 GCF_000296735.1 Chrysochloris asiatica | reverse complement strand
GTTCAATTTCACTAGCCACTCCTAGGAAACCCTGTACAGGGTTGCTGTGGCTTGGAACCGACTTGATGGCACTTAACAACAACAATCTTTATTGAAGTAGACTGCCAAATCTTTCTTCTGAGGAGTGGCTGGTGAGTTGGAACTGCCAGCCTTTCAGTAGGTAGCCAAGTGCTTTACCAATGCACCACCAGGGCTCCTTGTTAGCTATATAGCTGCTGTTATTTCTAGGCTCAGGGGTCATTCATGGGAGGGAATGATTAGCAGAACTAGAAAAAAACTATTGCAGAGAGAGTGCCACCTCCAGAGGAGCCGCAGCCAGCCTGCAGCAGCCCACAGGTAGAGAGCCAGGTATTACATATCCCTACCTCCTTCTCTTCACTTCCTCTGGTCACCATCCTGGGCTCCTTATTGGTCAAAATCAAGTGGAAGTCAGAGGGTAGAGCTTCCTGGGGTGGAGATCAAGGAGAAAGTATGACAGTGCCTAAAGGGGCATCCAGAAATGATTCAACACAGCCGGCTTGACTGCAGAGTGATGGAACCTCAGCTTCTGAAAGTGTGTCCTGAGATATGATGATAGTTCTAGTTCATACATGCACAGGTTTATTCCAAACAAAACATATTTGAACATGTCTCTGTGGTCAGTGAGTGCTGCAGACAAGTTCCCTCAGTAATATATTTTTCTTAGTTTCATTAGGGTGCCTTCAAAATAAGGTCCAATAAAAATAATGACTTCCCAGGGGATCAGCTGGACTAGTTCAATTTAAGGCAGAGAGGTCACCTTAAGGTTAGGGAGGTTGTATGTTTTGGGATTCCAACAGAATCATCTTGACAGATTTCTCAAAGGACACAGGACGATCACAGGGCTTATTAGGAAGAAGGTGTAAGGATATTGAAATCTGCATTGGTGAAAAAAAGGCCGCTACAATCATGCTGGGTTTTTGTTGTTGTTTGCTTCTTTTGTTTGTCCCATCATGACACTGTACCTGCTCATTTTTTTGTGGGTAGCAAGAGCTGTCTGTGAGAATTTCATTGGGAATTCTTACCCCATCTACCCTGCATCCCTGATCTTGCCCCTTCAGATTTCTTTTTGTTCCTCAAACTCAAAGAACATTTAAAAGGGACACAATTTAAATCCCTTGAGATGCCCAAACTGCTATTTAGACATGGTTTAAGTTGAAGAGCACCAAATTCTCCAGGGAA
>NW_006408532.1:23694105-23696235 GCF_000296735.1 Chrysochloris asiatica | reverse complement strand
AGAAAGGTTGTGCATTAGCAGCCAGGAGGCAGGCTTACAGAATATGCTCTTTGGTTGTTTAAATGATTATATATTCCTGAGTCTTTCTGTGTACATCCAAAAAACAAAACACAACAACAACCGAAAAAATCCAGAGGTAATATTGCTAAAAGCAAATATTGCTAAAAGATAATGCATGGGATGGATTGTAATCATTGCAATGAAACAAAATATGATAAGATGAGTGCAAAACTGATGTTCTCTCACATAAACTTTCACTCAATTCATAATAAAAGCTTTTAAAAAAAAGAAAAAATGGAAGGGACTTCCAGCAAGATGGTGAACTAGACAGAACACTACACAGACCCTCTACAACAAAGATGCAAGAGACCAAATAAAACAGACACAGATGAAAATTATGGCACTCTGAATTTCAGAAGAAAGGTTTGAGAGGTGAATGGAGTGCTTACTCACAGAGACAGTGAGAGATGGGGACTGACTGGTGCAAGGCTGTGCAGAGGGGGCTCAACCATACTGTGAGCAGTTTTGGCAACAGAGGGAGGTCTGACAGAGCGGATTTTCTGCGAGAGCAACAGAAAAGGTGCAATTTCTTCTTTTTCCCCACACTCCTGTGGTAACCAGAGATGTGACCAGCTCCCACCTTCATCTGCCCAGAACACAAATCCTGCTCTCCTGGAGTTCAGAGCCATGTGGTTGGGAACCATGTCAGCATGAGTTTGGAGTGGGCTGTGCCCCTTTGGTGTGCTTCTTTGGCACCTTGATTCAAGTGGGCTCTACTCCAGACCTCCAAAACACCAGACCTGCATTTAACCAGTCACCCTTCCGCCAGCTTCCCTGTAGTCCTAACAGACACTGCAATCAGCCCCATAAAGGGCCTCACAAAATATTTCCGGACTGAGTGCCCTGAACATAGCTAACACCCATGCCAATAAGAGCTCCAGTGAAGGCTAGGCACTCTGCTTTCATATCCCTTCCAAAACTACCTCATGAGCTCTTTGAATTGCAGCAGTTTCCTCTGGGTCCAACAGCTGCACTGTTTGTTATTACAAATATGATAACTCCACAATGCCCCGGAGACAACAGTCAAGTACCTCACATGAAGAAACGAGAGAATGGTTCAAATGACTAAGATGCAGAGACAGAAAACATTTCCGAGGAAAAAAAGATAATGGAACTATCTGAAAAAGGGTTCAAAAGAATGATATTCTGGTACCTTCAGTGGATTGGCATAAAGATGGATAAAAGTAGAGTAAATACTTTAGAAGAATTCAGGAAAATGCTATACAAGATAAAACAGAGAAAATAAATGCAAATTTTAAAACAATACAAAACCTTTTTATTAGAAATAGAGAACATTAATATTAAGATCTCAAAAATGGACTATATATTGAAAGAGCAAAGGAGAAAATTGGAAGCAATGGAAACCTGAATTAGTGAACTTTAAAATAAATTTCTTAATACTAGTGTGCTAGAAGAACAATCCGAAAAAAGAATGAAAAAAATCTGAAGAAAGCTTAAGAGTTATATGGGACTCCATAAAGAGGAACAACTTATGGGTGATTGGAATTCCAGAATAGAATGAGACAATGAAAAGCACAGAATATATTGTCAAAGAGATGTTGAAAGCTGGGTTGTCATGAAAGATGAGACGATAAGCATACAAGAAGCTGAATAAAACGCAAACAGGCTAGATCCCAAAAGAAAATCACCAATACATATCATAATCAAACTCCCCAAAATCAAAGACAAGGAAAGAATCTTGAGAGCAGCTCAGGAAACAACAAAAGTTACCATGTAAACCTTCGCTCCATTCACAATAAAAAGTTGGAAAGAATAAAAAAAGAAAGAAAAGAAAATGGAAGGAATACACAGAATCACTTTACCAAAAAGAATTGGTCAGTATTCAGTCATTTCATAAGGTACCATATGAACAAGAAATGATGCTATTGAAGGAAGAAGTCCAAATTGCACTGAAAGCATTGGCAAAAAACAAGGCTCCAGGAATTGATGAAATACAAATTGAAATGTTTCAACACACCGATAGAGTGCCAGAACCCTTCATTCGTCTATGCCAAGAAGTTTGGAAGATAGCAATCTGTCCAAGCAGTTCCAAAGAAAGGTGACCCAATG
>NW_006408532.1:23676801-23693035 GCF_000296735.1 Chrysochloris asiatica | reverse complement strand
ATAGACTGTAGAAGATTCAGTGCATTTGAATTATGGTGTTGGAAAAGAAGAACAAGTAAATCTGTCTTGTAAAAAGTACAGCCAGAGTGTTCCATAGAAGCACGGATGGTGAGGCTTCTTCTTTTATACTTTGGACTTGTTGCTAGGAGGGACCAGTTCCTTGAGGAGGACATCAAGCTTGTAAAAGTAGAGGGTTGGCGGAAAAGTGGAAGACCCCAATGGGATGGATTAACACAGTGGCAGCAACAATGGGCTCAAATGTAGCAACAATTGAGAGGATTGGGTAGGACTGGACAATATTTAGTTCTGTTAAGAATGGGATCGTTACCAGTCAGAACTGACTCTATGGCACCAAACACCAAGGCACCTCTCAGTGGAGTCAAACTTCCAACCTCTGGTTAAACAGTTGAATTCATTAACTGTGCCACATAGGGACTCCGTATTAATGTACAAGATTACTTAGCTATTTCTCCAGTACATAGTCTGTTTCTGAATTTTATATGAGAATTTAAAATACAAGTTCTCCGAAAGTCACTTCGGGATTGGATCACCCTTTTTAGAAAAGCAAGCAACACCAGTGGAGGAAATTAAGACTCTCTCCTCCCTCCATTTAGACTATTAGTTAAGGGATGTGGCCATTTAACTGTCTGCATAAGACAATTTGCCAAGGAGTAAAATGTCAAATTCATTTCCGTAGACTATCTCAAAATAGTCATCAATAGAATCAGAACTTACAGAGAATGCAATGAAAAATAGGCTGCCCTTTCACCTAAGAGAGATATATATTGTTGTTGTTGCTTAGTGCCATTGAGTTGGTTCCAATCCATAGCGACCCTGTATAGGGTTGCCAAGGAGCGACTGGTGAGCTTGAATCACCTACCTTGCGGTTCAAACCTACTTTGCAGTCCAACACATTAATCCACAGTGCCACACCAGGACTCTACCTTGGAGATAAGCATCTTTCTAATGAGCTAGCACTTTGCAAAGACAAGATCCCAATATTTTCAGCCTTGATCCTGGGCAGATACATTCCCAAGATACAGCCTGTTCTGGTTACCCCCAGTGATTTCCTGCTTTTCTTGGCTTTGGGAAATCCACTTTTGCCTTTACTGTGACCATGCCGAGTCACACCATCTTGTTGACACCACCTGTAATCTCCATAGTTGAAAGATGTATGACCGATGAGAAATTATTTCATACCTGCTTGTAATCCTGAAAGATCTTTTAGACTTCCTGTCTAAATAAATACCTGTATATAAGAAATTCAGGAGCTCTGGTAGCATAGTGCTTATGAGTCGGGCTGTTAACCCAAGGTCAGCAGTTCAAAACTACCAGCTGTTTTGAGGGAGAAATATGAAGTTTTCTTATAGATTTATAGCCTTGGAAATCCTATGCAGGGTCGCTATGAGTTAGAACCGACTCCATGGCACACAACCACCACAGGCATATAAAAAATTAAAAGCATGGTGGCTCTTACAGAATAAGCACTGGACTATGGACAACAACCATAGGTTGGTGTTTCAAGCCAGCTGTTGAGTTCATTTCGACTCATAGTGACCGTGTATAGTGTTTCTAACGGCAGCCTTTTGGGTTTGAACTATTGATCTTGTGGTCAACAGTGCAGTGCTTATCCTACAGGACCACATCAGGACTTCTGGACACCTTTATTTTAAGAGTTGTTAAGTGCCATTGGGTCAGTTTTAAGTCTAGTGCATATCCTACAGCACCACACCAGGAGCTAACATTTCTTAAGCCTTTACCATGGTCATATCATCTAGTATGTAATTCACTTTCCCTGTTTCATTAGATCAGTTGGAGGTTATGTAAAACTGCCCTATTCTTTCATCATCATTCGTCCTAATCTCCCCAACCTGTTCTGAGAAAAGGGGGGGAAAATCAAGGAACATGAGCTTTCTAGCAATCTGTTTCTTGGAATGGTACCTTTAGCTATTTTTCAAATTGATAAGAACTTTATTAATATTTCATTTACCTTGGTCACATCAAATATTTCTGCTGTTGTCTTCAGAATTAATCATCATAATAGTCACTAAAGGAGCACTGGTGGCACAAACAGTTAAGCCCTCAGCTACTAACCAAAGGGTTGCTCTCCCACTGGCTCCATGGGAGAAAAACCTAGCGATCTGCTTCCATGAAGATCGTAACCAAGAATACCTTGACAGTTCTACTCTGTCACATGGGGTCACCAAGAGTTGAAATCTACTGGATGGCCCCCAACAGTAGCTACCATTTGTTGAATGGCTATTCTGCAAAACTGGGACAATGAGTTAGGAAGACCAAAGAATGATTAATGCCTTTGAATTATGGTATTGGCAAAGTAAATATACCATGAAGTGCAGAAGAATGAACAAATCTGTCTTACAGCTCCAGAATGCTGCTTAGAAGCAAGGATGTTGAGACTCTGTCTCCTGTACTTTGACCATATTTTCAGGAGGGACACTCCCTAGAGAAGGACATCATGCTTGGTAGACAGTCAATGAAAAGAGTAAGACCCCAACAAGATAGATTGAAACAGTGGCTGCAACATAGCAACTATTGTGAGGATGGCAGAGGACTGTTATTTTATTCTGTTGTACATGTTGTTAAGTACTGTCGAGTCGGTTCTGACCCATAGTGACCCTGTATAGGGTTTCCAGGAGATGCTGGTGAGCTTGAATTGTCAACCTTGCAGTTTTATATAGGGTCCCTGTAAATCAAAACAGACTCCAATAATTTACAGTTGTATTGTTATTACCATTTAGTGGGATCCATCTGAGATGCAGAAGGGGTTCAGTGGTCTAAACCTACTAATAAATATTGAAAGTCAAATTCAAAATGAATCTGACTCCCAAGTTCACCTGCTTAACTCCCCATGTGTAGTGGTAGCTAGTTATGTGGGCTTTGAGCAAACATCCTACGTTTCTCTATAACCTCCAAACTGGACTTCATTATGTGCCCTCCAGTGCTTCCACTGTTCTTTGTTAGTGCCTTCGAGTCCATTCCAACTCATAGAGACCCTGTATAGGGTTTCCTAGGAGCAGCTGGTGGGTTTGAACTGCCAACCTTTTGATTCACAGTCTAGTGCTGATCCTACAACGCCATACCAGGGGTCCAGTGCTTCCATAGTCCACATGTATTATGGTCTGTCCATTAGATGAAAATGGTACGCTTCCTTTTAGGTGGCTGTACTGTAAAGATTTGCAGCCTCTGAAACCCTGTGCAGGGTTACTATGCGTCGGAACGGACTCCACGGTACTTAACAACAACAACTGTGAAGCTACAGGAAGTTTTCTTTAAAAAGGTGTCAGGAGGACTAAATTTCTTACCATCTGCACTCATTCTTGTGCAGCCTGACTCAGGCACAGAGCAGCAGTGGCATTTTTCCCCCAGCAGACACAAGACTGAAGGGGATATTTCTAACTCCATAGTTTGGATGGAAGAATATTTTATATCCCCAAAAAACTCAACACAACACTAGGTCTGGTCCCCAGCTGAGCAGCTGTGGTGGCTGGTACTCTCGGGAGTTCTGGGAGGCAGGTGATCATCCTTATTTAGATGTGCCAGGGATCATGTGACCATAAAATGGAGGCGAATCTGGATTTCCAGTTAACTGCTTCAGGAGGGAAATAGATGCTGAAGAGCTGCAAGGGAGCATCTTGCTCGCCCTCCTGCTAAGGAGCCTCCTGTCCTCCCCAGAAGGTAGGTGGGTCTTGGTGCGGCTTTAGGAGTGTGGGGGAGGGGACATGCGATGTAAATGGTATTCTCAAAAACTAGCTTACTGCTGCTGGGAAGTTGAAGGGAGGAAAAAGGAGGATAAGAGGATGCCAAGCTTTACCCAGTCCCTAGTAACAGCTGGAAGCTGCGTTTCATTCTGTGTCAACTCTACTGGAAAGGCTTGTCTTGTCTCTCCCCTATCCTCCCTTGGTCATCAGGTAATTGGGGAACATAGACTCTGCACAGCTAGGACCATCCCTGCAACTGCTCTGATGCCTTAATGCTTGTGATTAACGTGGAGATGGAAAAATCATGTCAGCTTTGGAACTGTTTAGGATTGCTGCCTAGTGATTGTTAATAATGTGTATTTGGATTATTTGCCGTGGTTGAGTGGTATTTTTATTTATTTTTTAGAATGTTTTTCCTAACTGCTATTGAAGCTATCTTTCAATATTACCTAAGTTCTAAGTGGCTGAGATAGGTCACTTCAAAAATGGATTTTTCAAAAATTGCTCTTCATTGTCTTTTCCCAAATCTAGAGACAGAATATCCTACTTTTAGAATGCCAATGTTTTACTGAGAGGCAAAGTTATGTGAGGAAGTCACAACCTGGTTACATGGTGAGTTTAAACCAGGAAATATTTAGGTTATTAAATTCCTGTATGAAAACGAGAAAACAAAACTGGATTTCTACCTAGCAGAAGTGACAGACCCTTAGAATCCCAGCCCGGGTGGTTTGACGGAGAGCGCTATCCTTTTAATAAACTGCCTGTCTTCTTCAATATGAACTCTGACATAGCTTCGGTCTTATGTAAACTGTTATATGAACACAGCTTCCAGGCCCTTTCTCTTCTTCCACCAAGCTGGCTGCCCTAAGCCTTTCTTATAGAGAAAAATGGGAGTTGACCTTGCAGACTCAGATCTGTTTTAAAATGTATGTTGGATGCAAGTTTTCTTAGCATCCTAGCTGATCATTTGCACAAAATACTAACACTGGAAATAATTAGACTGAGCAGACTAGTGATCAAATGAGGAGCTCATGAATCTTTCTAATTGAGTAGAGAGATACCTGGGAGAAAACAAAACAAAACAAATACCTTTGTTGGTAAATTAAGCATGTTCAGGATAGCGAAAGCTCTGTATTTTTAAAATTGTTTAGGTCTTGATCTGCAACTCAAAGACAAATAGGGACCAAAATAAGTTTGATTGTCTTCTGCAGTCAACAGCCCTTAAACATCCCATGAGATTTAGTTTTGTAATGCAAAGTTGTCATTTATGTTCTGAATAAGGTCTAATGCTTCTTTGGCACTTATGGATAACAAGCCAGATTCTCTTTCCTATTAACAAGTCAAATTCACTTCTTCCTAGGGGTTTGGGCTCTCTTTGGTGCATCCAGTGAATTTTCATCTCCATTCTATTTGGCTTTTCATTCATAAGGGGCTTTATAGTCCTGGAAAAAATTTATACCTTATTAAAGGATCACAACTGTTTCTTGATCTTTATACTTCAAACTTCCTAACTAGCTGGGAGACATGGTGTGGGGTTTGCGTGTGGGTTTAGGTACTCATTATAGGCTTACAAAAAAAAAAAACAAAAAAACTTGGTTTCCCTTTGCTTGACATGCTAAGATTTTTCAGACAGGTTTCTGCTAGACTTGGGTTTGGGTTTGAGATTTTTTTCTTTCTTTTTTTTAAAATGTTTTATTGTGAATTATGTGATAGTTTACATGGGAGAACATTGGTTTTACATTCATTCCATCGTATATATTATCTCATTGCCATGGTTACAATCCCCTCCATGCAATCCTTCCCCCGTACCCCCCAGGTCTTCAGCACACAGTCACTCTCCCTCTCTGGATCTAAAGTCTCCAGCTGCTCCATCACTCTACATCATTATCTCTGGCTCCATTTCAGGCATCACTGCTTCTCTGGGTAGGGTCCTGCTCTCTGCTTTTCTCCCTTGATGGTCCTAGGGACCTCCACTCCCAGACTGAAAAGTTAATCACTCCCCTCCTTGCTATAAAACATCTACCTTTACATTTCCAACCCTCACAATCAGTCCTGATAACAATTATTCACTATTGTATCACAAGAGACCCGTCTGCATTTCATTGCATCAGCCCCGCCTAGTCAGATTGAATACTACTCACTGGAGATTCTACCTTCCTCCAGGCCCTCTGGATCTAGGTTCCCTCTTGAAAGCTTGTAAGCCAGTCACTTCTTGCCTTTGTAGCCCCTCCACCCCCCCCATTTTGGGTAGCCAATGTCCAAGTTTCCCATCCCTGTCTACTCTGTGTGTGGAGGGGGTGGGAATGATTCTTGCTGTTAGGACTTGTTCTCTCTTTTGAGCTACTGCTTCCATAGTTGAGATTTTTTCTTAAGCCTTACCAATTCTGGTTACAAGTACAGTTGAGGGAAAAAAGAAGGGGAGAGAAAGGGAAAAGTGGTAGAGGACAGATTCTGCCTCTGATACCCTGTTTGTATCAGAATTAACAAAGGATAATCTGGATGTAGCTCTTTCTGGGTTAATAATGGCAGGAATTGTGGGGTCCTGGAGGATAGGTGTCCTAAGGGGCATAGGGGAAGACAGGAGTAGATGTCCTTTGCCCACCATATCCCATTTGAGGACTCTTATCCAGTCATTCATTACCTGCTCTTTTGATAGTTGCGTGATTCTCTGTATTGTTGTTGTATCTCAAATTTCAGGTGCTAAAGTAATATAAGCTAAAATAAATCTTAGAATTTTTTAATAGAGCTCTTTAGTTTACAGACAAGAAAATGAACCCTACTTAGAGTGAATGTCTGCCCTAAGATCACACAATCAGTGGTAGAGTACAGATAAGAACCTAGGTGCCCTAATTCTTCATCTTGTGCTATTTCCTTAATAAAATATGGTCCATGCATTTAAACTTATCAGACTTTTTTTTTTAAGTGCCACTGTTTTATTTTAAGAATGTTGTCATTAAGTGCGATCGAGTTGGTTCCAACTCACAGCGACCTGGTATAGAATTTCCAAGGAATGGCTGGTGGGTTTGAACAGCCAACCCTGTGGTTAGTAGTACAGTGCTTATCCTGCAATGCCACACCAAGCCTCTGTTTTAAGGATAAGGTATCCTTTTTCTTATTCTGATATAACCCTTGGACTCCTACGCTTTTGGGGAAATTGAAGTTGAACTCCACTCTCAGAAATTGTGCGTTTATTGTGAATAAGTTCTTAACCTTAGGGTTGTACATGGTATGAGGATAGTTAAGATGCAGTCTGTTACAATGGCTGCCAAAGGGCAGAGCAAGTCAATTCAACAAGCTATCAACGAGGACTCTGGGGTACAAATGTATGAAAGCCTACTTCCTTTTCCTGTATTGTAGAGCAGAAAATCCAGGATTCATGGGTGAGATTGATTAAATAGCTTAGAGAATAGATAAAAGCTGGAGTATTTCAGTAGGAGGGAATATCAAGTATCAGGAGAACTGTCTGCTTGACTCAGAAAACTAGACATTCATTTTGCCTGAAAGATAGAATAGTTGGAGAAGCTAAGGATGGTGTGAAGACTCCAACTCTGCCAACTGCACTATAAAAGGGCAAGATTGGCAAACCCACCTTTATCACTGTGTAACAGGATCAGCATGAAGCCAATTTCCAGTTGCAAGTGGGTCCCGGATTCATCTTCCTACATTTCCATTCCTCGTCCCCAGCCACTTCTGGGACAATTACTCTGTCTGACCCTAGCCATCTAAAGTTATTTATTGTAACTGCTGTTGAGTTGGATCTGACTCGTAGCAACCATGTATATATAAGGTTTCCAAGGAGCAGCTGATGAGTTTGAACTGCTGACCTTGCTGTATGAGCGCTTTATGATTTTGTGATAGAGTGTATTATCCCATAGCACCACACCAGGACTCCACAATTACAGCAGACCTCAATCCCAGCTATCCTGAGTCAGACCATCAGGCAGCAGCCAAAGGCTCAAGAATCTGCAAAATTACATTGTCTTCAGACCAATTGGTGCATTTGTGTCTGTCTCTCCTCTCTTGGTACTAGGTCACAAGCTAGAAGGACTCTACCCTTCTTCATCCACTGTCTGTGAAGCCTTTCTCCATCCCCCACCATCCAGAGCTCACTCTACACAAATCTGCTTTATACTACCAGCCCCTATGAGTTTGGTCATTCTCTACAATGGCTTACAAAACTCATGGAGACTATTAAAGTATACTGGAGGGTGGTGGCTCTGTACAGTAAGCACTGGACTGCAGATCACAAGGTTGGTGGTTCAAGTCCACCAGTCACTCCGATAGAGAAAGATGAGGTTTTCTGTTCCCACAAAGATTTACAGCCTCAGAAGCCCTATACAGGGTGGCTATGAGTCAGAACCTCCACGACAGCACTTAATACCACCAACAACATTAAGTATACTGTAGTCTTGTTGTGGCACTGTAGAATAAGCACTGGACAGCTAACCACAAAGTCGATAGTTCAAGCCTACGAGCTTCTCCTTTGAAATCCTTTACAGAGTTGGTATGAGTCAGAGCTGACTTGACAGTACTCAACAACAGTAACATTAAGTGTACGTAGAAGACACCAGCAAAACACTGCCATTGAGTCCATGTCGACTCGTAACCACCCTGTAGAACAGAGTAGAACTGCTCCATAGTGTTTCTAAGAATGTGCATTTTTACGGGAGTAGATATTTCCTCTGAGGAGTAACTCATGGGTTTGAACTTCTGACTTTGCAGTCCAATGATTAACTCACTGCATCACCAGCGTCCTTTCATCTCTACTTACAGTTACCCAGAAAGGATACACGTTTAGAGATGTGTACCAGCAAGGCCTGGGAGAGTTCCAGGCACAGGGTCTTCAGTGTTCAGGACTCACGTGAATATTTTCACTAATTGAGGAGGCCCCAAAGAGAGTGTTCCAAGGTACCTGGTCCCCTAGTCTTTGGGAACTCATTGGATGAGCATACTTGGGCCTGAATGCCTCGTTATGACTGATACATATCCTTGACTGTATTGGGCCCTCTCTCCCTTCCTGAACTTAGTTCACCCAGTCGTGGGTCTGTGTAGCCCCCTATTTGCCTAGCTATTTTGAAAAACAAAGGCATCACAATTGCTTGGGTTATTTCTCAAAACTAGGCTCAAAAGGGCAAACCAAGTTCTTTATCTCAGAGGTGGCTTGAACCTATGTTGTTGTAGGTCAAGCAAATAAGTTTGCATTAAATGTATTAAATGTTTTGGCAGTAGGAAGCTAGTGTATTTTGAACTGGGTGTTGTTATTGGCAGCAGAATTTCAATAGTGCTGCAGAAACAGGAAGTGGCTTTCCACCTGAAACATAACAAGGGCTGGAGCTATACCAAGGAAGGGAAGAAGGGAAGTAATTCTAGAAATGAAGACAGAGAAGAATCTATGGTGCT
Source organism: Chrysochloris asiatica (assembly GCF_000296735.1). Classification (NCBI taxonomy): domain Eukaryota; kingdom Metazoa; phylum Chordata; class Mammalia; order Afrosoricida; family Chrysochloridae; genus Chrysochloris; species Chrysochloris asiatica. The sequence goes on along the minus strand of NW_006408532.1, from coordinate 23,683,916 downwards.
TGGAAATTGAGGGAGGTGTGGTTTAGAAGAAAAATGCCACTAGGGAACATGGGGAGGAGAAGAGGTTTGATTACTGTATCCATGTGTTGCACAGGTGAAGGTGCTAGGTTCGTAGTCAGAAATAAGGGCAAAGAGAAACCGTTCTACAGTAGAGACTGGGAAAACTAGATGAAACCAGGAGACTGGATGAGATTGCCAAAAAAGGGAGGAAGAAGTAAAAAAGCTCACAAAGTATAAGGTTTGCCTAAAGAAAAAGGATGAAGCTCAGGATAAGAACCTATAGGGAGGGTCCTGGAAGACATTGGTGGGCTCAAAGATAAACAATCATTTTATACCTCATGATTGAAAATCCGTAGCATTGCCAAGTTATGTGGTGTGAACTAGAATAAGCAAGTGAATAAAGCAGGAAGCTCTTTGTTCATCAGAGTAAGATAGTGCCAACTTGGACAGCAGTACTTGCTTAAAGCAAACTCCACATCTAATTAGTCAGCATGGTCCTAGTGCCGGCCCTTGGTCTCTATGACTACACTTCCTTTGTTGTCTAGAGCGCAGGTCTGCAAACCACAGGTTAAATGCTACAAGAAAATTCAGTCTGAAAGAACAGAACAAATCGTAATTGTGGGCTATGAAACTCAGTTATTACCTATCTTAGCATGAACCCCCTCTCCTGTTCTGCTTTGAGGATCCCTGGTGGTACAGTGGGTTAAGCATTGGGCTGCTAACTAAAAGATGGGTGGTTTTAACCCACCAGCTGCTATATGGGAAACAGACAAGAAAATCTGCTTCCAGAAAGATTTTGCTGCCTGAGAAACTCTAGGAAGCAGTTCTACTCCATCTGATAGGGTTGTTATGAGTCAGAATTGACTTGATGGCAGTGAATTTAGAGGCTGTTTTGTGTGAACCTTTAGGTGTCTTTTTTTCTTTATCCTGGATGTTTAATTCTGTGAGTACAAAATAGCTCTGATTCATTCACTTTGTAAAGCATTGGCCAAGTGCAATGCTTTCCATATGGTTCTAGAACTCAAATGTTCGCTGGACTCCTACCCAAAGGGGTAGACTAAGAAACACGTAGTGAGTACCAGAGAGAAACAAAATCTGTCAAAAATCATGAGAAGCTGGTTTGCAAACCCTAAAATGATAATCCGAATGGTCTGGGTATCATTTTGCCTGGAGACAGGGATCTTTTTAAGTCCCTTCCAACACAAGAATCCATAAATGGACATATGATTTGGCTAGTGCCCTGAGAAGCAGGATTTAGTGGCACCGTAGGATAAGCACTGGACTCGTAGCCGTAAGGTTGGCGGTTCAAATCAAACAGCTGTTCCTTGGAAACCCTATAAAGAGTCGCTATGAGTCAGAACCAACTCAATGGCACTTAACAAAACAAAAACAAAATATATCCAACATGGAAGGCATTGCCCATGAAGCAAAAGAACAACATGAGAAATAAAAAAGGTCACTATTAAGGAGCTCTGGTAGCATAGTGGTTACAAATATGGCGGCGAACCTCAAGGTCAGCTGTTCAAAACTAGCTGTTCCGCCAGAGAAAGATGAGACTTTCCGCTCCCATTAAGATTTACAGCCTCAGAAACCCTGTACAGTGTCGCTATGAATCAGAACCGACTCCACGGCACATAACCATCCAATCAATTTAGTAAATCAATTTAGTAATTGCATTGTTCTACATCCAACCCCAGAAATATCCAAGAAAGGTTGATGAAATGACAGTTTTAGAAATAACTCTTCTTAAAATAAAACAGGAATGATACCAAATTAGTGTGATCCTAAGAGAGCAGCTGAGCAGGCCAGAAAAATAGGAAAAATGATGATGAGAGGAGAGCTGGGGATTACTGATCTATGGAAAGATTGAAATTCCTGAGTTGTATCCTCAATTAAAGCTCAAAACTGTAAGCCGGAAGATTGAAGGTTCAAGTCCACCCAGAGATAACTTAGAAGAAAAGTCTGACGATCTAGTTCCAAAAACAATCAGCCATTGAAAACACCATGGTGCTGGCTTTTGTTCTGGTCACCACAACTGGAGTCAACCCCATGACAACTAGTGGTGGAAGGTAGGTCAGGACTGAGAATGAAAGAAGTTTGGGGTGGAGTGTAGCTCTACTGCCAGGCTGACTGTGGGAAGTTTTTTTGGGGTGGGGAGAGGGTGGTAGTTTGTTTTTGTTTTTTTACCATTAGCATCAAGCTCATGGATGATCAAAGCTCTTTTTGCTATAGGGTCAGAGATTGGATTTTCTATAATGAGCCTTTCATCAAAATTTCAGCACTTATAAGTGCAAGGCTCACTTATAACTAGATGGATGAGTGACTGGTTTAGGCTGTTAACTAATTTCCCAGTTACGAATCGGGCTGTGAACCGCAAGGTCAGCAGTTAGAAACTACCAGCGGTTCCACGGGAGAAAGATGAGGCGTTCTGCTCCCGTAAAGATTTACAGCTTTGGAAACCCTGTGCAGGGTCGCTATGAGTCAGAACCGACTCCATGGCACTTAACAACAAAAACTTTTAGTAGGGGTCCTGGTGTGGCGCTGTGGGTTAATGCACCAGACTGCAAGATCAATTTGGGCCACAAGGTTGGTGGTTCAAACCCACCAGCCACTCCTCAGAACCCCTATAGAGGGTTGCTTTGAGTCAGTACTAGCTCTATGGCACATAACAACAAAAACAACAACATTTATTCACCAGCAAGGACCTGATAACTAGAATATGTGAGCGATGTACCACAGTCTTGAAATCCCAGGGAATGCTGTTGTTGTGTTGTGGGCCGTTATATGAAAGTGGTGGTGGTGGTGGTGATGTACCGTGGAGTTGGAACTGACTCAGAGTGACCCTGTAGAAGGTTTCCAAGGCTATAAATCTTTACAGGAGCAGAATGCCTCATCTTTCTCCCACAGAACAGCTGGTAGTTTCCAACTGCTGACCTTAAGATTCGCAGCCTTATTCGTAACCACTACGGTACCAGAGCTCCTTTATTTAAAAGTATAAAGGCATTATTTTTTTCTTCTGAAGAGCTATCTACATTTGTACAACAAGGACATGCCAATTAAAAAGAAAGGGCTAAATGAATCAGTTCTCCCTGCTAGGTTGCATCGCTGTGTGATTACTGCACATATCCCTAGGAGATTATGAAATTAATCACATGTTATAAATTAGCTTCCTAGAAAGGTGATTATGCTAGGCAGTGGGACACGTGTAAGTACAGGTGATGGATTTTTTTTTTTTAGACTCTTTAAATTCCCACCTTAGGTTTCGCTCTTTCCTTCTGTCTAGTAAAAGTAGCATTAGAAGGACTTTCTATTAGACTAAAGGTCTGATAAGCCGCTTCTAGAGCTGATTCTCCATGTTGATACTAGACATGGGGGTGAAAGAGACAGGATACTCTGAGAATGTGACATTGATGTTCTGGGAGTTCCAGATGGTTCCACGATTGGAGACAGGTCCCAGTCTGAAGAAATCATTTGCCATACTTCAAGGATGAGTCTAAGGTTGACTTCAGTGGTTTCCCAGAAACACGTTGGAGCCTCTCAGTGAATATACAAGGACCAGTTGAGCTTGAATTTCCTAATAATAGAAAAAGTAATGTGAGAAGCAATCATGTAATAGAGCGTTTGCCAAATACTTCATTTATTATAAGGAGCCCTGGTGGCTGCTCAGTGCAAGGTTGGCAGTTGAAACACACCAGCCACTTTGTGGGAGAAAGATGAGGTAGCCTGCTTCTATAAAGATTTTAAGATCTAGAAAACTCCATGGGGCAGTTCGACTTTGTCCTTTAGGGTTACTAATCAGAACTGGAATCAAGTCGGTGACAGAGAATGGGATTATCATCTCACTGAAATCACAGTATTCTTCATACCATACCCAGTTTATAGATGAGGAATTGAAGTTGTAAAGAGGTCAAGGAAGGAGTTTTACCACAGTTATATGATTAGTAAGAGACAGAAGTGGGATTGATCCCATACTGCTAGATTGCCTCCCTTTGTGTACACATTGGTTTGTCTCATTAAACTGGTCTGAAAGGGTAAGGAGAAACTCTGTGCAGGAAAATGAGGATGGAACGAGATTTGTTTTCAGCTTTGTTTAAATTCTTATGTTGGGTTTAGGTTTACTCTTTCTCCATGACATCCCCACTGAAAGAGTTTCTTTCCCAGTAGTTCTAAACTGAGTTTCATTGGAGCAACATGGATCACATATTCATTCCTTCAACCAACCACTGTGGTGAGGGGTGGGGATAATGCTGATTGGTCAGGTCAGGGTCACATGGCCATCTTTAAAAAGAGAGGATAGTGTTAGCCTCAAGTCTCAAATTCTTTGATGATTCCCCACTGGGAAATAGTGGTGCTGCTATTGGAAGATGAACATTAAAAATATCCATTACCTCCAAGAACACCATTAGTGTTTTCAGTGATGAGCATCTGTAATGGTAAGGAGCTCTGGTAGCGTAGTGGTTACGAATCAGACTGCTAACCTTAGGGTCAGCAGTTCGAAACTACCAGTTGTTCCGCAGGAGAAAAATGGGGCTTTCTGCTTCTGTAAAGATTTACAGCCTCGGATACCCTGTATAGGGTCGCTATGAGTCTGACTCCACAGCACATAACAACAACATCTGTAATGGTGAACATCTGTAGTGATGAAAGTACAATTATTTTATCCTTTATGTTTTCTACAAATCACATGTATTTATATGATGAAAGAGAGGTAAGCTCTTCTAAAAGGTATTCTGAAAAATAAAGAAGTGGTGCTGTAGGATAAGCACTGGACTGCTATTCACAAGATCAGTGGTTCAAATCCACTAGCCGCTGCTTGGGAACACTATACAGAGTAGCTATAAGTTGGAACCGACTCCAAGACACTTAACAACAACAAAGGTATGAATCACTTTCTCTATTGAGAAGATTCTTATTCAGATCAAGAGACTGTTCCAAACTTCCCAACTCTTTCCTTTTTTACATTTTCTGTGAATGTCAGTGTCTCCTGTTAGTTCTGTTTCTTCACGGGGTAGGGAGGTGTTTTATTACCCAACCAGACTTTGTCACTCCCTGTCTCTCAAAAGTTCTCTTAAGTGTTAAAAATATAATTTCATCTTTTACATAGTTTAGTTATTATGACGTTAGTTCAAATTTCAAAGTGACTGTATCTCTTCTAAAAGACATGCCTTTAACTGAACAAACAAATAAACAAAACTGTTGCCATAGAGTTGATTCCCCAATGTGTCAGATTGGAACTATGCTCTATAGGGTTTTCAGTGGCTGAATTTTCAGAAATAGATGGTTAACCTTTCTTCCAAAGTGTCTTGGGGTGGACTAAAACCTCCAATATTTGAGATAGCAGTTGAGTGTATTAACAATTTGTACCACCAAATGCGTCTACATCCTCTCAAGGTTAGATGCAATTTCTACTCTTTAAATCTCTAGAAAGATCCATCATGTTTGATAAGGAGGAGAGTCAGCGAAAAGGAAAGCAACCCTCTCTGAGCTGAACTGACATGGTGGCTGCAACAATGAGCTCAAACATGTGAACAGTCATGGAGAGGAGACAAGACGTTGAATATACCAGACAAGTTCTGATATAATTAAGGGCTCCATGAACCAGAGATGATTCTATAGCAACCGACAATGCCAACAACAAGCTGATAAGAATTCCCAAAGGAGTTTTGTGCATAAATTCTGAGACCTTTTTGCATGTGTTTTATATGATATTCTGGGATAACTTATTTCCATGAACTAACATAGTATGCCCTTGTTGTGGGATCAGTTGAAGAAAGCCTTGCTGGTAGTCCAGGTGCAACAATAATGCCCAAATTGAAACAGAAGAGCATTGCTTCTAAGAAAGAAAGACAGAAAAAAGAGAAAACAACATTGAATTTAAGAAAATTCACACCCACAAAGCAGTAAACGGAACCAGAGTGGAAAGAACAGACTATAAGAAAAGAGAAAATATTAAAGATAGAACCCAGATGTTGAAAACCAGACTGCAATACAAGGGCAGAATTAGATAAATTTTCAATAACTTACTGCAAAAGATGAATCAGCAAGACTGTATAGGGCCAGTCCAGGGAGAAGCAAGCTGTAGTGGCATCATTTTTTTAATAAAAAGATACTGGCCTCAAAAAATATTTGTGATGGGCATATGGCAAGAGCGGGCAGTGGCCTCCTCTGTTCTGATGGCTCATCCAATACTGGACTTTTCCAGATTTTTTTGATGCTGATATTTTAGGTCATGTGCTTTGCTATTTTTGCTTCTTTCTACACCTAGTGTTTTTTTTTTTTTTTTAAAAAACCTCTAGAGCCCCAATAAGGTGGCAGTGGGATGTGACAACATGATATCACTACTAATAAACAACTGCAATTACTACTTACTAAGCACTGATTTTTTTTTCTAATGTTCACTGGAATTTGCCTGACATGTGAAGAGTGCTAGAAACTATTATAGATCTTATTATTTTTAAATTGCTTTTTTAGTTTAAAATATTGCATATGTTCTTGTTTTAAATTTGAAACAACACAGAAAAGCAAATGAATAAAACATGAAAATCATTCGCTTCCCAATACTACTACATATAGTTAACTACTACTTGTTGTTAGCTGCCATCAAGCAAACCTCCTGCTAATGATGCCCCATATAAAACTGGATCAGACAGCTGTGATTCAGAGGATTTTCATTTACTGATTTTTTCCAAAGTAAACTAGTAGGCTTTCTTCTTGTCTGTCTAAGTCTAGAAGCTCCACGGAAACCGTTTCAGTAGACACAAGTGGTGGCTGTCCTTGAGATGGTTTCTACAATGTTGTTGTTAGGTGCCATTGAGTTGGTACTGACTCATAGTGACCCTATGCACAGCAGAATGAAACACTGCAGATCCTGGGTCAACCACACTACTGTTGCCATGCTTGAGTCCATCGATGCTGCCACTTGGCCAATCCATCTTGCTGGGTATTTTCCTCTTTTTTTCTGACCCTCCACCTTACCAAACATGATATCCTTCTCCAGTGACTGGTCCCTCCTGACAATATGTCCGAAGTATGAGAGATGAAGTATGGCCATCTTGGCCTTCAAGGAGCACTCTGGCTGCAATTCTTCCAACACAGATCTGTTGGTTCTTTTGGCA
>NW_006408532.1:23667636-23675130 GCF_000296735.1 Chrysochloris asiatica | reverse complement strand
GTTTAATGTATCAAATCTGTTCTTCAGATGATCTCTAAATTCAGGTGGGATATAGTCAAGGTCATATTTTGGCTCTTGTGGACTTATTTTCATATTCTTAGCTCTTTGGTTTGAATTTGCATATGAGCAATTGATGGTCTGTTCCACAATCTGCCCCTGGCCTTGTTTTAACTGATGATATGTAGCTTTCCATCTTCTCTTTCTGCAGATGTAGTCAATTTGATTTTTGTGTATTCCATCCGGCAAGATTCATGTGATCTCCAGCATCATTTCTATCACCAAGGGCATATTTTCCACCTACTGTTCCTTCCTCTTTGCTCCCAACCTTTGCATTCCAATCACCAGTAATGATCAATACATCTTGATTGCATGTTTCATCAATTTCAGTTTGAAAAAGTTGGTAGAATTCTTCTATTTCATCCTCACTGGGTTTAGTGGTTGGTGTGTAAATTTGAATAATAGTTTTATTAACTGGGCTTCCCTGTAGGCACATGAATATTATCCTATCACAGACAGCGTTGTATCTTATGACTGATCTGGATATGTTCTTTTTGACAATTAATACAACACCATTCCTCTTCAATTTGTCATTCCCAGCATAGGTAACCATGTAGTTGTCAGATTCAAAATGGTCAATACCAGTCCATCTCAGCTCACTAATGCCTAAGATATCGATGTTTATACATTACATTTCATTTTTAACAATTTCCAATTTTCCTAGATTCATACTTTGTACTCCATGTTCCGATTATTAATGGATATTTACAGCTGTTTCTCTTCATTCTGAGTTGTGCCTCATCAGCAAATAAACATCCTGCGGGATTTTCTCCATTCGCATCATCACGGTCAGCTGTACTTTGAGGAGTCAGCTCTCCGCCAATTGCATTTTGAGTGCCTTCCCACCTGAGGGGCTCATTTTTGGCACTTTTTCTGACAGTGTTTCTCTGCTATTTATAAGGTTTTCAGTGACTAAATATTCCGAAGTAATTCATCACTCCTTCTTCCTAGTCTGTCTTCGTCTGGAAGCTCATGGATGTCCACCATGGGTGACCCTACTGGTATTTAAAATACCGGTGACATAGCTTCCAGAATTACAGCAACTCACAAGCCACCACAGTATGACAAACTGACAGAGTAGTGGTGGGGTTTCAACATGGAAGGAGAGACTTCTACTGCTGAACTACTACTAATTAAGCACTGCTACTGCTGCTGCTGTGTGTTGTCGAGTTCATAGCGACTGTCTGTTGGATATCCGAGGCCCTATATCTTTACGGAGTCCTGGTGTGGTGCTATGGGTTAATGCGCCAGGCTGCAAAGCCGTTTGAACTGCAAGGTTGGCGGTTCAAGCTCACCAGCTGCTGTTCAAAAACCCTACACAAGGTCACTATGGGTCGGGATAGACTCGACGGCACTTAACAAGAACAACATATCTTTACGGGAACAGAAAGACTCACCTAACTTCTGACCTTGCAATTAACCGCCCAACCCATAACCCACGACACTACCAGGACTCCTAGTAACAGTATATTATTTTTCTTCTTGGTATTTTCTATATCTAAAAAATACATGGAACCCTGATTGTGTGGTAAATTATACTTTGGGCTGTTAACCTCATGACTGGTGGTTCAAGTCCACCAGCCACTCCATGGGAGAAAGATGAGACTCTTTGCTCATATAGAGATTTATTGTTGTTACTGTTAAGTGTAGTTGACTCATAGTGACCCTGTATAATAGTTTCCAAGGAGCAGCTGGTGACTTTGAACCACTGACCTTGTGTTTCAAGCTGACCTTGAAGTCTAGCGCTTCTCTTACAGTGCCTCAGACAATGTAACATAGCAAACAACAAAAACAAAGTACATATAAATATATATATGTAATTTTGTATAAATGGCATTACCCTAACCAAAATGCCCTGTGATTTGATTTGTTATGAAGTATATGCTGGAAATTTTTACATGTCAGTACTTTTAGACATTTTGCTGCATTGATGGTTGTTTTTAAGTGCCATCTAGTCAGTTCCTACCCATAGTGACCCTGGATAGAGTTTCCAAAGAACAGCTGATGAGCTTGAACCACCGACCTTGTGGTTCAAACAGACATTGCAGTCTAGTGCATTAATCCACAGCACCAAACTAAGACTCCTGCATTGATATATGACAATGAATTGCATGCTATATTTACTCATTCCTCTACTAATGTACATTTTATCTCATAATTTTTTAAAAAATAAAAATTTCAATGGGAATTTTGCACAGAATAGATGGCTAGGATCCAAGTCTGAGGGCAAAATGGAAGACCTTTAAGTGACCCCTGATGCTTGAAATACTTCAGGACCAAGAGGTTTCTGCAAAGAAAGAAAAATGGCTAGGGCTGACTTCAGGTATTAACAGTGAGAATGAGCTGAAGGGGACCAGGTAAATCTACAGGACCATATCATCAGTTTGGTTGTGAAGTTTGGTAGTGAGGTTGAAAGAAAGGGAAAGTAAGAAGGAATGCCAGCTTAAGGTTTGGGTGCCCAGATGATAGGCATAGGCAGGCATTCAGTAGGATGGGGAATGTACTAACTAGCTATTGTTGTTATTGTCGGTAAGTGTTGTCGACTTGGTTCCAACTCATAGTGACCCTGTATAGGGTTTCCAAGGAGCAGCTGGTAATTGTGAACCATCGACCTGTGCTTCAAACCAACCAACCTTGTAGTCCAGTGCTTACTGTATAATAAATCATCTCAAAATTTAGCATTTTTAAAATAGCAAACATTTCATTATCTCAGTTTCTATGAGTCAGAAATTTAAGAATGGGTTAGCTAGAGGGTCTGGCTCACAATGTCTCATGAGGTTTCAGTTAGGACAACTGGTGTTGCATTCATCTGAAGGCTCAACTAGGGCTGGAGGGTCGGTCAGAGAATTTATAGACATTTTTTTAAAAACCACCACAGAGAATGTAGGCTATAGCTAATCTGTAGTAGGAAAATGTTGAATTAACTTTGGTTGAATTTAAAATGCTTGTCAGTAATCCACATTCTGACCTGTGAATTCGCTTCATAAGCAACTATATGCCCCTCCCCAGTATATGATTATGCCATATAATTGAATCTTCTTAGCATGTTAAGGTTATAGAGAAAACCTTACAGGATGTCAGACACCTTGTAGCCAAGAGGTCGAAATTTCGACATGTCCTTCGTTCACAACCAGGGATTGAATTGTTATCTGAAAAGCAAAATGTATGGTAGTCAGGCTTTCGTTCTATTACTTCACAGTGTTCCTCAACCTTCAGTGTTCATACGATTTACTATAAATCTTATGTATGTTATCATTGGAGTCTTGGTGTGGCGCTATAGGATAAGCACTCAACCAGGTTGGTGTGAACTGCAAAGTCATTGGAACGGACCTGACAGCAGTTAACAACAACAGCATCATTCAAGGAGCACTCCAAGGAATTTTTAAAATATATAATGTAGTTTTGTCATTGAGAATATAGACAGCCGAACATAAACCAATTCAACCATGTCTACATGTACATTTCAGTGACATTGATTACATTCTTCAAGTTGTGTGAGCATTCTCCCCACCTTCTGTGAGTTGATGGAGTTTCATCATGGAGATAAACTCATTGCTCTTTAGAATTCCTATTTATTCTTTTGAATTGCTGTTTTCTATTTGATCCCTGATAGATAGAGTCCTGGTGTGGCACTATAGGTTAATGCACTAGACTGAAAAGTCATTTGAACCTCAAAGCTGGTGGTTCAAGCTCACCAGCCACTCCTCAGAAATCCTAGACAGGGTCACTATAGGTCAGAACTGACTCAAAGGCACTTAACAACAACAAGATAGACTTTAAAAGAGCAGTATGCTCGAGGCAGACAATCGTTACTAATTAAGCTAAACTATTATTTGGTTTTAAGAAGATTTGAAGTGTTACTTTAGGTTTAAGCTTTAAAGATTATGTCATGACAGTAGCTTCAGGAATTCAAACAACGTCCATGGCTCCAGGAAGTCTGGGTTCTATGAAAATTTAAATTCTACTCTACATTTCTCTCCTTTTGACTAGGATTTTTCTATCGAACCTTTAATCAAAATGTTCAGTAATGGTAGTTGGGCGCACCATCCAAGAGTTCTGGTCTTGTGGTAAATGAGGCATTTAGTCACACATTCCACTTGCTCCTCCTGTTCATTTCAAGTGTCATTCAGACCACAAGTGATTTTTGCTACATGGAGAATTTTGGAGTCAAACCCTGTGTAAAAGCACTGCATTAGATCCCTCTCCTCTGAGATCCAGAGAACAAGTATCTGTGATTTGTAGCATTTTCCAACTCCCCTACCTAGGGAGCATGGTACCTGGGAGAGTGCCCAGTACTTGTCTTCCTGTTGCTTTCTTCTGCTTTCCCGCTTCTCACCTCCTCCCTTCATCTCCTTGCATTCCCGCTCCTAAGGCTCTTCTTCCTACTAGGTCATGACTCTTATCTGTGTCAGCATGAGTGAGGCACAGCTGGGTGGCAAACTGATGCCAAGAGCCTGATTTTAATGGGCAGGAACCCAACTTCCTATTGTGGGGCCAGGCTCACATCCTTTTTGCCATGGTATCAGTTTGAGTAAGCTGAATATGAGTCCTGTGCAGTCTGACTCTGCTTCTCCCTTGAGTAATTTGATAAGTGCTCAAAGTTCACAGAGCAGCATGGACTGTTCTTGTAAGTTGTGAAGCCTATTTTATCACACCAGGAACCTGAAATGTCAGTCCTCTAACCACTAGCCTTGAATGGTCTGAACTTATATACTTAACAAATGAAATCAGGCACCTCATATGAGGTTTGGTTTGTTTTCCTTTTATTGCCATTTCTAGAGAAAGTACTGTTATCAACCCAGCATATCCTACTTAGAAACTCTGACATAAAAGAACTTTCTCTTTATGTCAGATTTTCCCTAAAATGTATCAGCATTAGCCACCTAGTATTTTTCTAAAGAAGAAATAAACCCAGGTCTTGCTACACTTAGGGTTCTACACTTGCTAATGACTAGTCTTGTAAGAATACTTCCCCCTCCAAAAGGGTTGCTGCCTGCAACTGAGTCCCTGCCTGTCGGGAAACATTGCCATCTAACAATGGTGCCAATGTATGAGCCACGTCTTGGTTCACTGATCATTTCCTATTAAAAAGAACCTGATCTCAGGCAAGGTTAATCCAACAATAACAATGAAATTCCTCCAGATTCAGAAATGCTGAAAAGGTATACAATGGACTTAACTTTGTACCTGGTCTAAAGCCAAGAGGGTGTATTGGACAGTGTTCTAAAGATTTTTATGTTTGTGGTCCTGAATTCACTATCTGTGGTGTAGAACTGCCGTACTACAATTAGACTTTTTTAAAATTAAGACTCATTAGTACCAGAAACACAAACTCTGCTAATATACATGGGATAGATTCTCAAATTGGAGAAGTCCATGTGTGTTACTGTTCACTCCTGGTGATAGTCAAAGTCATTAGAGGTGCTGTACAGACCTGGGGTAAATAGCATTGAAGCACATACGAGCCTCATTCTTCTTACTACTTCCTGGGTTGAGTTGAATGCTTAGCTAATGCAGTCCAATTTTTTTTTTTTAACATCTGAATTTGAGACTATTTATTTTCATTTAGCTGTTTTCACAGACTTTGATATGTTGGGCTTTATCATTCAGTTACTTTACAAGTGTGATTTCTTTTTTCTTTTCTTTTTTGTGTGTGATTAATTTCTAGATGAATGTTCCTGAGGCCAGAGAATTTGGTATAAGTGATACTTATTTTCAGTATTTTATGAACATCCTGTATGGTCAGTTTAGGGGAGTTTGAAAGTGTATTTTGTGGTTGTTGAGTGTAGAGCTCTGCCATTTAGATTGAGCTTTATAATGCTGGTGCTCAGATCTTCTCCATTCTTAGACATTTCTTCTCAGACAGATATATAAATTCTTGAGAATCAAATTACCTCCCTTGAATTTGATTTCTTCATATAGTTTATATGTCATTTTTTGTTTTACATACATTGAGGCTGTTGTTAAAAGAATATTGGTCTGCATCAGCATTTTCCCAAGGATGATTCCTTTTATCTTTTAATAAGAATTTCAGGCTTAATAATGATTTTCTGTCTAAAATCTATTTTGTTTGACTTTCATATGCTAAGGTGATCTGGTGGTGCAGCAGGTTAAGCATTGGAGTGCTAGTCAAAATATCTGTGATTCAAGCCCATCATCTGTTCCGCAGCAGAAAGATGAGGCTGTCTGCTCCTGTAAACATTTACAGTCTCAGAAAAAAAAAATAATAATAATAACATAAAGACACTATTTTAATACTCCAATTTATAGAATTCTTTTAAGTACTCGATAGCCTTTTGAGCTTTTGTCCCCATTGTTTTTTTAAGTGATCTTTAATGCATTAGCAACTAGGCAAGAAGTTTTGTACCCCCAACATGAGCCTAGGTTAAGAACTGTGAAATGGGTTCCCCAAATCAAGAAACAGAATTTTGAATATGTTTGAGTTAGGTAAACAAAGGCCAACTAGCCAGAATTCACTAGATTATATTGTGGTAATAAGTAACCGTAATATTTTAAAACAGAATACAACAAAAACTCATTTTTAAAAATAGATTTCAGCTCCTTGTTACTCTGTGCACCTAGAGCACTTATCATAATACTCCAGATAAAAATGAGACTGAGGTTACACTGGGCCTCTTAATCAGTTTAATCAAACTTATGCCATGACTAATTTCTTGGTCTCGTATGAGGGGACTTCCAAAAGTTTATGGAAAAACATGGAATTAAAAGATAATGTATTTTTCCCTATGAACTTTGTGAAACCTCCTTGTATCTCCCCAGGCTTTTTAGCTGTGTCCTCTGCCTATCAGAATGACTCAAGCACAGCCTGGTTGAGCCTTTGCCATAGCCACCAAGACAGGGAAGAGGAAGGAGGGCCTCGTGCTCAGGTTCCTGAGGCAGCTGCCACTTTTGCCCTAATTTCATGAGCCAGAGAAAGTCACATGATCACCTTAATCTCAAAGAGAGTAGGAAAGTCCGATATTACCTTGGACTCAGAAGTGGAGAATCAGAAATATTTGGTAGAACAATAGAGATTATCCAGCGAAGACTATAAATAGTCCCATCCTCTAGATGGAGCCATGTAGCTGAACATCTGTTGGGGAGTATGTACAGCAACCCCAGCCTCTGTTAGCTCCATTGTGGCACTGTGTGGCTAATGCGTCAGACTGCAAAGTTGTTTGAACTGCCAGGTTGGTGGTTCAAGCTCACCGGTTGCTCCTTGGAAACCCTTTACAGGGTCGCTATGGGTCAGAATCAACTTGACAGCACTTCACAACAACAATAGTGTAGTGGCTTCCAAGTCAGACTGTTAACCACAAGGTCAACAGTTCAAATCTAGCAGCTGCTCCTCAGGAGAAAGACTAGGCTTTTTATTCCCTTAAAGATTTACAGCCTTGGAAACCTTATACAAGGTCGCTATGAGTTAGAAATGACTCA
>NW_006408532.1:23665996-23667536 GCF_000296735.1 Chrysochloris asiatica | reverse complement strand
TGGCTTGAGTCAGACGCACCTTAGTCCTCAAGCTGACATCTTTGCTCTTCAACACTTTAAAAAGGTCTTGTGCAGCAGATTTGCCTAATGCCATACATCGTTTGATTTCTTGACTGCTCCTTCCATGAGTGTTGATAGTTGATCCAAGAAGAATGAAGTCCTTGACAACTTCAATCTTTTCTCCTTTGATAAGAATGCTATTTACTGGTCGAGTGGTGAGGATTTTTGTTTTCTTTGCATTGAGATGCAATCCATACCGAAAGCTGTGCTCTTTGATCTTCATCAGTAAATACTTTAAGTCCTCTTCACTTTCAGCAAGCAAAGTTGTATCATCTGCATAACACAGGTTGTTAATGAGTCTTCCTCCAATCCTGATTCCATGTTTTTCTTCATATAACCCAGCTTCTTGGATTGTTTGCTCTGCATACAGGTTGAATAAGTATGGTGAAAGAATACAACTCTGTTGCACACCTTTCCTTATTTTAAACCATTCAGTGTTCCCACGTTCTGTTCGAATAACTGCCTCAGATTCCTCATGAACACAATTAAGTGTTCAGGAATACTCATACTTCACAATGCTGTCCATAGCTTGTCATGATCCAACAATCGAAAGCCTTTGTGTAGTCAGTAAAGCACAGAAAATCTTTCTGATATTCTCTGCTTTCAGCCAAGATCCATCAGACATCAGCAATGATAGCCCTCATTCCACATCCTCTTACAAATCTAGCTTGAACTTCTGGAAGTTCTCTGTCAATGTATGCTTGCAGCTGTTTCTGTATTACCTTTAGTAAAACTTTACTCACATGGGATATCAAAGATATTGTCCGATGATTTCTGCATTCCATTGGGTAACCTCTTTTTAGAATGGGCACAAATAGGGATCTCTTGCAATCAGTCAGCCAGATAGTTGTCTTTCAAATTTCTTGGCAGAGATGAGTGAGTGCCTCCTGTGCCGACTCACTTTCTTGAAAGATTTCCATTTTTATTCCATCAATTCCTGGAGCCTGTACCTTGGACTTCTTCCTTCAGTATAATTAGCTCTTGATCATATGCTACCTGTTCAAATGATTGAACATCAACCATTTCTTTTTGGTACAGTGACTCTTTGTATTCTTTCCATCTTCTTTTGATGTTTTCTGCATCATTCAGTAATTTGTCCAGAGAATCCTTCAGTAACAAAAGTCGAGGCTTGAATTTTTTCTTCAGTTTCCCCAGCTTGAGAAATGCTGAGCGTGTTCTTCCTTTTTGGTTTTCTGACTCCCGATCTTTGCACATTTTGTTGTAATATTTGACTCTGTCTTCTCGAGCTGACATTTGAAATTTTCTGTTTAGCTCTTGGACCTCCTCATTTCTTCCATTTGCTTTAGCATCTTTACACTGGAGAGCAAGTTTCAGTGTCTCTTCTGGCATCCGTTTTGATTTGTTCCTTCTTTCTTGTCTTCTTAATGACTTTTTGATTTTTTTCATGTATGATGTTCTTGATGTCATCCCACAACTCTTCTGGTCTTCTGTCTTTAGTGTTTAATGTATCAAATCTGTT
>NW_006408532.1:23662387-23665395 GCF_000296735.1 Chrysochloris asiatica | reverse complement strand
GCACACAACCACCACCACCACATTCAGGAGTCCTGGTATGGTGCTATAGAGTAAGCACTGACATATTAACCACAAGGCCGGCAGTTCAAACTCACCAACTGCCCCTCAGAAGCCCTGTACATACTCATTATATAAGCATATCTACAACTATACAACAACCACCAACACATTCAGAAGAAGTCCTGGTGTAATACTATAGGATAAGCACTGTACTACTAACTGTAAGGTTGGTGATTCAAACCCACTGCTGCTCCTCAGAAACCCTATACAGGGTTGCTATGAGTCAGGCCCAATCTGATGGCACTTTGTAACAATAGCAACATATTCAGAAAAAGGAGCTCTGGTAGTGAGTGGGTTACACATTGGGCTACTAACCAAGGGTCCACAATTTGAATCTACCAGCCACTCCACAGGAGAAAGATGAGGCTTTCTGCTCTCCTAAAAATGTATAGCCTCAGAACCAACTTGAAAGGCACACAGCAGCCACATATTCAGGAAGGAATCCTGGTGTGGTGCTGTAGGATAAGCAGTGAGCTGCTAACCACAAGTTTGGCAGTTGGAACCACCAGCTGCTCCTTGGAAACCCTATATAGACTCCTATGTTGCCAGATGAAAACAGAGGCACCCTGAAGAAAAATCCTGGTACTCTACCCCTGGAGTCCTGGGTAGTGTGGCAGGATACTGCGCTAGACCATAAAGTCTGTTTGAACTGCACAGTCCATAGTTCAAACCCACCAGCCGAGCCGTCCTCAGAAACACCCTAGACCATGTCACTATGAGTCAGAGCCAACTCGACGGCACTTAACAACAGCAATCTACTCCTGACAAATTAGCCATGGAAAAACTTCTGGAGCATAGTTCTACTGGGATATCCATGAGATCACTATGAGTCAGAATCAATTCAATGGCACCTGGTTTTGTAAACAAAAAACCCAAATTTAATAATTACTACAGATAGATAAAATACTTCCTTCATACTGGACTGATTTGTCACCAAACAGATCCTGAGACATTTCTAGAACTGATCATGAAACTGCAAGATTTCTTAATCACCAAGTACCTTATTTGGTCATTTCACTTTTACAACTATTTATAGGCCTAATTGTGGTGCTGTAGGTTAATGTGCCAGACTGCAAAGCTGTTTGAACTTTAAGGTCAGTGGTTCAAGCTCACCAGCTGCTCCTCAGAAACCCTATATAGGGTCGCTCTTGGTCGGAATTGACTTGACGGCACTTAACAACAACAACAATAGATAGATGAGGAGCTTGGTGACTACAGGATAAACATTGGACTGCTAGCCACAAGGTTAGAGGTTCTAGCCTGTCAGCCACTCTGCAGGAGAAAGATGAGGCTTTCTGTTCCCACAGAGATTTATAGCCTTATAAACCCTATACAGGGTTACTATGAGTTGGAACCTACTCCATGGTGCTTAACAACAGTAGATGGATGTAGTTTATTTTTAAGGATTTACAATGAGCACAACTTGGGTTTCTCCCAAATTTGCTTCAAGCCTTTTCTGGCTCAGTGTTCCCACTCTTGATTTGCCTTCCTGGGGTTGCCATGACCTTCTGTGATATCCATTGGCTTTTGAGAGTTCCTCTCTTCTCTGATCACTCCTGAACATAGCTTTCAGCTGTTTCTTTTCTCTAGTACCTGCCACCATAACTTTCCAGAACCTTTCTTTCTGAGCCTCTTTGTATTAAGAAGTTTTGAAAAGCAAAGTCCTATAATGTCAGTGACTTCAGGAACACTGATACACTCTTGGGAGATTTGTGCAGTGCTAAAAATGTTCCCTTTCCAATTCATAGTAACTTTATGTTTTATCCAGCCATGACACATATTCATTCAAATCAGCGTTACTAATGTTATGTTTTAGATGTGTTGTAACTTACAGAGTACTTTCATTTAAATTGTATTTTCTCCCTACAGTCACAATGATATTTGGTATTTTTTGTCTTCGTGAATCACAAAGAGGCCAGCTAATTTTCTCAAGGTTAACCAGCTACTCAGTACTGATAATTGAACTGTAACCCAGAACTAGAATTTTGTATCTGCAACTTTTTCAATTTTTTATGAAATCACCCATAACTTAACAAAAATTAAGAAAACCCCAAAATTTAAGACTTGTTAACATGAGTCCTGGTGTGGCGTTGAGGATTAATGCAATGAACTTCAAAGTCTGTTTGAATCTCAAAGTCAGCGGTTCAAGTTCACCAGCTACTCCTTGGAAATCCTATACAGGGTCACTACGGGTTGGAACTGACTTGATGGCATTTAACAACAAAAACAACAACCCTGTTTACATACTCTCCTTACTTATTTTAAGGCTACTCTGGAACCATTATGTGCTGTATCAGGCAGTTAAAAATGATGCCATTTTATTTTATTTTGGTTTATTTTACTTTATTTCATAGGTTGACTCTTAGTTCAAGTACTAAGGAAAATAGTTTACAAGAGCATTAGGGTATTTCAAGTTCAGTATTTCATTCCAGTACATATTACTTAGCATTTATTTTATAATAGGTAATGGAGATCTAACAGTGAAAAAACAGATAGAGTCAGTCCCTGCCCTTAATGGGGCTTGAAGTCTAATAAAGAAAGCAACTATTTAGAAGGCAAAGAGAACTACAAAAGAATAAGTAACTTTTTTTCAGTACTTAGTTTCACATAAGGAAACTGAAGCCCCGAAAGAGCAAAGAAGTTAGCTTCTGACATGCAGTAAGTGACAGAGGTAAGACTTACATCCAGATGCTCTTCATAGAAGCTGCTACTGTATTGGTTCTAGAGATGAGTTGTGGGATGACCACAAGGTCATCATAATACTTGAAGAAAGCAAAAAGTCATGAAAAAGACAGGGAAGAAACACAAAACCAAAACAGATGGCAGAAGAGACTCTGAAACTTGTTCTTGAACATAAAGTAAATAAAGTGATGACATGAAAGAGCTGAGCAGAAGATGTCAAAGGGTGATTTGAGAAAAACAAAAGTGAAATATGAAATGTGCAAAGA
>NW_006408532.1:23645668-23658863 GCF_000296735.1 Chrysochloris asiatica | reverse complement strand
AAAAGAAAAGAAAAGTGATCTAGAAAACTGCAGAAATTATCAACCAATACCATTAATATCACACACAGTAAAATTTTGCTGAAGATAAATTTTAAAATGGCATTGATAGGTAAGTGCCAGAAATCCAAGTTGGATTCAGAAGAGGACTATCATTACTGATGTCATGTGGATCCTGGCCAAAAGCAGAGAATACCAGAAATAAGTGTGCTTATGTTATATTAACTATGCAAAAATATTTGACTGTGTAGATAGCATTGTGAAAAATGGAAATTCCAGTACACTAGTTGGTGTGCTCCCAACTAGTACGGTATGTCTCTGTTTGGCACAGGTTGTCTTGTACTTTAGCACAAAGGTTCATCATATTTAAATTTAGACTAGTTTTTACATCATAAGAATTCACCCTAGATGAATGAAATTACAAAGAAGTCACCAAGAAGACAAATATATTATAATGATAAATGGGAATGATCAAAGGATGGAAATAAATCAATGGGAATTCATTGTAGAGAGTTGTCAGTTTCCCAAAAGAGTATGAAAACTTTCACAATTTTTTGCCAGCAGTTTCCTACCCTTGTCTTACCAAGTGGGCTAATATAAATGGTTCTAGGTTCGGCATTGATTGGAGAGAAGAGAGAATTCATGACCAAAACTATTTTCACCCACATATATTCACATAAGCTTTAAATATTCAAGGAAGAAAGAAAAATAACATTCCTTGACTTCTCAGGAACTTGACTGTTTATTGCTTAGACACGTAAACATTTGTTACTTCATCTTGCAACTTCATCTTTGACTTAGGAGGTATATCCCTATTTTACAAATAAAGAAATGTAGCTAATTTGCTTACATTTAGCTAGGGAAAGAGATGTATCGAAACTCAGGTCTGTTATCACTCCAAAGCACATATCTGATCTTTATGGTTGAAAAATTATATATTAAATTTTCTTAAAGGTGTATTTTGGAGTCTTGGTGTGGTGCTGTGGAATAACGCACTGGGTTGCAAGGTCAATTTGAATCATAAGGTCTGCAGTTCAAACTCACCAGCCGCTCTTTGGAAACCCCATACAGGGTTACTATGAGTCAGAACCAAGTCGACAGCACTTAAGAACAACAAGATGTGCATTTTATTAGTGGTTTGGTTTCCAGTTGCTGAGATTTCTACTTGATGTGTGTTTACTTGTGCACAGTAGTAGGAGAATGACTCTGTTGTGTCCCTAGTTCTCATCCACAGTAGCTGCAGAATCTTTCTTGCTGCAGAATCTTTCTTCTAACTGGGGACTACTTTCTGGAGACTCTGTACATGTACTTGATTTATTTTAAGCAAGTTTAAAATGTGATCCAGGAATCTGTGGGTTTCCTTTCCAAGAAAATCAAATCCCACTCAACTTTTTGCATTGTTTGCTTTTTTTCAGACTGTTGCCAGAGGATGTAGGAATGGACATCCCCTTTGAGGAGGGAATGCAGAGTCCCACTGCTGTGGACATGAGGCCTGGTGAGAGGAGTATTTGTTCATTCTCAACACTATTCTACATTCAGACCTTGTTATTATTCAGTGAGAAGACCATTTCCTATGCCTGAAACTTGTGATTTCAGTGATAAAAGTTAAAAAAAAAAAGTGGGGAGGAAGGTGTTAGGCTCAATTTTGTTAATTTCAGAGTTGACTTGATTAATGATGTTCAATGTGACTGGGTCACATTTTTTCTTCTGGGTCATGACCTCATTGTCCAATGTTTTCAGTTTCTGTGGTAACTGGAAGCTGTGTCTATCTTAATGTCAACTTCTGACTAATGTTTCAATTCACCAGATTTATTCATAAGAGTGAGAATGTTTAAAATGGGAAATGTGATATCAAGAATGTTCAGTATCCTAATTATTTAAAAAAAAAACCACCTAAATTCTTAGACTTAATGACTCAAGGTATATATTTTTTAAAACTCTAATTTTCTGTTTCTCAACCTATATAATTCACACTTGTACTACATAATTGACTCCCTTTTACTGCATCAGCTTCAGAATCATATCAAGAGATGCATTTCTGCTGAACCCTGGTATTATCCACCCAGCTTGGAATAGAATAGGTAGAAGAGAAGCAATTGCATTTTTTTCCTATCTTACGAGTGCTCCTTGGAGGCCAGGATGGCCAAACTTCATCTCTCATACTTGGAAAATATTGTCAGGAGGGACCAGTCGCTGGAGAAGGATATCATGTTTGGTAGGATGGAGGGTCAGAGAAAAAGGAAGACCCCCAACGAGATGGATTGGCCAAGTGACAGCGTCGATGGACTCAAGCGTGGCAACAATAGTGAGGTTGGCCCAGGATTGGGCAGTGTTTTGTTCTGCTGTGCATAGGGTCCCTGTAAGTCAGCACCGACTCAGTGACACCTAACAACAACAACTATTTCCTAAAGTGTGTTCTACATAATATTGGTCATGTGACATAGTTTTCCTTTTAATGTGGGGTATGTATACTTGCTAAGTGCTGCATACACACCTCACTCTTTAAGAGTCACAATCCACTTTTGAATGATAAGGTGCTAAGACTGTTCATAGCCAATGGTGTAGACATGTGACTATTAAAATTAATTAAAATTAAACACATAATTTTTTAATTCAGTTCTTCAGTTGCTTTACCCACATTTCAACTGCCCAAAAGTCATAGAACATGTCCATCATCATAGAAATTTCTCTTGGATTATTGTTACCCTACAGCTTCATACCAGGACTCTTTCTACTGGATTATTATTAAGTGCCATCGAGTCATTTCTGACCCATAGTGACACGGAATAGGGTTTCCAAGGAGAGGCTAGTGAGCTTAAACCAATGACTGTGTGGTTCAACTGACTTTGCAGTCCAGTGCATTAATCCACAGCGCCACCCAAGGACTCCTTCTATTGGATAGCACTCTGCTAAGAATTCTTGTTTAATTTTGCAAAGTCCAGTGTTTCTTATAGAAACTTTTTCAAGTAACTCATTAAAAATTATAACATTATATGGAACACAGCTTGGGTGATATTCTAGTTTAAAAATTAAAAAATCTTAATGACAAAGGACCAGTGTCAATGTGTCAAGGTGCTTAAGAAAAGACCAGAGTTGAAAATCTGGAGTTAAGGACTATAACAGATGACTTTCAAAGTACTTCTTGCTCAGGAATCCTATGAATTCTGTTTTTAGTCTATTTCTCTTTCTACTTTTGTTTAGTTGATATGGACTGGTTCAAAAAGAAATTAATTGGAGAAATTAAAATTTCTCTAGCACTGCTTCTAGTCAATGAAAGGACGGCGCATGGACAACAAGATGCATACTATAATGAAAAGGTGGGAACTCCTCCCATGAGCCTTGATATAAGAAGATTATCATTTATGATGTTCAAACCATAGTCGAGCAATATTGGCATAAGAAATAGTCCAAAGGACTAACAGACCACATGAAACGGTGGGAAAAGACGACAGAGAAGAAACTCGAGATCGTCTGTCAAAACAAGGCCAGCAGTCAACTGTGGAACAGACCATCAGTTGCTCATATGCAAGATCAGGGTGAAGATGAAGAAGATTAAATCCACGAGAGCCAAAATAGGATCTTGAGTATATCCCATACTGCATTTAGAGACCATCTGAAGAACAGACTTGATGCGTTGGACACCAGTGACCAAAGAAAAGAACAGTTATGCAGTGATGTCAGGAGTGTCATACATGAAGAAAGCAAAAGTTCATTAAAAAGAAAGAAAAGACCAAAGTGTATGTCCGAAGAGACTCTGAAACTTGCTCTTGAGCATAGAGAAGTTAAAGTGACTGGAATAAATGATGAAATAATAGCTTAGGAGCTCTGGTAGCGTAGTGGTTACGAATCGGGCTGCGAACCGCAAGGTCAGCCGTTCAAAACTACCAGCTGTTCCGTGGGAGAAAGATGAGGCGTTCTGCTCCTGTAAAGATTTACAGCCTCGGAAACCCTGTACCGGGTCGCTATGGGTCGGAACCGACTCGATGGCACACAACAACAACAATAGCTGAACAGAAAAATTCAAAGGGCAGTTTAAGAAGACAAAGTCAAATATTATAATGAGATGCACAAAGAACTGGAGTTAAAAAACCAAAAGGAAAGAACACACTTAGCATTTCTCAGGTTGAAAGAACTGAAGAAAAATGTCAAACTTCAGGTTGCAATTTTGAAGGATTCTATGGGCAAAGGAGCTCTGGTAGCATAGTGGTTACGAATCGGGCTGCGAACCGCAAGGTCAGCCGTTCAAAACTACCAGCTGTTCCGTGGGAGAAAGATGAGGCGTTCTGCTCCTGTAAAGATTTACAGCCTCGGAAACCCTGTACAGGGTCGCTATGGGTCGGAATCAACTCGACGGCACTTAACAACAACAACAAAAACAACATGGGCAAAATATTGAATGGTGATGGAAGCATGAAAAGATGGAAGGAACACAGTTTCACTGTACCAAAAATAATTGATGTTCAGTCATTTCAAGAGGTACCATATGGTTAAGAACTATTGGTATTGAAGTAAGAAGCCCAAGCTTCAATGAAGGCATTGGTGAAAAGTAAGGCTCCAGGAATTGACAGAATACAATTTGATAGAGTACTGGAGGGACTCACTTGTCTATGTCAAGAAATTTGGAAGGCCATGTCAACTGATTGGAAAAACATCCATTTATGCCCATTCCAAAGAAAGGTGACCCAACAGAATGCAGAAAGTATGAAACAATACCATTAATATCACATGCAAGTAAAATTTTGATGAAGATAATTTAAAAATGATTGTAGCAGTACATGGACAGGGAGCTGCCAGAAATTCAAGCCAGATTCAGAAGAGGACTTGGAAAGAGGGGTATCATTGGTGACGTCAGCTGGATCGCATCTTAAAGTAGAGAATAATCATAAAGATGCTTACTTGTGCTTTACTGACTATGAAAAGCCATTTGATTGTATGGATCATAACACACTGGATAACATTATGGACAATGGGTATTTCAGAACACTTAATTGTATTCATGAGGAAAAGGTACATAGACCAAGAGGTAGCCATTAAAACAGAACAAAGGGATACTGAATGGTTTAAAATCAGGAAAGGTGTGCATCAGAGTTGCATCCTTTCACCATACATATTCAATTTGTATGCTGAACAGTAATCTGAGAAATTGGATTATATGAAGAAGAACATGGTATTGGGATTGGAACATGGCATTAACAACCTGTGATACACAGATGACACAACCTTACTTTCTGGAAGCAAAGATGGCTTAAAATACTGATGAAGATCAAAGACTACAGTTTTCAGTATAGATCATACCTTAAGGTAAAGAAAGCAAAAATCCTCACAACTGGACCAGTAAATGACATGATAAATGGTGAAAACACTGAAGTTGTTAAAAACTTCAGTTTGCTTGGATGCACAATCTACTCATGGAAGCAGCCATCAAAAATCAAAGGACACATTGCATTAGGAAAATCTGCTGCAAAAGACCTCCTTAAATTGTTCAATAACAAATATGTCAGTTTGAGGACTAAGGTAGACCTGACCCAAGCCATGACATTTTCAGTAACCTCATATGTGTGTGAAAGTAGGACAATGAATAAGGAAGACTGTAGAAGAATTGATGCATTCGAATTGTGGTTTCGGTGAAGAATATTGAA
Organism: Chrysochloris asiatica; assembly: GCF_000296735.1. Lineage (NCBI taxonomy): Eukaryota > Metazoa > Chordata > Mammalia > Afrosoricida > Chrysochloridae > Chrysochloris > Chrysochloris asiatica. Next base: position 23,653,227 of record NW_006408532.1, on the reverse strand, counting down.
AGTATCACAAACTACCAGAAGAACAAACAAATCTGTTTTAGAAGAACAGCCAGAATACTCCTTAGAAGGGAGATGACAGCTAGACTTTCTCATAATTTGGACATGTCAGGAGGGATCAGTCCCTGGAAGCCGTCATGATTGGAAAAGTGGAGGGTCAGCAAAAAAGAGGAAGATTGCCAACAAGATGGATAGACTCCATCTTACCTGTTTTGCTGTTGGCAGCAATAATGGGCTCAAGCACAGCAACAATTGTAAGGATCGTGCAGAACTGAGCAGTGTTGTGCATAGGGTTGCTATGAGCCAGAGCCAACTTGATGACACCTAATAACAACAACATGAGTCAGAATCAACTTGACAGCAGTGGTTTTTGGTTTGGGTAACTTTTCTGGAAGGGTCTTTGAAATGTTATTCATTGGGGCCCAGGCCTGCACTTTACAGGCATGTGCACAGCCTAATACTTAATGTTGCCATTCTTTTTTCTCTTTAGAACCTCCTAGTTCTCTGAATCTTAATGGCATTCATACTCAGAGAATCAAGCTGACAGCACCAAATATCAACCTTTCTCTGGATCAGAGTGAAGGATCAGTTCTCTCTGATGACAACCTAGACAGTCCAGATGAAATTGACATCAATGTGGACGAACTCGACACCCCTGATGAAGCCGACTCTTTTGAATACACTGGGCATGGTAAGTCACCAACTTGACACCAACTGGACCAAGGGTCCAGTTCAGTATCAATAAAAGATTAACCAAGTGGCATTAGGAACAGACCTCCTATTTTGGTGCCAGTGATTTTAAGAACCTTTGTTTGTATCTCAGGTCATAGCCATGATAGACGGTTTAGACCTTGAAGGAGCAGTGATGGTTCACAGAGATCGTCTATAGTCATTCTTTTGCTGAACTCCAACTCTCTTCCAGGCCTGTGCTAGGTACCAGAGGTGAAGAATGTGTTATAACAAAACTGGGGCTGCGTTTGGAGAAAAGGAGAATTTGCTCTGGAAGGAAGATAAATTTTGAAGCAGAAATATCAGTTCTTAACCATTCTTTGTGCATGTTTCTACTACCAGATCCTACATGCCTGACTTCTTCCCTTACTTCAGACAGTTGGATGTTGTCCTTGAACTCCAAAGGTGCTATCTGCCCACTCCCTCCACCACCTAGTCACTCTATCCCAGTACATTAGTTTTCCATGTCTCACTAACTGAAATCATGTTATTTAACTATTGGTTTGTTTGATCTTTTGTTGCTTCTCCATGAGGACAGGGACTTTGTTATGCTGACTGATCTATCTCATGGTGTGGCACTGTAGGGTAAGCACTAAACTGCTAACTGCAAGGTCGATGTGGTTCAAGCCCACCAATCACTCCTTAGAAACCATAGACAGGGTCGCTATGAATCGCAACTGACTTGAAGTCATTTAACAACATATCTCCAATTAATAAGGAAGGAAACAGGAACAGACACAAAGAGAGAGTAAATAAAAAGAGAAAATGTTTAGTTTCTAGGTCAAAGACTGATACTCCTGATAGTGTATATGACTCTCACTTTAGTTCTTTCTCTGGCTCATTGAAATTTGATTTGTTAAGAAGTACTCTTAATAACAACAATTGGGAATTGTTGTAAATAGGACTCCTAGTGTGGAGCTGCAGGATCCGCAGTGGGCTACAAACCACAAGGTCAGCAGTTCAGACCCACAGCTGCTCCTTCAAAACCGTTTACAGGGTCACAATGAGTCAGAACTGACTTGATGGCACTTAATAATAACAACAACAAATGTGCAAATAAGGCGTCCTGGTGTGGTTCTGTAGGATAAGCCCTGGATTGCAAGTTCAATTTGAACTTGGTTGTCGTTTGGTTCAAATTTATCAGTTGTTCCTCGGAAACCCTATGCATAGTCACTATGAGTCAGAATTGACTCAACAGCACTTAACAACAACAACAAATGTGCAAATATAAAACAGTTTCTTGCAAAGCAGCATCATGTAATTTCTGTTTATAAGCCAGGGTAGCAGTCTCCAAAGTTACAATATTTAAAAAGGATCATGAATACTGCTATTGACTTTATTCATTATTGAAACATTCATACTCTGAAAAAAAGCAGTACTACAGTTAAACGATGCCCTGACTTTTAGAGTCTTGCTAATTTCAGTAATTTCACTCATCAGAGAAAATGAAGAGGAAATTCATCAGCATATTTAACTAATCCAACAAATGGTTATTGAACCAGTAGGCCAATAGCCGTAACCAGCTCAGATTTAGACTGTACCTTTGCCAATCTGAGGCTTTTTATCCCAAGTTAACAAAAATAACATATTTGTACTAAAAGTACTGATTGTGTTTAAGTAGAGATATTATATTGCATTTTTAACATGTTCATGAATTTCTATAGTCATATAGGTATTTGAAGCTGTAGATCAAAATACATAAATAGAAGATAAAAGAAGGTCATGAATTCACATTTCTTTCTGCCACCCAGAAGAGTCTTCCCCAGATGATGCCCTCATCTCTGTTGCCCTCAGCTGACCCAGCCACTAGCTCTTTTCCCTGCTGATCTATTCTCCTGTGTACAGATCCTGCCTTGACTTTAAATTCCACAGAAAATAACTGTAACATGCTACTCCTAGTCCTGCCCCCTCTACTTCTGAAACATCTCTGTTGCCCTGGGGGGCTGTGTCACACTATGTTTGACTCTTTGATTTTTATAAATAGTAAAACTGCCGAGTAGAGTGGTGGTGGCTGAGCAAACTGGTAATTGAAGCTGTCACTTGCTGACATGGTTTTTCTTATTTAGTTGACACTGTTATGTTGAAAGAACCAGTTTCACAGCCACCACCCACAGCCACCACCCAACTCTTAGGTCTTAAACGCAAATGACAGAGCTGAAAGGTAAGCTGAATTTTGAAGTCCCCTCTTGCTTTTCAGATGGAAGATTGTCCACACACATTTTAAATAAGCAAAAATAGATAAAACATTGAAAGTACAGAGTACATCTGACTATAGTTCTAAGCATGCAAACATAGATAAATAACGTGATAAAGGGCATGAGATATAAGTGCATTTTAATTCTGAGTGTGAAATAAATGCTTGAAAACTCCATGGGTTGTTTTTTTTTTTTTTTTTCAGATTTCTCATGTGACTATTTTGAACTAGGCATACCACATTCTAATTAAAATTAGAGTTTTTAAAGTACAGTTGTTCGAAAATATTTGGTCAGTGGTTTATTTTATTTAACAAACACTTTCATAATGTTTTCTATGTTCCAGACTCCAAGCTAGGTGTTTTATAAATATTAACAAATTTAATCCTCATATGAACTCCTATTTTATAGATGAAACACTCAGGTACAGAGAGGTTAAATAACTTACTTAAGGTTACACAGCAGGTAAATGTAGAATCAGTATTCAAACCATAGTTGATGCCTTTGACCCACCGCCCTGCTATCTTCCTGTAAATATACGAACAGTGAATATGAGAGAATCTTTTACTAAATTAGACTAATATACCTGAAGCCATGCCCAAGAGTCCACTGTTACTGTTATTCATTTTTCCAGCCATTTCCATGACTTGGGGGTTGTTCCTTAACCAAGTTCCTACCATTTTCCTGTTTTCTTCAATTGCTGATGCCAAACACCTCAACAAGAACATTTGCCTATTATGTGGTTTTGCTTATAGAAACATTTTTTAATCTCACTATCAGATGGTGTTACATCAGTCTTCACTCCCAAGCTGTTTGTATACAAATAGTTAGGGAATATAATTTAAGGTAATATTATATATTAAGGTAGCTAATAGGTTACACAAAGGAGCTCTGGTAGCGTAGTGGTTACGAATCGGGCTGTGAACCTAAAGGTCAGAGGTTCGAAACTACCAGCTGCTCCGCGGGAGAAAGATGAGGCTTTCTACTCCCGTAAGGATTTACACCCTCGGAAACCCTGTACAGGGTCGCTATGGGTCGGAACCGACTCGATGGCACACAACAACAACAACAACAATAGGTTACACATTGGGCTGCTAACCACAAGGTCAGCAATTTCAACCTGTCAGCCGCTCTGCAGGAGAAAGAGAAAACTGACTGCTTCTGTAAAGATTTAAGGTCTCAGAAACCCAAATGGGCAGTTTTACTATGTCCTATAGGAGTCCTGGTGTGGCGCTGTGGGCTAATGCATCAGACTGCAAAGTCGTTTAAACTGCAACGTCAGTGGCTCAAGCTCACCAGCTGCTCCTTAGAAACCCTATGCAGGGTCACTATGGGTCGGAGTCGACTTGACAGCACTTAACAGCAACAACAATAGGGTTGGTGCTGTGGGCTAATACACTGGACTGCAGTGTTGGTTTGAACCACAAAGTAGGTTATTCAAGCTCACCAACCACTCCTCGGAAACCCTATACGGGGTCACTATAGCTTAGAACGGACTCAAATGCACTTCACAACAACAATAACAATAGGGTTGTTATAAGTTAGAATCCACTCAGTGGCAGTGCGTTTGGTCAGTATTACTTACTAAGGCTTGATTTCCTTTGATATTTACAAATACTAAAGATAACAGAAATATATAGATAATAAAGGAGTTAGCAACAGGTCAGTCTTTCATATTTAAGGAAGCACTGAGAATTCCCTTTTTGCTTTTTTGGTGGGGATCCAGCTCGTAATCCACTGCACTACCCGGGCTCTTGTTGTTGCTGTTAAATACTGTTGAGTCGGTTCTGACCCATAGCGACCCTGTATAGGGTTTCCGAGGAGCAGCTGATGAGCTTGAACTGCCGACTTTGCAGTTCAAACAGCTTTGCAGTCTGGCGCATTAACCCACAGCACCACGCCAGGACTCCTAATCTTAGTAACTCAAAAATAGCCAATGGTCAGAAAAAATGGTGACCTATTTCTGTTTTCCAACTCAACCACAAACATTTGTGTTTGTTTGTTTGGGGTTTTTTTAAATGCTTTGTTACACTAATCTTGGTGGTGGTGGTGGTGGTGGTTGTGTACCACAGACTTAGTCCCAACTAACTCATAGGCACCCTGTACAGGGTTTCCAAGGTCATAAATCTTTACTGGAGTAGGAAGCCTCATCTTTCTCCTACAGTGTGATTGGTATTGTCGAACTGCTGACCTTGCAGTTAGCAGCCCAGCTCGTAATCCACTATACTACCGGGGCTCCTTATACTAATCTTAGAAACTTAAAAATAGCCAATGGTCAGAAAAAAATGGTGACCTATTTCTGTTTTCCAACCCAACCACAAAGAGGTTTTGCTTTATTTTCTTTCCATAATTCTTATCTCAGCAAAGGCATTTCATAAAGGAAATGGAAAAATGAAAAATAATTTTAGCCTGAATGTTTCTGATAAGAATATAATAAAAAGAATCATAAATACTCACGTGCTTTCATATTTTTTTTTCCTTACTAGGCTCCTCATTTAACCAACCTTTTCTAAAAACTAACCTCTAAGGACAGTTTTCTGTGTGAAGAAGGCACTCTGACATTATTTCCAGAGAATCAGCAAGTTTCCTCACTAACTTCCCTATTGGCAGTCTTCCATATATTCAAGCCTCTGGCAGCCAGCTTATTTATAAAATCGATTCCATGGTTTAATTCTGCATATAAACTTATACATTTAAGAATGCATTTTGTTTTACCCACGAGCAACTTTATGCTATAATTGTTGTTGTTGTTAAGTGCCATTGAGTTGGTTCTGACATATACTGACCCTGTATAGGGTTTCCAAGGAGCGGCTGGTGAGCTTGAACTGCCACCCTTGCAGTTCAAATGGCTTTGCAGTCTGGCGCATTAACCCACAGTACTACGCTAGCATAATGGTGTTGTCTGAAAGAATGGTTTTTCTTTGTATTTTTGTGTACTGAGATTTTAGCACTTAAATTACTGCTTGCTTGCATTTTGTCACAAAAGGATTTTAAGGACATCTGAACTATATGCAGAATGTTCTTTCTCTATCAAGTCAAACTTTGAGAATAAGGTCTTCTAAGAGAGTCCCCATTATAAGTGCAAGAGCACCACCTAGAAAGGTAGCCATATTTCACAAATGTATGGTCCTTCTAGAAGGCCACAGCTGACATCGTTTGTTAATCCATAATGAGTACCAACAATGGATTCCCCCATTGTAGTCTGTGTAGCATAGAACATTCAAGAGCATATGTACTTAGTAATTGCTCAAAGGACAGAAGGAAATGTTCAAGTTGATTTTTTTCCCCCTGTGTAAAAAACCCATTGCCATCAAATTGGAATCCGACTCATAGTGGCTTTAGAGACAGAATCAAACTGTCCCCTAGCTTTTCTAAGGCTGTTAATCTTTATGGAAGCAGATTGCCACAGCTTTCGGCCATGGAGCAGCTGGTGGATTTGATCCACCAACCCGATGGTTAACAGCCCAATGCAAAACCAACTAAGCTACCAAGACTCCCTTATCCCTGACTTGTCATTATTGTTAACTGTTGTCTAGTTGTTGTTTTTGGCAAGTGTCATCTAGTAGGTTCAGAGCGACCGTGTATAAGGTTTCAGAGAAGCAGCTGTTGAGTTTGAACCACCAACCTTTTGTACCCAGGGCTTAATGGACCTTAACAGCTTCAGGGAGCAAAAGTTTGTCTTTGAGAAAAGGAGACAAAAGAGAATCAAGTAATTCTTAGAGAAGAGGGTATGAGACCTAAAATTAAATTTGGAGGGCCTGGGGTAGAGAGTTAAATGAGACCTGAGATTTTTTAAAATAGTGGGTAAATGATAGCTGGGAGCAAAAATAGTAATATGTAATTACAGCAGAGGCTATTGCTAACTCATGGACGCATCATTATTTTCTTGCATAAAATGTGCCTACATAAATAATATGCACATATATATAATTCGTATCAAGTGCATAGTACACTAACCCACGGCGGGGGGGGGGGGAATGTGTGCAACCTACACCAAACCTTATCACAAGCACATTGTTTACATAAAATACAGTTAATAAAGCTATTTTTGCCTCTTATTAGTTTGCATTGTTGGCTTCAAGAAATTAATAGCCTGGAGAACTTCCTGCACCCTTGCTGATAACTAACTCCCTTTTGTTCCACATCTGCTTCAGTAAGAAGAGGTGACTGCCAGCCCCAGGTCTCTGCAACATTAGGAATAACACTTGATAAAAAGATTCCACCCCAAACTTTTATACCAAAATGAGTAATAATCCTGTTGTGTTGTTTTTCTCTTCCCCAACGAAGCTGTAACAAAATGGTCAATGTATGTATATATGTATTATTGTTGTTAAATGCCTTCAAGTCATTCCGACTCATAACAACCCTTAATGGGGATTCCGAAGCTTTTAAAAATCTTTGTGGGAGCAGAAATCCTCATCTTTTTCCTGCGAAGTGGCTGGCAATCTCAAACCGTGGACCTTGTAGTTTGCAGTCCAGTATTTATCATATGGAGCCACACAGCCTTTCTTGGCCCATGGGCCTAGAATCCTCAGGTGCTCTGTCTTACCATGCCTTCACCGTCTCCACCTTTCTAGGTAGGATCTCACGCTCCACTCATGCTCTTCCCTCTTGATCATCCTTGGACCATCTGTTCATGCA
>NW_006408532.1:23641585-23645568 GCF_000296735.1 Chrysochloris asiatica | reverse complement strand
ACAGTTGTGATCACTGTACTTAATCTTGCTAACAATTACAGTTATAATCATATAATCCTATCACCATCATCTCCCATACTCTTTCACCAGATCCATATGGAAAGAGGAAAACTATTCAGTGGGGAGTCTACCTTACTCCCCTCATTCTGAAACTAAGTGCACTCATGAAAGCTTGGAAGTCAGCCATTTCATGCCTTTAGTGCCCCTCATGTTTGATAAGTCTTCCCTTATTATCATTATCCATCTGCCTCCCTGTCACCCAATCTAACATGTGTCTACCCCCTAACCTGTGAATTTCTTTCCCCTCCTTACCTGGCAACCATTAAAGAATGTTTCTTTTGGTATGAAAATATTTTCTTAAGCTTTTACAGTAATGGCCTTTTTGTGATTGACTGATTTCACTCAGCATAGTGTACTCAAAGTTCACCCATGTTATAAGGTGTTTTACAGGTTTATCATTATTCTTAAAGGTTGCATAGTATTCCATTGTGTATATTTACCAAAATTTCTTTATCCATTCTTTCATTGATGGGTTGTTTTTTGTTGTTGTTAGTACCATTGAGTTTGTTCCAATTCATAACTACCCTGTATAAGGTTTCTGAAGAGCTGCTGATGAGTTTGAACCATCAACCTTGTGGTTAGCAGTCCAGTGCTTATCTTACACCAGGACTCTAATATGCAAGGTACAAAAGTGTAAAAAGTAAGGGATTTGACTAGATTCTCTTACTAACTTTGTAATTTGAAGCAAGCTACTTAATTTTCCAGAGATGTGGTACTACAGGATGATACACTGGACTGCAAGGTTAGTTTGAACTGCAAGGTTGGTAGTTCGAATCCACCTCAGAAATCCCATACAGGGTCACTAAAAGTCAGAATCCACTTGACAGCTCTTAACAACAATGTCCATTATGGGGCCCTGATGTGGTACTGTAGGATAAGCAATGGACTTCTAATATCTAGGTCATAGGGTCGCTATGAGTCAGAACCAACTGGGACAGCACTTAGCAACAACAACAATATCTGTAAAGTACCTGCTACTCCACAGCACACCACCACCACTACCACCACTGACGGAAAGGCACTCGACTGCAATGTCGGTTTGATCCACAAAGTCAGTGGTTCAAATTCACCAGCCACTCCTTGGAAACCCTATACAGGGTTGCTATGAGTCAGAACCGACTCAAGGGCACTTAACAACAACAACAACTATACTTGGTATGTGGTAGATATTGAATAGATTGTTGCTATTATATTATCGAAGTCCCAAGGTGGAGTGAACAAGTAACACAATGTGCTCAGCTGCTAACTGAAAGATTGAAAGTTCAAGTCCACCCTTGAGTTGCCCTGGACGAAAGGTCCGACAAGGTACTTTCGAAAATTCAGCCACTGAAAACTGATGGAGACTCCCGTTGACCTGGAGATGAGAGAGAGAAAAGAAAGGCTGGTTGGTCCAAAGTGTGGTAAGATCTGGGCACAACTGAACCTACGGACAAGGACATAGCTACAGAGGCCTATAGCTGAGAGTGAAGCATCCAGCTGATATAGAGTGAGAGGAGGCACACAAGAACACCAAAACTTACAGATAGTACCTATTTGACCTAGCCTTGATGGCTTGATAATCAGAATTTGACTACAGGAAGACATATAAATAAATAAATAAATAAATAAAAGAACAAAACAATTTTTGATAAAGGAAATAAAGGTAAATTGCTACAATTTGATAAACTTGACCTGTACTCATGGAGGTAGTAAATCTAACAGAGAGTGAAGGAGTCCTCACATCAAATATCAATGCTGTCTTCTCTGTACACAGGGTAGATAGGGACTGGCAACTTAGACATTGGCTACCTAAAATGAGGGAGCGATAAAGGCACAAAGTGACTGGCTTACAAGTTTTCAAGGAGGAGTTCGGTTTAATAGTGTGTGGGGGAAGATAGAGTCCCCACTGAATAGTTTTCATCTTGTCTAGATGGGTCAGGTGAAAAGAGAAGGGGATAAGATTATTATGATTCAACAGTGAGTAATTGTTACCATGACTAATTGAGACTGTCACAATTGTAAAGGTAGAAGTTTTGTAACAAAAAATGGGGGAGTAGTTAATCTTACAGTCCAGAAACAAAGGACCCTAAGACCATCAAAGGAGAAGAGCACAGCGGAATGTGAGACCTTATCCAGAGAAGCAGCAATACCAGAGATGAAGGCAGAGATGGGGACATGGAGTGATGGAACAGCTGAGGACTCTAGATTCAGGGGACAAGAGGGACTAAAAGCTGGTGGCCAGGAGGCAGACTTGCAGAATGTGCCCTTTGGTGGTGTAAATTATTATATATGTCTGAGTGTTTTAAAAAAAAAAGAGCTAACGTGAATAGAGAGAAATACTGTTAACTGATGGAACATGGAGGGGATAATAATCATTGTAATGAAACATGGTGTATGATTTGTTGGATATGAAACTGATGATCTGCCCTGTAAACTTTCACTCAATCCACAATAAAAACCTTAAAAAGAAAACCGATAGAGCACGGTTCTACTCTGACACACATGGGGTCTCTCATGAGTTGAAGACTACTCAATGGTAACTAGTTTTTATTGTTATTAACAAAATTATCATAAGAGGAATACGCAGAAGTTAAGTTACAGTGTAAATTCAAATGTTCTTTCCCTTGAGTAACAAAATAAGAATGGTAATATATCATAACCTTATTTTGAAGGTTGTAGTCTTTTCTTCAAATTATTTAAACTTGTCATTCTGTTAGTAGAAAGGGGAACAATTGCTACATATTATTTTTTAAAATCTTAACTTGAACACTTTTGAGGGGGTGCACAGGGGTTGAGAGTAAATTTCTCCTCACAAAATGTTCATTCAGAAGACTTTTTTATTGCCTTTGTTGTTGTTGTTAAGTACTGTCAAGTGGATTCTGACTCATAGCGACCCTATATAGGTTTCCTGAGGAGTGGCTGATGGGTTTGAACAGCCAAACTTATGGTTCCCAGTCCAGTGCTGATCCTACAGTACCACACCTGGAGGCCTTATTTACCTAGAAATTTAGGAGTTGTGAATTTTTGGACTTGGAGCACTGATCTACAAACTCACTTGATTCTTACTTAATGTAAAATCTTTCTGTAGCATTGTTTGGAACAGAATCCATAGGAAGTAATAGCAAACTTACGTCCAGATGTGTTTCCAATAGGGAAATGTGTTCAACATGTTGCAAGAGTTTTAGTCAGGTGTCAGGCAGCATCCTCAAGACACCAAGCTGAGGACTTCCAAAAGACTGAACACTCATGATTGGACAAGAGTCAATGTGAGCCTTATTAATAGCCTTTCACCCCATTAGAAAGACTGCAGTCTGTTATCTGCATCATTAATGATGAGTTGGTACCAGCCTGTATGTACCCGATTAGACAGACAGCAGAAGATCCTTCTATCCCTGCACTAGAAGGATCTTGACCATTTCTTATGATTTCAATTAGTCAACAAATAAGACGTCGCTGAGTGTCTCCTATGTGGTCTGATGTTGCTAAGCTTTACAAAACTGATTGTTCTTTGAGGTTGCCTCTGCCAGGAAGTAGTTTACAACCCAGCACATCCCTGCTCTGTGCTTCTTTTCCAGAAGATCCCACCAACAACAAGGATTCTGGTCAAGAGTCAGAGTCTATACCAGAATATACAGCAGAAGAGGAGAGGGAGGACAACCGATTGTGGAGGACAGTGGTGATTGGAGAACAAGAGCAGCGGATTGACATGAAGGTCATCGAGCCCTACAGGAGAGTCATTTCTCATGGAGGTAGTCAAGATTTGTGCAAATCCTGGGAATGGGGTGACCATAGTCTATTTATTAGAAAACAAATCTAGTGTCCTTTGTAGCATGATGTCCCAAAGCTCTTATTCATGAGCAATGTTTGTGGAGACTGTTGTTGCCTAAGTGGCATTGAGTCCGTTTTGACTCAGTCACCCTGTATAGGGTTTCCGTAGGGCTAAG
>NW_006408532.1:23638580-23641085 GCF_000296735.1 Chrysochloris asiatica | reverse complement strand
AAGGTCACTATAAATCAGAATCGACTCACTGGCAGTGGATTTGGTTTTTATTGTATGATACAATTTTCCGTGCTAATTTACTGAAAGTCATAGTTTCCAATTTAATAATGTCTATTTGGAATTCATATCAGCTGGCAATTGGATCTAATTACTCATATTCTACAGTGTATATAAAACTTACCACAAAACCATTACACCAGAAGTGTCCCAAGTTACAAAGCAGTCTTTTGAATCCTCTTCAGAAGCTTTAGGAAATCTTTTCTAGGCTCTGCCTGGTACTTTAATCTCCCCACCCCCACCCCTTATTTGAAGTTTGCTTTTCTACCTGCTTAGTGAGGTACAAAGCAGAGAGAAAAGCTGTATTTTGTATTTCCAGTGTTTTCTCGAGGTTCCAGTACAAATAGTTAACACACATGATTGCTAACCAAAAATTAATAGTTTGAGTCCATCCAGAGGAGCACCAGAAGAAAGGCCTGGTGATTCATTTCTCAATAATTATAACCATTGAGAACCCTGTGGAGCACAGTTCTACTCTAACCCACCTGAGGTTGTCACGAGTCGAAATGGACTCAGTGGTAACCAGTTCCATTTGACTAGAAATGATAATATGGTAGCCTGGATTAATTGGGGCTTCCTAAAAAATCAGATGAGCATGCACAACACATTTAACATTGCCAACTTGAGAGAACATCAACGGCTTCTTGGTTTTCTCCTGCATGCACTCCTTTCCTGCAATCCTGAAGCGCCGCCCTCACCACCCAGCTGTTCCAGAAAAAAGTGTAAGCTGACAAGACAGTCGTTGTTTCCTCCATTCTCTCTTCCTTAATTAGGACAGGGAAATAAGCATCTTGCCACTGCATTAAATTCCCAGCTTCTGTTTTCTAACGAGCGGCAAAAGAACAGTTTGTTATTGCAACTAAATCTCCCGCCACCAGCAGATTTTCCAACTTCCATCCTGTGTGTCACTACCTCAGTGTAAGTATCAAGACCACCCAGGGGACCTAAGCAGGACAGCAAAGAAAATACCACTGGGTGCCCCTAACCATCATCTTTTTTGATTCGAGCAGAGTCTCCAGGTGGTACAAATGGTTAGTATACTTGATTGCTAACTGCGAATGAATGGTTTGAGTCCATTCAGGGGAGCCTGAGAAGAAAGTCCTGGTGATCCATTTCACAATAATCATAGCCATTGACAACCCTGTGGAACCCAGTTCTACTCTGACCCCCACCTAAAGTTGTCACAAGTTGAAACTGACTCAATGGCAACCAGTTCCATTTGACTAGAAATGATAATACGGTCAAGTGATGGCTGGTGTGGAGCTTCCTGTTAAGGAAACCTTTTCCAGAGTCCTTTGGAATTAAAGCTGACCTAAGCTTACCAGCCACCACTCGTCTGTCAGTCTGTTGTACTGTGGTGGCTTGTCAGTTGCTGTGATTCTGAAAGCTATGCCACCAGTATTTTAAATACCAGCAGGGTCACCCATGGTAGACAGCTTTCAAATGAGCTTCCAGACGAAGACAGATTAGGAAGAAGGAGTGATAAAGTACTTCCGAATATTTAGTCACTGAAAACCTTATGTATAGCAGAGAAACACTGTCAGATATAGTGCCGGAAAATGTGCCCCTCAGGTTGCAAAGCACTCAAAATGCGACTGATGAAGAGCTGCCGCCTCAAAGTAGAGTTGACCGTGATGACGCGAATGGACTAAAGCCGGTGGGAGAAAAACCTGCAGGACCCTCATTTGCTGATGGGGCACAACTCAAAATGAAGAGAAACACCTGTAATATCTATTGAAAATTGGAACATGGAATGTATGAAGTATGAATGAATCTTGGAAAATTAAAAGTTGTCAAAAATGAAATGGAACGCATAAACATCGATATCTTAGGCATTAGTGAGCTGAGATGGACTGGTATTGGCCATTTTGAATCTGATGACCAGATGGTTTACTATGCTGGAAATGACAAATTGAAGAGGAATGGCGTTGCATTCATTGTCCAAAAGAACATATCCAGATCAGTCATGAGGTACAACCCTGTCTGTGATAGGATAATATCCATGTGCCTACAGGGAAGCCCAGTTAATACCACTATTAATCAAATGTATGCACCAACCACTAAAGCTAGTGAGGATGAAATAGAAGAATTCTACCAACTTCTTAAATCTGAAATTGATCAAACATGCAATCCAGATGTATTGAACATTACTGGTGATTGGAATGCAAAGGTTAGGAGCAAAGAGGGAGGATCAGTAGTTGGAAAATATGGCCCTGGTGATAGAAATGATGCTGGAGAACGCATGATAGGATTCTGCAAAATCAATGATTTGTTCATTTCAAATACCTTCCTTAGACAGCATAAGAGACGACTATACACATCCCTCCCCAGATGGAATGCATAGAAATCAAATTGACTACATCTATGGAAAGAGATGATGGAAAAGCTCTATATTATCAGTCAAAACAAGGCCAGGGGCAGACTGTGGAACAGACCATCAATTACTCA
>NW_006408532.1:23586703-23637025 GCF_000296735.1 Chrysochloris asiatica | reverse complement strand
TTTAAAGTGTTGAAGAGCAAAGATGTCAGCTTGAGGACTAAGGTGCGCCTGACCCAAGCCATGGTGTTTTCAGTAACCTCATATGCATGCGAAAGCTGAACAGTGAATAAGGAAGACTGTAGAATTGATGGCTTTGAGTTATGGTGTTAGAGGAGAATATGGAAAGTGCCATGGGCTGCCAAAAGAACCAATAGATCCGTTTTGGAAGAAGTGCAGCCAGATTGCTCCTTGGAGGCCAAGATGGCCAAACTTCATCTCTCATACTTTAGACATATTGTCAGGAGAGACCAGTCGCTGGAGAAGGATATCATGTTTGGTAAGATGGAGGGTCAGAGAAAAAGAGGAAGACCCCCAACAAGAAGGATTGGCCAAGTGGCAGCATCGATGGACTCAAGCATGGCAACAGTAGTGAGATTGGCCCAGTATCGGGCAGTGTTTCGTTCTGCTGTGCATAAGTTCTCTAATAGTCGGTACTGACTCAATGGCACCTAACAACAACAACAAGCTTACTAGGGAGTCCTGGTGTGGTGCTATAGGATAAGCAGTGGACCAAAAGGTCAGTTTGAGCCACAATATTCAAACTCAGTGAAATTAGGAGCTGGGTGGATGTTCAGCCCAGCCACCTATTGCTTGATCAAGAAAGAGTGGATATTATCAGCATACTAGGGTCAGAAAAAGCCACTGCTCTGGCTGTCCTGGTCTTTGTGAAGATTTACCTCAGGGCCTCTGTGCTAACCTGGTTTGCTGTGCTCTCCATCCCTGCCATCTCCTTCCCTTGGCATTTGCTCCTCTCTGTGTTGTGAGCTCGGTTTCTGTCTGTGTGACTGCCTGGTTTGTTTTGAAGAGAAAACCACTTTTCCTCTCCCCAGCTCCCCCTTGGCCTGCTCTGGGTGCTGGCCCGCATGAATCTGCCTGTGGCTGCACTCACCACGGCATTAATGAGATGCCACTTTTTCCTTCAACAGGAACAGCTTTCACACGCTATAAGTAAAAATAGTTCAGCTGTTACTTCTGAATTTAACCAAACCCGCGCCTTTCTTGTTTGTAGCTAACACCACTCTCTTAGACTTTAATAATGATGAAGCAATACTCCTTAGTTACCAACCAACTAGATTTGTCATTCGGGCTTCTGATGAGCATTTGAAAAGCAGTGATTCATAGTGAACCTGGTCCTTGTTTTGGTGCCTTGCATTTTGCTGAGCAAGTTTTCCCATTCAGGCCAGTAGAAAAGTGTCAGCCATATAGTGTTCTGTACAGTAAACCTGCATGGTGGAACATGTGTAGTAGCTTGGGAACAGTAATATTTGAACAAGTAATTCAATCTGTGTCTTCAGTGTCCTTGGTATGAGATACTGCCCAGGGCACTGTACACAGTGCAAAAGAGCAGGGTTCAAGACCAGTCTTTGCCATTTGCTAGAGCTTGGGCTTATATTACGTCATCAGTCTAACTGAGATGATTTCAAAGCCAGTGTTCACATTCTGTGAGCCCATGGGAGTCCCTGGGTAGTGCCTAAGCACTGAGCTGCTAACTGAAAAGTTGACAGTTCAAGCCCTTCCAGAAAACTTGAAAAACCTGGCAATTACTTCAAAAAATCAGGCATTGAACACTTTTTGGAATACATTTGGCCTCACCATGAATCACAATGAGTCAATGACTCCTGGCTTATGAGCCCCTGAGCAGTTATCCCTGCCACCTGCTTCAATAAAAAAGCAAGAAGGCAGGGTTCTGACTGTGATCAGTTAATAGTCGGGGAGTCACTGCAAAACCAAAACTGGCTTTGTGGAATTTGGAGCAGCAAACATATGTAAATGATCAAGGACCATCGTGCCAAAGAATTATAACAAGGAGTTTTTCCTCTCTTGTTTTTGTTTTACTTCTCTTCTTTCATTATAGGAGATTCAGGTAACCTTCTCTGCAGAGTTGCTGGAAAAATTATCCTGGGAAGAATGAGGAGAAGAGTTGCTCCCTCATGTGTGTGTGTGTGTGTTTTGTTTGCGACTGTGACATCTTTCCTTCTCTCTCCATTCCATTTGCTGGCCAGCAAACTTGTGTTACATCCCTTTCATGTCTCCCTGTGCTACATCAGGTAAGGTTTGTCATCAGGAGGCACCAAGGTGGGATGTCTCATGCACCTCGCAGCACGTATGCCCCAAGTGTCTCATGTTTATTAAAACTAGCGTTTAATAAGATTCATTTAAAAAAATAATCAAAACCTGAAATGAATTCTACAACTGTCAGTAGGCAGCTTCACATGACTAAACTGCTTACTGTAGAACAGAAATCAGGGGTTTAGCTGACCCTCTTGAAGACATGTGGGTAGGACAAGAAGCAAATGGTCCTATTCATTCTCCTATTGCACTTTGCCAGCAATTACAATCTGATATATCACCAAAGTCTGCCAACAGTGGTACCCACTCTTGATTCAGGAGGAAAACTCCCTGTGGAAATGTTTTTCTTCTATTTCCTTTCTTACATTATCTCTTCCTCTCCTGCTGTTAGTCTTCTCGGTTTTGCCCTTTCTTTCCTTTCTACAGCTTTTCTACCCAAAAGTACAAAGTCATTGCCTTTTTTATATTTCAGTGATTTTTAGGTACAAGCATTTGTCACCTAGAAATGGAGTGAAGGTGGCACCACAGCATCACAAGAACATACAGCAGTGACAGAGAGAGCTAAATTGCTGTTTAAGGTGGCTTCTAATGTAGTGTTTACAAACCTTAGTTTTTCTTTCTTTCTTTCTTTCTTTCTTTTTAATGTCTTAGGAAGTCTCCAGAAATAGGGAAACAAGTCAAAGTAACTGATCATGGAAATTATTCTGACATCCTGAAGCTAGACAGTTACATTGAGAACGATGCTTTTGAAAGGATGCTTCTTACATGTTTTTAAGTTGCGTTCATTTTATCTCTTTGAATGAACTGGATCTTTTTCATGGGGCCAAGTCTGAATCACATACTTTTGGGGTTCTGGGATTCATGTAGCTGAGCCACCACCTCTTTTGTGGTTTTCCATTTAGATATGTATTTTCTCAAAGACAATTGTTTGATGGACCCAGCTGTACTATATGAACGTATACCTCCCTCTGTCCTTTTCCTTCATATCTCTTTCTACATAAAAGCTGATACATACCTACATATTGGAAAAGGTGAAAACTAAAGCAGAAATTGTAGAAGGCAGCTACTGTAGCTCTGTTCCACAAATGTGTTTCATCAGGCATATACTTATATAGGTAGCATTTTCTAAAATATATAGCAACAACACTGTATACAACAACCTCAAATTAGTAATACACACAAACCCATAATTTGATGTATTTTTAGCTGGTATCACTGTCTTCCCCCACCTTTTCTGTGGTAGAATCATACTCTTTATCTTTGTTCAGAACATCTTATTAAGCTGCTTCTCAAGAGTTAAGTTCATCCAAATATATTTCCAGCTAGTATTTTACTGCCATGTATAATCACCAACCAGGAAGAGTATTTAGAGTTCACACAAAAAAGAAAGAAAGAAAGACAAGTTGACCAGAGTGAATTCTGGAAGGGAGCTGGGTCAGTTTCAAGGGTGTGTCTCTTTATTCAAAGCTTTAAGGAAATTTCTACTTAATGACTATGAAGTCAAGACTGTGTTACATGACAGAAACTGCAAGTATGTAAAGGCACTACTAAAAAATGAAAATACAGTGCATCATTTTCATTTCTTTAAGTTGAAAAATATGAGATTCCATATACCTGGTATGGCACTGTAGGATAAAACACTGGACCATGAGGTTGGTTTGAACTGCAAGGTCGGTGGTTCAAACTCACCAACTGCTCCTCAGAAACCCTATACTAGATTGTTGTGAGTCGAAACCTACTTGATGGCACTTAACAACAACACGGCTTTAATCAGCACCTGCCATGGTTTTCAAAGATGAACACTAACGGAGCACAGTGCTTATGTCAAAGATGGGGCAAAGTCACGTGATTTCAGAGCTCTCAAAAAGTAGATAAGGTGTCTTGAGAAGTAGCTATACTTACTTACCTTGACCCTAACAGTTTCCATGGCCACACAGGTTTCCATCTTTGTCTCCTGTTTTCTTACTACCACCTCCTAGTGTGGCACACTTAGATCAGCACTGGACTGTGAACCACAAAGTCAACAGTTCGAACTCTCCAGTTACTCCTTGGAAACCCTGCACAGGGTTGCTCTGAGTTGTAACCGACTCCATGGCACTTAACAACAGCAATAACCAGAAAACATTACCCACTATTCCAGGTTACCAGGAAGTAATTCTCAAGTTTCCCCACAAAGCACAATTTTTCATAAAACTCCAAGAGATGTAGGCTTTAGCTAGAACTTTCTTGAGTTGTTGTTGTTGTTAGGTGCCATCAAGTCAGTACCAACTCATAGCGACCCTCTGCACAACAGAACGAAACACTGCCTGGTCCAGTGCCAACCTCATGATCATTGCTACATTATAGCCCACTGCTGCTGCCACTGTGCCAATCCATCCCATTGGGGGTCTTCTTCTTTTGCTCGAACACTCTATTTTACCAGTCGTGATATTCTTCTCCAGGACTAGACTCTCCTGGTAATACGTCCAAAGTATAGCTTCCAGGTAGCATTCTGGCTATACTTCTCCCAACACAAATTGGTTTGTTCTTCGGGCAGTCCCTGATGCTTTTAATAGTCACCTCCAACACCATAGCTCAAATGCACCAGTTCTCGTACAATCTTCCTTATTCACTGTCCAATTTCCACATGCATACTAGGCTATTCAGTATACCATGGCTTGGGTCGGGGCACCACACCGTACCCTCCTTCTTTCATAGCCTAGCCTCGGAAGTCTGTGTTCACATGTCCTAGACCTAGTTGGAACTTTCTGTGAATCATCCCAATGCCTGTTGGATCAGGGGTCCCATAAGCACACGAGGCAAGTGCTCCAGTGAACTTGAAATTAGAATAAAGTTGTTTCACTCATCTCGCTCGCAGCTGGTGACAGAGGGTGTACATTTGAGATTATAGTATAATTCAGTGACTAAATTTCCTCCTCAGATTAACTGGAGTTTGAAATTAAAACAAGCCAAGAAGATTAAAGAAAACTATTTTCTTCACCATGAAAGAATGGAAGCATTATGTCAACTATGTTTGTTAACATCATATAAATTAGAAATGCATGAGTCAAAAAGTGTTGCCCTCTCAGCCATCCATAAATTGAGTATTTATACAGCTCATTTATGACTATGCATAATACATGTAATCACCCATAATATAAACATATGTGTGCATGCATATGCAGATATATTCACACTATACAGGTAGTTCCTGATTAGGAAATATTGTAGTTAAAATAAACAGCATTTACGACCTTCCTTTTTTGTTGTTGTTGTTGTATCTTTTATGTTTTTATGTATATATCAAAATATATCTGTCTGTAAGTTTGTATATAATGTTTTCATCCTCCATACATAAGGACCCCTGTACCATAAGCACTGTACTGTTAACCAAAAGGTCAGCAGTTCAAATCTACCAGTTACTCTGCAAGAAAACGATGAAGCTTTCTGCTCCCATAAAGATTTGTGGCCTTAGAAACCCTATACTATGTATAGAAACCCTATGGCAATGGTGGGGGCACCCTCCCTCCAAGTACAAATAAAGGTCGTATTTATAAGTATACTGATAATTAAGGGCAATAATGAAAACTAAAAAAAAGCTATTTGAATTACTTCAGAATCAACTTACAACACAATTATCAGAACAGTGTCACATCACAAGTCAGGATCTACCAGTATTTAAGACCCTATATAACCTATGTTACCCACTGAGATATAGTTATATGTGTACATACATAAAGGAAGATAGTCTATAAGACTACATAATGCTCATTTTGAGATTTACTCATTCTACCCATATACATAACTTTCCAAAGTTTCCCAATTTATCCTTTAGGTTAAATATTACCTTGTTAAAAGCTTTCAATTGGTTACAAATGTCTTTTTGTTTGTCCCCCAGGATACTATGGGGACGGTCTAAATGCCATCATTGTGTTTGCCGCCTGTTTTCTGCCAGACAGCAGTCGGGCGGATTACCACTATGTCATGGAAAATCTTTTCCTGTGAGTGATACTTACGACAAAGTGCTTTGAATTCATAGCTGTGGGCATGAAGTGGCAGTTGCAGAACCTTTAATTAAAGGAGAATATTTGAAGGCTTTGATAAAAAGTGAATGAAACATCTGTCAAGAAAAACATGGCTCAAGAGCCTAAAACCTTTAAAGGAGCTCTTTGGTCAATAGAATGGATTGAAAACAAAATGAACACATTTTGGCGTGCATTTAAAAATTCTGTAACATTTCTTTTGGGTAAAGTATTGTTTTTGTCCCCTGATAACCTATTCTTGGTCCATTGACAATAACTTGACTTTGTTTTTCTCTGACCTTGCTTAATCACAGTTGCCCTTAGTGTTTGATAACATTGTTGACAGTGTTGATAGTCAGATTTCTAACCTAACCATTTTACTAGTGTACCTGCATTTAAAAAATAATAAAAGGATAACCATAATCATAAAAATAACTGAGCGACACTCACTCTCAGAGAAATCATCATAGTAGGTAACTACATTCTTCTCAAGGTGAAGAGGTAATATATACAACTATTCTTAAATGCCATACACCCTATAATTGAAATGTTACAGAATTATGGTGTAAATAGAATGGGGAATTTCATGTGAAAACTGAAAACACTCCTCTTCCTTCCTGTGAACAGATATGTAATAAGTACTTTGGAATTGATGGTAGCTGAGGACTATATGATTGTATATTTGAATGGCGCAACTCCAAGACGGAAGATGCCAGGGTTAGGCTGGATGAAGAAATGCTACCAGATGATTGATAGAAGGTATGCAGACACCATTGTTGAATCACTATTTTAGCTTCCTAAATAGCCCCCGCATTTAAGCCCCTTGAGGAGTCCGGTATGGCGCTGTGGGTTAATGCACTGGACTGCAAAGTTGGTATGAACCATGAGGTTAGTGGTTCAAGCTCACCAGCTGCTCCTCAGAAACCCTATACAGTGTCACTATTGCTCTGGTAGCGTAGTGGTTACGAATCGGGCTGTGAATCACAAGGTCAGTAGTTCGAAACTACCAGCTGCTCCGCAGGAGAAAGATGAAGCTTTCTGCTCCTGTAAAGATTTACAGCCTCAGAAACCCTGTTCAGGGTCTCTATGGGTCAGAAATGACTCGACGGCACTTAGCAACAACAACAACAACAACATTGATCAGATGACTCAATGACACTTAACAACAACAACGATCTTCCAAAGGTGCAATAACATGAACATTTGATGTATGCATATTGGAAATAATAAATTATAAAAATATCAATCTATGTATCACTTAGTAACCCAAATTTGAAATAAAGCAAATCCTCCCAAGATTTTCTAAATATATGATCACAAACCTGAAAGACAATGTCTGTTTTAAACTGCACCTATGCTATTTGCCCATGGCGGTGCACCTTGAGCTAGTCAACCAAAATACCCATGATTCTCTGTTGGTGTCATGTGATCCTATACTGTCTATGTGCATTGAAACTATTGTGATCTGGCCATGATGCTCTTACTTCAGAATTCATTGTTAACCCAAGTGAAAGCTAGCTGCTGGTCCATATAGTGCCTATGTGTGAACTGGAATCCATACTGATTTTATTAGAACAAAACATTTATTGCCATCTGAAAGGAAATTGTTATAATAAATATACATGAATTTGATGTCAGTGATGCATGTGGCGTCCCGTTAAATGTGGTTCTTTGTGTAACAACAAGTGTACCCTAACTGGTATGCTACTTAAATAATCCATTTTATAATCTAACTATTCGTAAGTAGTGTCGCTGGTGCTGAGAAATGTGCCTGAAAATCACCAACATTAAATAATCCTAATCTTAAAGCCATAAGATATGAGCCCTCATCTGGTGTTGTAGGATCAGCACTGGACTGATAACCACAAGGTCAGTAGTTCAAACCACCAGCTGCTCTTGGAAACCTTATACAAGGTCTCTATGAGTTGAAACCAATGCAATGGCACACAACAATATCAAGGTCAAACGACTGCCATGATATACTCTTGTTATTTTCTTTATATAGAAGAAACAAAGACCCAGTAAGATCAGATAGCTTGTCTGAGTTGCTATTAAGAGTCAAGATAATGTTGACAAATATAAAAAGCATTATTAAACCAAAATATGTCATGTTAGCTACAGATGAATGTACTCTAAGCATACAGTCATTCTATTTTACACTTGTTCTTATTGGAAAATTATGTTTGGATTATGCAAATTTTGAATTGTCTCAAAAAGTGTTCTTTTTGTTAAACATGGTCATTTTATATGGTCCTAGTGGATAATAGTAACTTGTCTAGCATGAGTTAAAATTAAATATATTCTTCTTTAAGGCTATAGTTTCTATTTTAATTCCCAGTGAAAGGGGTGAGGAGTAACTTTTTTTTTTCTTTTTTCAAAATAGATTGAGGAAGAATTTAAAGTCCTTCATTATTGTTCATCCTTCTTGGTTCATCAGAACAATCCTTGCAGTGACACGGCCTTTTATAAGGTATACTTATAAACGTATTACTAATAGTCTCTAAAAATATGTCTTCATTGTCCTGTAAACAGTATGTCATAAACTAAAGGACAGTCTGTTTTGCTTCCTTCTTTCCTAGAAAGATACTTCGGATTATCCATCAGAAGTTCCTAATTAAGAATGGTTGCATAGAGAATATTTTCCTTCTGATCATTATGTTGTTAAGTGCAGTCGAGTTGGTTCCAACCCACAGCAACCCAGTTTAGGATTTTCAAGGAGTGACTGGTGAGTTTGAACCACTGACCTTGTGGTTCAAACTGACCTTGTGGCCTGCACTATTCTACAGCACCAACCATCCAAAAGCCAGACCGACTCTCATCGAGTCTATTCTTACTTAGAGTGATTCTATGTAGGGTTTCTGAGACTATAAATCTTTATGGGATCAGAAAGCCTCATCTTTCTCCCATGAAGTGGCTGGTGGGCTTGAATCACTGATCTTGTGGTTAGCAGCCAGTGCATTATAGAATGTTGTTGTTGTTAAGGGCTGTCGAGTCAGTTCCACTTTATAGTGACCCTGTATACTATTTGTGAGGAACAGTTGGTGGGTTTGAACCACCGACCTTGCAGTTAGTAGATCAGTGCTTATCCTATACTGCCACACCAGGACTCCAGAATGTTGTTATTGTTGTTAAGTACTGTAAAGTAGAGCCGTTTCCAACTCATAGTGAACCTGTGTAGGGTTTCCAAGGAGTGGCTGGTGGGTTTGAACCACCAACATTTGTCTTACAGTGCCACACCTGGACTCAAGAATGTTAGTTGTTAAGTGCAGTCAATTCGGTTCTGACCCATAGTAACCCTGTATAGGGTATTCCATGGAGCGGCTGGTAAGTTTGAACCACTGACTTTATGGTTCAAAGTGACCTTGCAGTCCAGCACTTTATCCCAGAGCGCCACACCAGGACTCCAGAATAGGACTTCTGAATTATCTGCAATAAACAAGGGGATGAAGTGGTGGGTTTCTATTCCATATTAGGAAGAACAACAGATAATAATTTTGAAGTGATGCTATTTTATAGAGTGTAGAATAGAGAGAGTGAAATGGTGATGGAAAATAAAGACTAGCCAGGGACAGAAACAGGAGTTAGACCTTACCTTGTGTGCTCCATTTCTCCTAAATAAATATATGGTCGAGGTTGATAATTTTGAGAGCTGTGTTTTGAAAATCCATGCGGGTTCTTCTATATATTCAACATGGTGAGTATATATTAGCACTTACCTTATGTTGTTCTTGTTATTAGATGCCATCGAGTTGGTTCTGACTCTTAGCAACTCTGGGTTTCCAAGGTTGGAAATCTTTTCGGGAGCAGAAAGCCTCATCATTCTCCCTTGGAGTCGCTAATGGGCTCCATCTGCTGACCTTGTGGTTCAATGTCCAGTGCGTCTCCTGAGAGTGACCATGTTCCCTATCTTGTGTTAGGTGGTCTATTACTTCACATTTTCAGGATGCAGGGAAAAGTAAGAGATCCACATGATATCATTGAGAGTTGATATATTTTTGACTTTCTAGAACACTTTAATAATAGAATACAGTCTTGCCTAAAGTTACTATTGTTATTATTGTTAAGTCCTATGGTTGTTGTTGTTGTTGTTGTTATGTGCCGTGGAGTCGGTTCCGACTCATAGCGACCCTGCACAGGGTTTCCGAGGCTGTAAGTCTTTACGGGAGCAGAACGTCTCATCTTTCTCCCGCAGAACCGCTGGTAGTTTCGAACTGCTGACCTTACAGTTTGCAGCCCAATTCATAACCACTACGCTACCAGAGCTCCTTTGGAGTTGGTTCCAACTCTTTGTGACCCTGGATATAGTTTCCAAGGAGTAACTGTTGCGTTTGAACCGCTGACCTTGTGGTTCAAACCAACCTTGTGGTGCAGTGCTTATCCTACAGCGCCACACAGCTTAGACAAGTCTTTAAATCGATCATATTTTCCTGTCTCTAAGGTATTGATAAATTCCCAAGGAATTCTGGAGAAAAAACAATAGAGGGTAAAATCCGTATTATCTTTTTGCACAAATTTCCCTGTACCACCTAGCTTCTACCTGTTCAATGTGCCCTTATACTTAGCATTCCCCATCTCTACTTCCAACAGTTAAGGAGCAGGATTCAGTCCAGTTTCTCTCTGCAAAGTTTAATCCTTTGCCATAAAATGTTACTGCCTTTAAAAAAAAAGAATCTGAAAAATGAAGAAATATTTAAAGTATGTTTTTTAAAAAACCACTTATTTTAACAATAATGCAAAATACTTTATCAAGGGAATAGGAATTATTTGGACGTTATTGGTTTATAAAGGGTTTATTATTCCTGCTGTGCACTGTTGAGTCATTAGAACTCGTAGCAATCCCAGGTGACAGAGAAGAACTACCCCATAGTATTTTCTAGGCTGCAGTTTTTAAGGAAGCAGATCACCACGTCTTTCTCTCACAGAGCCACTTGTTGTTGTAAGTGCTATCGAGTAGGTCCTGGATCTTAATGACCCCACGTACAACAGAACGAAACACTGCTTGGTCCTGAGCAATCCTCATTCTCGTTATTTTTGAATCCATTGTTGCTGCCACTATATCACTCCATCTGTTAGAAGTCTTTCTTTTTTTCACTGATCCTCCACATTTCTAAGCATGGTGTCCTGCTCCAGGGACTGGTCCCTTCTGATAATATAATAATACTAGAAACGAATTCTCACCATCTCACCATCCTAGCTTCTAAGGAACATTCTGGCTATACTTCTTCCAACACAGATTTGTTTGCTCTTCTGATACTTTCAATATACGTCTCTAATTCAAATGCATCAATTCTTCTGCGGTCTTTCTTACTCATTGCCCAACTTGCACATACATATGAGGCAACTGGAAATACCCTGGCTTAGGTCAGGCCCACTCAGTCCCCAAATTCACATCTTTGCACTTTAACACTTTAAAGAGGTGTTTTTTTTTTTCCCCCAGCGGCTTTAACTAACTCAGTACATTGTTTGATTTCTTGCCTGCTACTTCTATGAACATTAATTGTGAATCCAAGGAAATTGAGGTCTTTGACAAATTTAATCTCCTTTTCATTTATCATTTTATTTAAATAAAATTTTTATCATATTATTCATTCATCCAGTTGTAAAGATTTTTGTTTTCTTTTGCATTGAGGTGTAATCATATAGTGGTAGTGGTGGCTGTGTGCCATGAAGTTGGTTCCGACTCTTAGCGACCCTGCATAAGGTTTCCAATGTTGTAAATCTATATAGGAGCAGAAAGCCTCATCTTTCTCCCACAGAATGGCTGGTAGGTTCAAACTGCTAACCTTGAGGTTAGCAGTCCAACTCATAACCCCATAAAGCCACTAGGTAGGTTCAAACTGGCAACAAATGTTCTTATATTCAAATAAAATTTTGTTTACTTGTATATGTTTTTTTAATGTCACAAAATAATTCTTTTGTGATATTTTCTAAAAGAGCACTGAAAAAAAATTTTTTTTTTTAGTTTAAAAATCATCGTTAGCTCATAGGCTACTACAGACTTTGAACTGTTTATTGACCCCACATCTAAGAAACACAACCAATTGCCTGATAATTAAAGAATAAGCATTTCAAGTACTTAGCCATTGTTTTCTGCAGTTTGAACAATAAAGTCTTTAAGATCCCGCCTTTGAATCAGTTAATCAACTTTTAGACCTTAAAAAAGACTCCTAAGCATCCTGGTGTGGCGCTGTAGAATAAGCACTGAACTGCTAACTGAAAGGTCGGTGGTTCAAACCTACCAGCTGCTCCTCGGTAACCTTATACTATCAGTTGCTATAAGTTGGAACTGACTCAGTGGCACTTAACAGTAACAGTAAAAAGGAATCCTGATATGATGCTGTCAAATAAGCACTGGACTGCTAACCACAGGTCGGCAGTTCAAACTCACCAGCCGCTCCTTGGAAACCCTATACTGTGTCACTATGAGTCAGAACCAACTCAAAAACACTGGATAACAACAAAAGAATAACATCTGCGCTACGGGTATGTGACAAATTCATTTGATAATGATTTCTTTGTCTATGCCAAGCACTAGGTTAGGTGCTGGAGGCTGAGCAATTAATTGACACAGTTGCTGTCCCCAGTGAACTCAGAGCCAAGCAGCAGATATAGGCAGACAAGTAAACAATGATATACAGGATGAAATTGAAGCACATTGTTGTTATTGTTGTTAAGTGCCATCAAGTTGGTTCTGACCCATAGCAACCTTATATAGAGTTTCCAAAGAGCAGCTGGTAAATTTGAACTGCTGACCTTGCAATTCAAACAACCTTGTGGTCTAATGCTTATCCTACGGGACTACACCAGGACTCCATTGGGGGATTGCAAAGTCGATTTGAACCACTAGGTCGATGGTTCAAGCTCACTGGTTGCTCCTCGGAAACCCTATACAGGATCACTATGGGTCAGAAATGACTATACAGTACTTAACAGCAACATAAAGAGCAAAGGCTGAGAATCTGCAACTGGCTGCACCAAAGATAACAATGAGTGCTTATAGTTCATGCAGCCAAAACCATGTCATTTGCAGCAGCATTGTATTTGACTGTTAAAGACAGTTCTGAGCAGAGCACATTAGAAATAAATTCACATTGTTGTTAAATGCCATCAGGTTGGTTCTGATTACTAGCTACCCTGTGTAGGGTTTCCGAGGCTTAACATCTTCTCTGAACCTCATCTTTCTCCCATAGAGCAGCTGGCGGGCTTGAACCATGGACCTTGTGGTTCACAGTCCTGTGCTTATCATACGGAGTCACTGCACTCCCAGATCAGCATAGAGTACGGTGTGGTGCTGTGGGTTACTGTGCTGAACCGTAAAGTCAGTTTGATCCACAAGGTCAAAGGTTCAAGCTTATCAGCTGCTCTTCAGAAACCCTATACAGTGTTGCTATGGGTTTGAACTGACTCGACAGTACTTAATAACAACAACAATATGTATATAGTAGGTATATTGATATATGGAACTGGACTCTTGAAAAAATGTGGAGTTTTCGTTGTTACAATTTAAAGGGATAGTTTTAATTAAAAATAATAAATTTCCACTGAAACACTGCACAAAATTATATCGATGGTAATTTTGGTGTCACCCTCTCCAATCACGCCATTTGTCATGGATTGAATTACATCCCCAAATATACGTGTCATCTTGGCTGGACCATGATTCTCAGTGATTTGGCATCCCTACAATGTGATCTACTGCAATCAGGCAGTCCGTCATAAAGAGGTTAAGGTGGAATGTAATGGTTTTACTCAAGCCGCATCCCTGATCCAATGTCAGAGGCCTCTCCCTGTGTGGCCTGCATCACCTTTTACCTTATAAGAGATAAAAAGAGAGAAGTAAGCGGGAGGGACCTGAGTACCACCAAGAAAGAAGAGCCAGGAGTGGGGTGTGTCCTTTGGACCCAGAGTCCTTGCACTGAGAACCTCCTAGACCCAGGGGAAGGTAAATACCAAACATATGGAGATCTTCAAGGGATGCTGGGCCCACAGATGTTGAAAGGAGATAAGGACCTACCCCACCCCCGAGCCCACACAGAGACTTCTAATCTCCAAAACTGTGAAAGAATAAATTTCTGTCTGTTAAAGTCATCCACTTGTGGTATTTCTGTTATAGCAGTACTCAATAACTAAGACATACCCATTGAAGGCTGCACCCCACACCTCCCTCACCAGGGACACCATGTGTAGAGCACTTAAGGTCAAGTGATCAGAACACTGCAGATAGAGGTTTATCTCCTTGCATGACCTCTTCCTCTTCCTCATTCCAACTACTCTGTGTTTTATCGAAACGTAATTTTAACCCAAAAACTTCAGAGGAAGAAAAAGGCCTAATGTAGTGTATCATTGACAGTGTGTTCACCCAAGATTTATCAGGAAGACTAGAAGTGGTTGTGTTAAGAGGAAGGTTGATAACCTTTCAAAAGTCAGAGTCAATGACCCAGGGGACAAAACTGGAAGTAAAATATCAAAGAGAGATGTGTAGATAAATGACCTAGTGAAAGCTTCTTACTAGAGTGCACAGTAGCTGGCAGATGGCACGGCATGATCGCAGTATACTTTCCATTTCAAACCATTCAAGAACGTTAGATCCTTGATCAATCGCCTTTCCAAGTGTAATGAGTTCAAAATCAGATATATTTTAGAAAATGGTATCTTTTAAAATAATACAGAAATGCATTCTTTTCTTTTATATTGTAGACATTTATTTTTCACTTTTTTTTCTTAATTTTTTAAACTGCCTTCCTCATCATCCAGGTTAACATGTGTCTACCCTCTAGCTAGTAAATATTCTCCCCTCCCTCCCACCTCTGATAACTATCAGAGAATGCTTCTCTTAGCATAAAAACTTTTCTTGACTTTTTACAATAGTGATTTCATACAATGTTTGTCCTTTTGTGAATGACTAATTTCACTCATCATAACATCCTCCAGGTTCATCCAGGTTATGAGGTGTTTCACAGATTCGTCATTATTCTTTATCATTGTATAGTACCCCATTGTGTGTATGTACCAGAGTTTATTTAACCATTCTTCTGTTGATAGGCATTTAGGCTGTCTCCATCTTTTTGCTATTTGCTGTTGTGAATAATACTGCAATGAACATGGGTGTGTATATATATCTGTTCATTTTATGGCACTTATTTCTTGAGAAATGTGTACCAAGCAGAAAGATTTCTGGGTAGTATGGTATTTCTATTTACAACTTAAGCAACATACTGTTTTCCACAGTGGTTGCACCATTTTTGCAGTTCCATCAGCAGTGTCAGAAATGTATTCTTATTATAAAATATTTATTCATTGCAAATAATAACAAATTCTTCCTTCATTACCTATCAATTTCTGTTCCTAATCCTCTTTCCCAGAGGTAATTGTTATCATCAGTTTTATTGGTATCTTCTTTCAATTGTCTTCTATGAATTTACATACATCTAAAATGGTGTAAGGAGTCAGGGTGTAGCACTGTGGGCCAATGCGTCAGACTGCAAAGTGGTTTGAACAGCAAGGTCGGTGGTTCAAGCTCACCAGCTGCTCCTTGGAAACCCTCAACAGGGTCGCTATGGGTCGCAATAGACTTGAGGGCACTTAACAACAACAAAATGTTGTAAACAGTTAAGCACTCAGTTTTAATCTAAAGGTGTGCAGTGCAGATCTACCCAGAAAGAAGTGCCTCAGAAGATAGGCCTGTCGATTGACTTCCCAACGGTCACAGCCTGGATCCAAAGGACCCACTCTGGGTTCAAAGAACCATGGAGAGACTGAGCAAGGTGTGTTCATGAGTGTGGGCTCTACAGTCTGCCTTCTGACTTCAGACCCAGGCTTTACCACTTTCCGATGGAAAATCACACAAAACCAAACCCCTTGCTGTCAAATCAATTCTGACTCAAGAGAGAACTGCTCCACAGGGTTTCCAAGATTGTAACTCTTTACAGAAACAGACAACCATACCTTTCTCCCATAGAATGGCTGATGGGTTTGAACTGCCCACCTTTCAGTTCGCAGCAGAGTTCTTAACCACAGCTCCACCAGGACTCCTTAATAAGAAGAAAAGCTAAATTATTTGAGTAGATACTATACGTCAGACACACCTGTAAGTGTTTTTCATATAGTAACTGGGTAGGAGTCCTGGTGCTTCAGTGGTTAATCACACAACTGCTAATCAAAAGGTCTGCAGTTCGGACCCAGCAGCAGTTTGATGGAAGATCTTTATAGATCACAGTCTTGGGAACCCTTTTAGGTAGTTCTGCTCTGTCCTGTTTGATCTTTATGAGTTGAAATCAAATCAATAACAACAAGATTGGTTTTTTTGTTTTTCTTCTTATTAATAGTGCTGTGGCAAGCTGTTAAGTGATATCTAGAAGACACAGCGGCTTTAGGAGGGATGAAAGAGTAACTCATGGTAATTTTTTTTTTTTTCTCTCCTTTTTAGTTCAAAATTCAGCAGCAAAATTAAATATGTCAGTAGCTTATCAGAACTCAGTGGACTGATCCCGATGGACTGTATCCACATCCCAGAAAGCATCCTCAAGTAAGTCTGGGCGGTTTAGAGGATTCGGTAATAAACAGTTCATGCTTAGAGAAAGGGTAGGAAAACACTTACTCTGGAGTGGTGGAGAAAGGGCATGCTCTTATTTTTAAAACAAAAATTAGATGTCTGCCAATAAATACACTTTCTATTATAACCTGCAGTTAATTGTTTTGTTTCTTTCAGATCCCCTTTCCTATATTCTTCTTTGGTACAATTGATTGTTGCTAATTGTCACCTTGAATTTTACAACCCTTTTAAAGAAAGCTTAAATTTCACATGAATCAGCTCATCTGTTCCGGATGGCCCGCACCCCACATAGACCAAGTTGGATTTGAGCACGGCTTGAATTTCTTTACTGTCTCACAGAGAGTAATTTATCAGTATCACCAAAGAAAAATAGAAACACATTGCCCTTTCTGTTTTCTTCTAAATCCTTTTTTCCCATGGTTCCCTTCAGGTTAAGGAAGGATTAGAGAGATGGTGTGTGCCCAGTGGTGGGTGGGCTGGTTGTAATGTTTTGTTTTTGCTCATCAGGGACAGGTTTCCCAATAAGCAACATAAACAGGGGTTTACTTGTACTTACTAATGCATAGTCAACAATTTTACTTGAGATTGCTTACTACAGATTTGTAAGTAAGCACAAATAAGTCCACACGTAACTTACTTACCGGGTATTCCATCCCTGTCAAGAATTGTACATTTGAAAAGAGACTTTGATTCTGTAGGCAGGTGCTATGAGGTTGGGAGAGAGACAGTTAACAGCCTGGTCTACAATCAGAATCTTTGATGTGGTGGGAAAATGTGAAAATTTTCATTACAGATTAGTAATAATCACAAGTAAGCCTGTGCTTACTTTGCTGATTGGGTAATCCAACACTGTTGCTTAGAAAGAGGTAGCATTGTTGCTGTTTGCATGACGATAGCATAGGCACAGAAGGGCTCAGGATTGCGACAAAAAGTCATAACATAAATGCTAACTGAACAATTGCTTGGAGCTGAGCTGTAAAAACACTATACCAGATGATGAGTACTCTTACTTGGTTCATTGTTGCAAAGACTCCATGTTTTCTATGTGCCATGTCTTCTCTTCCAATGTGTCTCATCCACTCGTGTCTTCCATCTTCTTCCATAAGGTGGATAGCAAAATGGACCTCCCAATTTGGGATTCCAAAAGAATCTCATCACGTGACAAGACTGCACAAGAGCCGGAGGGAAAGGGACACTCATTGAATGTATGTCTCTTGTGCTGGGCATAGAGGTGCTGCTTTATCATTTATCTCATGCCCACAGTGAACCTCCATTTACAGATGAGGGGAAAATAACTTAATAAGAGCCATTACTTATGCAAAGTCACACAGCCAGAAAAAGATGGGACTAGAATGAAAATCTAGGACCGCCTGGCTCCAAAATCTCCATGCCTTTTTCTAATACATTCCTTTGATTCCCTGAAAGCATTCATCAAAATCAAAAGCTCAGGAGTGGACACATTAGGTTTTCTTACATTCAAAAAGTGGACATGGACACTGGGTACTCACTGGGAGGATGCCCATTGAACTTATCGTGGTCAGTTGGCTCAACTAAACCAAGCAGCTGGCTCAATTGAATCAGCCATTTAAAACCCTATGGAACAAACTTCTACTCTAACATACATGAAGTTGCCATGAGTCAGAATTGACTTGCCAGTGTCTGGTTTACATTTAAGAGAAAAAAAGAACATCCACATATTATAATGCTGTTTCTCTTTGCAAAAGATGACAAAAACATTCTCTCTTCCAATGGAAGGGAGCACTGGACACTTTGCTGGTGAATGCAGAAATATTTTCTATGGTGTGGCAGTTGGAGGTAATAAGGGTGAAAAAAAGAGAAGGATGGGCTGTGGAGTATTAGATTTGAACCTTCCCTCCTACCTCTTAGTGTTTCTGAGACTTTGTTAAAATTATTAGACAACCTATTAAAACTCCCTGAATCTCAGTTTTGTTATTGTTAAGTGCCCTGGAGCTAGTTCTGACTCATAGTGACCTTGTATAGAGTCTCCAGGGAGCGGCTGGTGAGTTTGAACTGCCGACCTTGTTGTTCAAACTGACCTTGAGGTCCTGCACTTATCCTACAGTGCCACACCAGGACTCTGCTTTAGCATCTGTGAAGTGGAGAAGCAAGGCATGCTTCATGAACTGTCTTGAGGACTAAATAAGAGCAATTATACATATAAGGCATTTAGAAAGCCACCTGGCACAGAGTTGGCAATGCAAAATGTTATTTGTTATGATCATGTTGCTTTTAGAAACGCATTATCATATGAAAGTTTAACTGAGAACTCATTCATCCATACATAGTGCTTGTTAGTTTTCAGGGACTCCATTTGGGAAAACTTACTTCAGGAGGAAGGATTCCATTTAGAAATACAGATCTGAATTGCTTAATGTCTACAGTGTGTTTTGTGAAATAGGACGTTTTGTTATTATGTACAGGCAGTCCCCATACAATCCTTAGTTAAATCCCTGCAAAGCCTATTACATTAAATAAAGAAGTGTGCAGGACAAAGCCCCAAGAGCTGTATTCACTGGATACAGGAGGCCGGCCTTGCCAGGTGTGTGGTTAGGCTAGGGTTGGACTGACAACAGGATGTGGACTTTGTACAGGTCCAGGGGCCTGTGGGTGGGTTGGAGGTTGCTGAGATGTGGCCCCAGGGAGCAGGTGTGTGGGAGTCAGAGCACACGTCTGGTGGTGGTGGCCCTGGCTGCTGCTGCCCTCTTAGTGTGATACTTTCTGATCATGTGCAGCCACTACTACCCCTGCTGGGAGCCCCCTGAGTTCCCAGCTCTGCAGGACCATCATAGCTGCACACTGCCCTGTGGGAGTGAGAGACTGCATGGCTTCTGGATGGATGAATGACACCAGGGGGAGGGATTATCTCCAAGAGGAGGGCATTTTAGGGAGCTCTAGTTCTCATGTACTCTGGGGGTGTGAGGGTTTTAGCTTCCTGGTGTGGTGCTGTGGGATAAAACACTTGGCTGCAAGGTTGGTGAATCACAAGGCCGGGGATTCAGACTCAACAGCCGCTTCTTAGAAACCCTGTACAGGGTTGCCTATGAGTCGGAACCGACTTGATGGCACTTAACAACAACAAATCAGCAAAAGGGGATCTGCTTTCTATTAATATATATATGACCAGGATGCAGTGGGACAGTGCCCAGTCAGTGCTTCTGCACATATCTGCACTTTGTTTCAGAGGGAAAATTGGAGATTTATGTGTGTTCTTCCCAGGTGTCCATGTTTTCTTCTATCTTTCTTCATCCATCTCTTCTGCCATGTTTTTAAATTGACCCTCACTATCTCATTTTCACATTATGCCACTTTTAAATTGATACAAGACAGAGCTCCTCCCTATTACTAAATAACACTCCAAGAGCCTGATCTCAGCCAATCAGATAATCTGATCAAATTGGAGTATTCAGCCAGGATGAAGTCTGTCATCAAAGGGGCTACCCAACCTGGAATCACACTGATAATTAAGTTGACAATTCTAAACCATTGATTATATCTAATGAAAATCATATTTCTCCAAAAGGGCAATTTGACCATCGTTTGGGTGAGCTTCTTCTCTCATGCTTTGACTCTCCTTTAAAACATTTACCTGTCATTTTTCCTTGTTTGCTCATTTTCCTCACTGCATCCATTTTTTTATCTCATAAGGTACGATGAAGAGAGATCTTATAAGAGAAGTGTGAGGTAAAATCTCCTGATCTACAATTCACCTGGACCCTCTGTGTGTGTGCACCAGTGTTGTACTTGTGGGTGACCTCAACACGCTACAGTGTAGGAAGGCATCGTATCAGTTCCTTGTTTACCATACCCATCTTTGTCTTGTGTCCAAAGCTGTTGAGGTCAACCTGATTTGCAACTGAAACCTACTAAGCCAGCTCCATCCCTAACTTGGCCCGCCCGGCTGCAAACTCACTTGAACAGTACTCAACAGATGGATTTGGAGGTTCTCAGCTTTACTAAGACAGCATGTTTCTGATCCTTCTGTAACTTTTTTACCTTCCATAGGAAGGAATTTGCAAATATATATATGCATATATATATACTGAACGGGAGGAAATGGCCTCAGATTTAAGTGAAGGAGTGATCCCCAGTACTCCAGTACAAACGTATCTCTCCACTTGTCTGGCTCTGCTTTGCTGGTGACTCTCTCATGCTCTGCTTGCTTCTTTTCGTTTCTTTTCTCTGACGATAATTTTTGGTTGTGCAGACTGGATGAAGAACTGAGGGAAGCATCAGAATCAGCTAAGTAAGGCTCGGTTTTCCTTTAGCCGCTGGCATGATGTTAGCTTGCATTTCAGGAATGAATTGGAAGAAACTGCATGTCTGATGTTTTTGTTTTTGCATCCTGTTGATAATGCTGCCCTTTAACAATTCCCTTTCTCCCCGATAGATAACAATTTGTATTCTTCTTTTAAAAACATGTGTGTCTTTATGTGTAGATTTCCATTTGACAATGTCTGCACAGATTATTCAGTGACATTAGCTACTTGTTTCACAAAGAGTCAGCTTTCTCTTTAATTCCATTGTGGTTGTTTCACCTTTTATTCTTGCTATGACGTATTTGGCTATAATCTTGGTTATTTTTGAGGAATGTACTTGTTGCTGTCGCTTAGTTTTTTTAACATGAGATTTTAGGCACCACAGCAAAAGAACACATCACAGGCTTGTACCACATTAGGCACAACATCCAGATGATCATTAAACATATTGAGGCTACAAACTTTACAGATTTATTCTAATGCGGAGAAATCATGAAATTTGGATTTTGGAATACTTTTGTAGAGTCGATTTTGTGACTTTGTAAGATTACAAACAAACAAAAATCAACTTTATTTAGTGGTTTGGAAATATTGTTTGGCTAGCATCCTCTGAGCTATTTAATAAATAGAAATATTACAGTTCACTATTACTAAAGTGGGTCTCCTGGTGTGGTACTGTCAGATAAGGACTACACCACGAGGTCGGTTTGGACCACAAGATTGGTCACCCCTCAGATATCCTATTCAGGGTGTCAGCACTTAACAACAGATACATTATCACAGTAGGAGTGTTGTGGCTTCATACAGTAAGCACTGGGCTGTGAGCCACAAAGCCTGCCAGCTGTTCCAAGGGAGGAAGAGGAGACTTTCTACTTGCTCCCTGGAAGTTTTAAATCCTTGGAAACCGTATACAGGGTCTTAACAACAGCACTTAACAGCAATAACATTAACGCATAATTTTCTAGAAGGCAGAATCTTAACACACACAAATATAAAATGGACATTGAAGTGATCTTGAACTCATTACTTAATGAGGAACCAACAATATGTGGAAACCAGCTTAAAGAACATTTAAGAAATTAGGCATTTATAAGTAATTTAATAAAGGAACATTAAAATAAAATCACTGGATGAGATACCAAGCTGGTTAATGTTCAGCAGGGCAATAAACTGTAACTTTTTTACTTTATTTTTGCCACTAGAGAGAAATGATTTTCATCTGTTCTGAACAAAAATCTAGAAGTTAACCTTTACCTTTGCAGAGTTGTAAAATCACACAATCATTAGAAAATCAGCTCAGCATTCTTCTGAAAGAACATCTAGTCATTTCCTATTCCTGAATTTCCTGGCACCATAACTTCAGTATAGACAAGTACTGTTTGGAAAGTTTGCTGTATTAAGTATCTAAGCTTCCTTCCCACTTTGCATATTGCTTACTCTCTTAATTTTTACAGCCAGCTTCCATTTTCATAGATATTACATAAGCAGAAAGCCTGGACAATGTTCAGAGGTCTACAGATTTCAAATAAATAAGCTCTACATTTGTGCGATTATTCTGCATACTTTAAATGTTCATTCTTTTGTTAAAACAGTCCATTTAGGTGTTTCTTCCTACTACACATTTTTATTGCAGGTAGCATATGAGGTTGTTTGCCTATAGTGTAGATATTTGCAATGGAAAATTAAAGGCTTTTGTTTTAGAAAGTGTTACATCATTATAGCTTACTGCTGCAATATTCCTCTGTCCTTTAATTTTCTATAAAGATAACTAACAAGCATTTAGACTAATATAACTCAAGATTATATACATGTTTACTCTAACAGAATCATTTTAGTCTCCAACACAACTCTTACAAACATGAAGTTGTGAGAATATGGAATATATTAGGAACCAACGAAGCAAATGATGCTTAATCTACACCTTTAACATTTATCTGCACTGAAATTGCATTGAGTCATGAGATTTCCCAGAGAGAGAAATGTTAATGAATTACTCTTTCAGCTTCACTTTATTTTTTTTTTTCAGGCTAATAACTAATTTATGGAATTAAAATGTTATATTCAAGACAAAAAATGGGGTGAGAGGACAACAATAATTTTTCAGCCAACTCCATTATAAAGCCATATTGTCATGGGTTGGTTTTTTTCAGCTAATATAAAATCTTGCCTTCTTTAATAGATTTTGTCCCCTCCATGATTATTCTTGTTCTGCTTACCATATTAAATTACCATATTAAAACAGTCTTCCTTTTTGGTTTAGTTGTATTGTTGTTGTTGTGAAGTTCTGCTGAGTCGGTTCTGACTCATAGCGATCCTGTATAGGGTTTCCTATGAGTGGCTGGTGGGTTTGAACCGCCAACCTTGTAGTTACCAGTCTAGCGCTTATCTTATAGCTCCACATTAGGACTATCTTTCAGCTATTTCCCCCACTTAAATCCACCATTTTGTTCTCTTCTGTTCACCTATACATCCTTCCCTCCATTCCCAGGTATCTAAACTGTCTCCATTCTAAAGGAAGCAGTTAGTTCATACCTGTAGATGCTCAATAAATTTCTCCTGTTTTAATCAGGGAGTGTATGTCAGAGTGAGTCCTGGTGTGGTGCTGTGAGATAAGGTACTGGAACACAAAGTCGGTTTGAATCGTAAGGTCGGCGCTTCAACTTCACCAGCCATTTCCCAGAAACTCTATCCAGGGCCGACTATGGGTCAGAACCAACTCAATGGCACTTAACAGCAATGTCAGAGTAAAGTCATTGCTGTTAAGGAGTGATGCTCAAATTCTAGTAGACATCAAACTCACCTAGAGTGCTTATAGAAGCATGTATTCTGAGTCCCATCCCCAAAGTTTCTAATTCAGCAGATCAAGGACAGGGCCTGAGAACTAGCATTTTTAACCATCTCCCAG
This sequence comes from Chrysochloris asiatica, assembly GCF_000296735.1. Lineage (NCBI taxonomy): Eukaryota > Metazoa > Chordata > Mammalia > Afrosoricida > Chrysochloridae > Chrysochloris > Chrysochloris asiatica. The sequence goes on along the minus strand of NW_006408532.1, from coordinate 23,613,181 downwards.
AGATATCTACTGCCTTAAAGGGCTGGATAAAATTAGCTAGTCTATCCTATTGCTTTGGGTTCAGTGTCAGTGGATAAGCCACCTGTTTAAAGAATGCTTCCGTATGTCTTTTTGATGGTAGCATTATGCGTATGGCAGCAAGGGTGATTCAGTGATAACCATGTCAGTGTGGCTTGCTGTGATGCTCAACAGGTTTCAGAGGAACTTTCAGATTAAGACAGACGAGACAGAAATCTGCTTCTGAAAAACCAACCATGAAAAATCCTATATGAATGACAATGATCCAATCCCACTGTGCATGGGGCCATCATGAGTCAGGGACTGAAGCTAACAACAACATTACATGTATGAAGAATTGAAATATTTTTGCACATTTGAAAATGTATAAGGAGCAAGAATTCTCATCTGTTGACTCCACAGATGAAAAGCTGCAAAATTCCACCTTTTTAGCATACCAGCTACATCTTCTCAACTCCCTGAAGTGGCCCCCAAATCCTTTGACAGATAGTGTGAGGGGATTCAAAAGGTTCATGGAAAGATGGAATTAAACGTTAATAAAAAATTTCCCACTAACTTTTTGGAACCCCCTTATACATTATGATTTGGGGTTGAGAAAGCATGATAACTGCACATGCAGTGGTAAGTCAAAAGTATTGCTACTCGGTTTGGGTTTATACATGAAAAAGTTTACTCAGTGGATGGCTGTAGACAAGTTCTCTCAGTAATAACTTGTCTTCATCTTATTCAAGTACCTTCAGAAAAAAGGGTCATGGCTAATATCAACTTTCTAATTAAACTCAAGTGGACATTTTCCTAAGCCATTGGAGCTTTGCAACAAGTTTATGAATAACAGTTTCTAGATGGATCAAACATTTTAAGGAAGGCTCAGGATATCTCAAAGATGAGCCAAGAGAGGGATGACTATCACCTTTGACAAATGAAGAAACTGTGGCTGAAGGCCGGGGACTGATGGAAGAAGACTATAGAATTATCATTGATACATAGCCATCTGACTGTGATCTATCATGGTTTGGTGGTTTTAATTTTCAGAGAATATCTTTGGCACCCCAATGAGTGCCAAAAGCATTGTGTGAATATTAGCTAGCTCAAAAACCTACTCTATTAAGCAAGGTTTGCACTACCAGAGGAGTCCTGGTGTGGCACTGTGGGTTAATGTGCTGGACTGCAAAGTTGTTTGTAATCACAAGGTTGGCAGCGCAAGCTTATTAGTCACTCCTTGGAAATCTATACCAGGTCACTATGGGTCGGAACCAACTTGAGGACACTTAACAACAACAACACTACCAGAACTCCCCCAAGCTAATGAAGACAATTTTATGAAACAAATCGTAACTGGGAATGTGTCTTGGATTTATATATGATCCAGAGAACAATGTCCATTTAAAATAGCGGTTTTCCAGGGGATGTGTTGGGTCCATTAAATTCAAGGCAGAGAAGTCAGCTCAGAAGGGCAAGGTGACTGTTTTAGGGGAGTCCAAATGGGTAATTTTGACACATTTTCTTGAAGGACACAGGACAATCACAGAAACTTATTATGAAGAAATTTTAAGTATACTGAAAATGACATTGGTGAGAAAAAGACCAGGGAAGTTGTGCTGCGGAATGGCGCAGCAATGCATCTGCTCGTTCTTAGAGGGAATTTCATTAGGAAGCCTTACCCTATCTACCTTACAACTTCATCTTGCCCCTTCAGACTTCTTTTTGTTCCTCAAACTCAAAGAACATCAAAAAGGAATACAATTTGAGTCCCTCAAGATTGCCCAAACTGCCATTTTGACATGGCATACATAAATCAAAGAGTGCAGAATTCTTTGGGGAAGGGTTAGAGAGATGGAAACCCCACTTTTAGAAATGTTTAGATAGAGGCTAAGACAAGAATCAGTAGCTTCACATTTTGATATTTTTATTTAATAAACATTTCAATGATTGCTATATCAGTATTTACGCACATATTTGGTTAGAATCTGTTGTTAAGTGCCGTCAAGTTGGCTTTGACTCACAGCAACCCCATATAGGGTTTCTGAGGAGCAGTTGCTGGGTTTGAACTGCCAACCTTATAGTTCACAGTCCAGTGCACAGTCTAGCACCACAGCAGCACTCTTTGGTTTAGATTCCAGAAGCTAGAAAACATACCTTCTATGGGCAGATGTGCCCTGACTTTCTATTTGACCTTCAGTAGACTCAGCTTCAGACTGAGTGTAACCAAAGGCAAACGCATACTTTGTCAGGGAATTACATCTGTCTGTTGTTTTGTTTTATTCCCATCAGTATTTTTATACCAATTCCCCCCACATACAAGCACACACGTTCTACCACCTCCACTAACTGAGGTGCTGAGCTCAGCATGCCTTTTCTTTTCCTTTAAACTTTAGATTTATACAGGAAAGAAAATGGAGGGCATAACCCATTCTTATCTTGAAAATGGTGAAGAACACATCTGCTACCTTTGAAGCAACAAAATTAAATGGTTTGAAAATGTATGTTTTCTTTAGAAAGATTGCTTTAAGTTAAAAAGTAGAAGACTGCATTTTGGAAGATTTCCCCTTCTTGATTTCATCCCAGTTTCGTGAAGTTTTTCTAGCACACTGCCAATATACTCACTTGACTATCCTTGTTTTGTAGAGTTGCCAAATATCTTACCATGTACCAGACCACCAGTGGAAAGTAAAGGAAAAACAGGGACAAAACTAAAAAAATAAAAAAAGAAAAATCACTTTTAACCATTTTTCACAGAAATTTTAACCTCCTTGACTGAACCTTGTATGTAAACAGATAAATTAGCCTGTGAAGTTATTCACATTACACAAGGAACCCATACATTTAAAAAAGAATAATAGAATTCCTTTAAATAGTGTATGCTTACAAATAATAAAACATTAAACAGAGAGAAAAAATGAAAGTTGGAGTGTATTAAGTATTAATCAGGAATACATAAAAAGTAAGTTTGAAATGTGATAACACTGGATACCATCAATGTTGTTGTTATGTGCCATGGAGTCAGTTCTGACTCATCATAGCGACCCTGTTCAGGGTTTCCAAGGGTATAAATCTTTACGGGAACTGAGAGCCTAATCTTTCCCCTGCGGAACAGCTGGTAATTTTGAACTGCTGACCCTGAGATTAGCAGCCCGATTCGTAACCACTACACTACCAGAAACCATCAATATGGCCTATTAAAATGGCCTAATACACCATCAAAAAAGCTTTTATTAGATAAATTCATATGAGTACCTGTTTTTCTTTCTGAGCACATTCAGTTGAAGTTAATGTTAGAACTCTTTTGTGTTACCTGAACACAATTTGGCTGTATGCAGTGGTAAGTGATCTATTTTTTCCTATAACACTAACAAGGAAAGCTGACACTGGAATTTTTTCTTTTAGCATCTTGGAAAAATGCTCCTTCTTGTGAAAACTGACAATTAACTGTATTCATGTGTAAATAAAATTAGACTTCTTGAGAATGACCTTCCTTTGTATATAAAACATTTTATTATTTGGGATGCAAATAAGATTTTGCAATGTTGTGTTCCCTGAATAAGATAGATTGAAAAGTCAGGGGGAAAAAAATGACAAGAACACAGGTGATCAGCTGGGAGTTTTCACTTTCCTTTTGTGTTCCTAAGTCATAGTTATTGATTGCATTTCAAAACTGAAGCATCGCTGAAATTCTTCATTTCTGTTGTTCAGGTGTAGATTTGTTTGATATTAACAATGGTACCACCTTAAACAATTGAAAATGTCCCAAATCTATTGTGTTTACAAAGTAATAACAGTGGAGAAATGTTTACTGCTTCCTTTTTTCCCCTTGCACTCAGAACTAGCTGCCTTTACAATGATCCAGAAATGTCGTCTATGGAGAAGGAGTAAGAATTCACCATTAATACAGCTATTTTGTGACCTGTGATGTTGTATGGCTGGGTTGTGAAAGAAAAAAAATACTTTGAGGACTGGGTAGACCCACTTAAGATGTTCAGTTTTTATGTTCTACATTCCTGAAATCAGAAGCACAGCCAGTTAAATATAGTCTCATAGTCACTGCTTAAATGTCTTAATGACATACTGAGTCCTCACATGGGATTCTCCTCATAGTTTTCCAATCCACAGTGAGAAGCAAGAAAAAAATTGGCATTTGACCTAAGATGTTAAAAGCATTTGGGCATGAGAACTACAATTGTGCTTTCTGAATTACATCATCTATTTTAGTTAGTCAAAGTTTGGACTTCCATTTGAACTTAATGTTTTGGTAGATGGATGGGAGAGAAAATGTCTTTGCTTTGAAAATCTCAAGAAGGCGGTTGAATCTGAATGGGACGTAAAGAATGATCTGTTCCAACAAGCCTCACTCCTGTAAGAAATAGAAACCTAAGCTGTGGTGATCTCCTGCCATGTCATAGGAGAGCTTCATGTGCAGTATCCGATTTTTCTCTTCAGAATAAATTCAGGAGATACATTTTATAGATGGGGAATGAGAGGCATAGAGAAATGATCCGGCCAGTTCAATGCTTTACAGCAATAAAAATGCTCCAGAACTGGGATTTGAACCTTTGTCATATTGCTCCACAGCTAATTGTTTGAAATCAGTGCTGGAATGGGTATGCAACCACTGATCTAACCAAAGAACGTTGCTAAGTGCCATAGAGTTCATTCCAACTCTTATGTATTGCTGAGGAGCTGTGGGTGGGTTTGACTGGCAGACCTTGTGGTTAATAGTTCAGTGCTTCCTACAGCACTCACCAGGATGCCAACTAAAGACTGTTGTTGTTGTGTGCAGTCAAGTCAGTTTCAACTCAATATCCCCTATAGGATTTCAGAGGCTGTAAATCTTTATAGGAGCAAAAAAGCCTCATCTTTCTCCCATGGAACAGCTGGTAAATTTGAACTGCTGATCTTGTGGTTAGCAGACCAATACATTAACTACTATGCCACCAGCACCCCTTAACTAAACACTTTGTTGTTGTTAAGTGCCCTGGAGTCGGTTCCAACTCATAGCCACCCTATGTAGAATTTCCAAGGCTTTTAATCTGTGTGAGATCAGAAAGCCTCATCTTTCTCCCACAGAGCAGCTGGAGGACTGGAAATGCAGACCCTGTGGTTATCATATGGAGCCACCGCACTAAAGACTAAAGATGTGGTGGTGGTGGTTATGTGCTGTGGAGTCAGTTCTGACTCATAGTGACCCTGTATAGGGTTTCTGAGGCTGTAAATTTTAGCAGAGCAGAAAGCCTCATCTTTCTCACAAGGAATGGCTGATAGTCTCAAACTGCTGACTTTGAGATTAGTAGTTCAACTCATACCACTGTTAGACCAGAGGTCTGTTGTTGTTGTTAAGTGCTGTGGAGTCGGTTCCGACCGATAGTGACCCTATATAGAGTTTCTGAGGAGTGGCTGATGAATTTGAACCACCGACCTTGCAATTCAAACCAACTTTGCAGTCCAGCTCATTAACCCACAGCACCACAGCTGGACTCCACCAGAGCTCTAGGGGGCACAAAATTCCCCATCCAAAGAAACACAGCTAATTCGTGACCAAGTCAGTTTCAAGGAATAAACTCTGGTCACCAAGAGACTCAGAATTTTGCCAGGAATTCAGAGACTTCTCATTTGGCTTGAGGGTGTTCAGATGATTAACATACTTGGCTGTTAAGCAGAATGTTGGAGGTTCCAGTCAAGTCAGAGGCATCTCAACAGAACAACCTGGCAATCTGCTTTGGAAAAATTAGCCATTGGAAACTCAGTTGTACTCTGACACACATAGGGTCCCTAGGAGTTGGAATCAATTCAGTGGTAACTGGTTGGTTAACCTGGCTTGAGTTATGGAGAATTTAACATTGTTCTTGTTGAAATGAATCCAGAAGAAGCAGGACAAATAAAATTTAAATGCATCTGCTATTGTCACATTTTTGTTCTCAAGGTCCCTCGAGAAATTGGAAAATAATAGTGCAATATCTCAGTGGTTGCCATATTGACCTTACAGCTTAGATCAAGTTTATGCTTGAAAACACCAGAGAGATGGTTCCAATTGAAAAGTACAAAAGAACCAAGGTTTTCAGGGGATTTTTGAAATTACACAGCTATTTTTCTGAATCCCACTCCTTTGAGATAAAGACTACAAATGTTTCAGACAAATTGTCACATGAGAAATCTGTGAAGAAAAAATACTCCAATCAAAACAACATAAAAACTTCAGTCCATTCATCCACCATTATTTTGTTGTGCAAATTCCTCCTCAGCAAAGCAGTATCACTTGAGCAGAACCCCAGAACTGCTATTAAAGAGCTGTTCAAACTGGAATGTCCCAACACCCAGACACTCACTGGCCTATTGGTGCTACATCTTTGGGTTCACCCACTCCTTTGCCTGCCTTATCTATGCAGTTCTTGATTTGTATATATGGCTGTTTTGATGAGAGAGAGGGCAGTTACATCTTGTTTAGGTTCATTCCAGAGTGGAGAATGAGGGAGGACTAAATGCTGTAAATTGTTACTTTAACTTCTATACTTCAAAGAATGCATTCTTCCCTCTTCTCCTTTCTTTCCTAAGGGTGGTCTTAGCATGAACATGTACACAGCACAGAGAATGAGACACTGGTTAATGGGCAGAAGTGGCCAAGGGTCGGTTTTTTTTTTGTTTGTTTTGGCTTGGTTTTTGCGGGCTTCCAGCCCTAGATTAGACTTCCTGGCTTTCTTTAATATTACAATAAGGGCTTCACTTATCTTCTGGCTTCTATCCCCTGCAGGCCAGAAAGAATAGTGACAAATTCTGTGTAGAAGCACTTTATACTTTCTGTAGCTACTACTGGAGTCTCTAGATGGAGCAAACGGTTAAGCGCTCAGCCGCTAATGGAAAAGTTAGAAGTTTAAGTTGACCAAAAATCCACCATAGAATTGCACACAGTTCTACTCTTGACATACTTAGGGTTGCCATGAGTTGAAATTGACTTGACATGAACTGTTTGTTTTCTATAACTGGTATTGAATGGATAAATTGCAAAATGGGCTCAACCAAAGGGCTTAATCAGGCTAAGAAGAAAAAGATGTGATAATCCTGTAGTAAACAAAACCTGTTGCCACAGAGTCTATCCTGACTCATAGCAACTCCCCAACTTCCTGAGAGAATGGAGGACTATGCCTATATAGTGATGTACACACAAAAATCACACAGCAATTCATTAATTTCCATGTGCATCTCACCTCTTACATAAACCACAAAAGTCACTCATTAAACAATATTCCAGACAAGGATGTTTAACAAAGTTGGACATTTAATTGTCAAAAGGCCACATGTCTCACTGGACAGCTGGTCATAGGAAGTTATACCCATCTGTCCACTGATAAGGATTATTCCTTTCAGATTCAATTCTGATTAAAAGTGAACTGTTTTCAAAAAAGGTACTTTTAAAAAGTAAACTTAGGTGCATTTTTTGTTTTGTTTTTAACTTTTAAATGTGGTTTGTGTTTTTTTTTTTTTCATTCCTTAGTGTTTTAAAACTTACAAAATATTTTATATACATTTAAAAAAAAACAACTTTAATGATAGGGTATGTGGCTTGTTTTAGAGGAGATTTACATTAGTAGCATTTTTGGTAGCTTCATTTGTTCCAAAAGATACTTGTTCTTTCAAAAATTAACCTTAGGCATTGTTTCCTGTATTTTATTTATAAGAAAAGATCCTCTTTTGACTGTTTCTTGCTTCTTCCATAAACTGAGTATAAATAGGTTTCAGTCTTTCAGCTTTTTGTTTACCAGAAGCTGAGAGATGAATTAAACCCTGGAAGGGTTACAGAAAAGTTAAGTACAAAAAAATAAAATATTCTGAGATGGGCATCCTGGCTAAAGTATTGTTTCAGATTTTTGTCAGTGGCCAGGAAGATAAAACAACATGAACATACACTTGAAACTTCATGAGATGGCTCTAAATACTCTGAACTCCCGTACATACTGTTCAGACAACACACATCCCCAATTTTTACTTAGTAAATATTCTCCATATCTGTGAGAGAAACTAAGCCAACAGCATTGTACAAGGTATAAAATTCCAATCACCAAACAATACATTTTTTAAACAAAATAAGATCAAATACAACGACTTCTCTTGTATTAGAAAAAGATCTAAGTGGATATAAAGAAAATATCTTTGTAGTAAAAGTCTGCAGATTAGTCATATCCTTGATGCATTAAAAAAAATAAATAAAAAGATATATAGAGAGAAAGATTAAAATTCATGATGACCCAGCCCTTCTTCATACTCAGCTTGACCATGTTCTGAAAACTCCCCAGAGTCTAGGTTATTACAAGTACACTAATTAATCAGAGAAATGATTTTCCCATTTCAAAAAGCAGCAAGTTACTTCTACTAGTGATAGTAATTAATCTTTACTTTGAATTCACTACAGACTATTGAAAATATTTCAACCTTAATGTGTAGCAAATTGGGAGAGAGGTATGACTGTCCCTTTTAAGGATCTACAAATGGAACTGGTGGCATGGCTGAAGGATATCTCTAAGAAGGGCTGCGTTACAACTCCAGGCTGAGTGGGCAGGCGGGCTGTCAATGGATTTAACTTGCTTAAAAAACACTACTCAATTTACACTGCTGCAAATTCCACAACCAAAACACAGTAACCTTTGCAACAAACATACTTAGTACTCGGGAAGCCAGAGAGATAAGCAAAATACACAGATACTCCCCAATGCCCTTTCCAAACCAGACATTTTTCTTTTTCCCTCATAACTGAAATTCTTCCCCTATAATGTAGGGGCCGGGGAGTTACTATGTATGGTCCACTGAGGGCCAAGGAAATTTTACTTACTCCCTTGGTATTTGGAAATCTATAAGCATTTTTAGAAACAAGCTTTTCTTTTCCAAAAAGGATCCGCCTCATTAAGGTAAGCTGACCCTTGCAGACAAGTCCTCCGGCTTCTAGAAAAAACTGGGGGTTTGGGGTTGTTTTGTTCTTTAACAGTATTACTATTCAACACTTGTCAGACTTGACTTGTTGTAGATAGATCATTTGCGTTCTCCACTAAGAAAGGTCATTTACTAAAAATAGGTCCTTTGCTTTCGGAATGTAATAATATTCCTTATCTTAACCCACTCTAAGAATGAACCTTTAAACAAGAGTCTCGTGGCTTCCCAGGATCCTTTAGATATGGTGTAAAATGCTTGCAGAATCCATTTTTGTGAAAAGAAATGGATTCCATATTTTAGAGAAAGACTTGGCAAGTTGGGAGGATTGTGTTTTACCAGATTTTGTAAGTTTAAGAACTTTGCATGATTTATTTTAAATTGGGCCTTTGTGGGAAAAACAGCTAACACCTGCCACCCAAATCATGACAGTTTTTCACTTTGTTTCTCATGTTTCTTTCTCTTTCTCCTTTTTTTTCCCAAGTATTGACCTGAAATTGAAAGAAAAACCCTAGTTGAACGGGGCTGGAAGAAGACGATGCTTTTCTGCCGCATGGGCCTATTGAATCATACCTACCTGGAAGAGACAGGGCTGGTGTTGTTTTTCCCGTTGGCGCTACTTGGTGCCATTCTAAATTTCTAAGGGGAAAACAGTAAGGGAATTTGTTTACTCTTCACATGTTTTATGAAATTGTGTGTATTTTCCTATTTTGCCAATTATGTGCCTCAAAGATTTTAGTTGAACCTTAGCAAGGAAGTAAGAACTTCCATTTCGATATTTCATTCTCCTTTGGTACAGTGGTATTTTGTTCTGTAGACTGGAGTTTACCAATAAGACAAATCCAATCCATTAATAAATGTGAATGGATTTGTTTCCATAGATTAGCTAGGTTTCTTGATGATCATTTTAGCTTAAAGTACACAGTGCTCAAACTCTCCCCAGGAAAGTTATCTACACATAACTCCATTAAAATCCTGTTTGTGTTGAAGAAATCAGTAATCATAAACCAAACATAGGTATGAAAGTTAAGTGTCGGTTATTTTCTACATCAATCTCTAGCTTCTCAAAGGTAAACCCACCTTTCTAATTCATATAAATTCTATGTTAATTATCAAATTGGACACCAATTTTTATGTCAATTGGCTTTTTTAAACATGATCATTTCTCCAGTGAATGGTGAATAACTCCACACTGGGAAATTTAAAATTAATGCCCACATTTTTTGTAGCTGTCTATGATCCAGTCAATAAAACTAGTTCAAGATGTTGATCTTTTCATCCCAGCATCTGTGGGCTAAGGACTCCATGTGTATAATACAGCCAACTCAGAAATTCACTACTGGGTAATTTTCAGTTGTCTAAATTTCTTTCTCACATGTAATCTGCTTTAAAATGTTCTAATCTAAACACAGATTTTAAATTAAGTATGAGTATATACTGCCATTTATAAAATATTTAATTTATAGCCTCCTCATATCCTATAAAATACAAACTTAATTTCAAATCTGTAAACCTCAAACATAAAGTTTGACAATGCCCAAATCTAGCTTTTTGTTCTGTCTGTGGGCTAAGAATGTCCTTTAAATTTTAAAATGGTTTTTAAAACCCAAAATAAGAATAATATTTCATGACTCACAAAAATTATTCAAATCTCAGTGCCCATAAATAAGATTTTATTGAAACACAGCCATGTTCATCTATACGTATTTATCTCTGGCTAGTTGTGCAACAAATAGGCAGAGTTGAGTAGTTGGACAGAGCCAATAACACGGCCCCCAAAGCTTAAAATATTTGCTACTTTTATGGAAAATATTTGCTGACCCTTGTGTTAGCACATAATCCTCCTCCCCTGACTTGTATTGAGATATTAGTTTCTATAATGGAAGGGCAAATAAAAACTCACACCAATTACTTGTTAAGACATGAGTAGGTCATAGCTATATCTATCTTGACACCTACAGAAAGTAAAATGCATGGCCTTTAGAAAAAGATAAGGGGTTCCAAGTTACAAAAACACTGCTCATGATGTGTTTGCAAGATCCAAAGTGAAATTTTCTTCAAAACTACTCTTTTACTGTTTACGTGTGTTGCTGTGAGGTCTTCACCTTACTCTTAGAACCATCACTGAGTCTCCAGTATCAGCTATGACACACAAGCTAACAAAACTAAAGGTGTCATGAAAAGTATAGTTCTACCAGTGTCTCATGGTGGTAATGTCCTTGGGAAGAGTTATCTGGGACACTTAGAGTCTGAAGCTGTTCAGAACAGACACTTTTACACAGTTGACTGAGTTTCACTGACCTAATTTGCTTCAGCTCAGTCTCCCAACCACACATGCTCACATATATATGTAAGCTCTCTTCCTTAACAGTGGTAAATGACAGTGTGCTATTTTCCATCCTTAGGCCCTTTCAATTTGGTATCTTGTGGAACTGTATTCTTTTGGGTCTCTACCCTTTAAGCATCTGGTTTGCCTAAGAGTAATAGTGTAGACTCCACCCTTTTTCACAACCCATCTCTATCTTTGAAAGCCCAAATGATACTTCTCCCAGAAAGTAGTGTTCAACTAAGTGCAGTGACCTAATATTTTGATGTTCTCACCTGTTTACAACTGTTCCCCTGGACTAGTTATTAATAATTCCCCCATTTGTTCCAAGTAATGTCCCACTTGGGAAGATAAATTGCATGATCATGCTAGCCACAGTAAGTAATGAAAAACCTAGTGGTGCATGCCTGAGGACCTAGAGGAGTGGATCAAGGACTCTTACTAAAGCCAACCACACAAGGAACAATCTCACCATTCACATTTTTTGTCCATCCTGTTTCTGGAAGACTACTTAGGTAGTATGCTATTTGAAGCATTGTCTTCATACATGAAAATAAGCATCTTTTCCAATCAGTGATTTTGTTTCAGCTGTTCTGTGGACTACATAACCATTCTGATATTTAGCCATCAACTCTTTTGTTATGTCTTTAAAAGACAAATGCATTTAATTGCACGTGCTAGAGAAAAACCATCATGTAAATTCAATCTAAATAAATAGAATCCTACAGGAAACCTGCAAAAATAATCCCCAAGCAGATAGGTAGACATGTAAACATTGATGTCATCCAGCTATCTAGTTCTGCATTCTGAGCATTCTTGCTTTGGTTCACTTTTGGAAGCTGCTTTGCACTCTTCCTGTAGATTTGTAGTTAAGGGAAACAAGGGGCTGTTAGGGCAAAAGGATTGTTTTCCCCAAGTGGCAACTACTCTTTGAGTAGCTCCTTGGTTAAATGAATAAAAATATGCAATAAAGTATTGATAAGTGAAAAAGATTTGTTTGAGAGCAATAGCTGGGTATGGGAGGGAAACCCCGAGATTCCTGTTGAAGCCATACAATGTTTTAGGTCACCCTCTAAGACATACTTTGAGATGTGTGAAGAAGTCACTGCTAGCCTTCATTATTAAGATATATTTTCAGTGTTCAGGTATGGGACTACGTCTGCAACACTCATTTTATCATGATGCCTCAGTAGTTTGCTCCCTTAGAAACACTTAGATATGCACAAATTAGTATTTTATATATTTAAAGGGTTTTCTACCATGTATCAGATTGCATAGAATAAAGTATCTGTTAGGCCTTGTTTGGGTATATAAATTCTCCCTACATATTGTGGATTAAAAGTATAAAGATATGTAACAACACATCGTATATATAGCTTCTCTGTATAATTCATAAATAAAAATTGATTCCACATTCCATGGCTTGCTTTCTTCGAGTTAGCAAGAATCATTTTCTAGCTTCACTTTACAACAGTTTTATCTATACATCATTGGAGCCGTGATGGCTCACTGGTAGAATTCTCGCCTTTTGTGTGGGAAACCCGGGTTCAATTCCCAGCCAGTGCACCATATGAACAGCCATCACCATGGGTCAATCCATAACTGGTCTTAGGAATGATTCAAGAGCAAGTAACATTTCATTCCATTGTTCATGCAGCTGCCATGAGTCTGAGGCCGACTCAATGGCAGCTGATGGCATCTCCAGCAACAAAAACAGACATGGTACTTGAGGACATTATTTTTAACTTCTAACTTTGTCGTCCCCCAAATTTCTTTCCCTTTGCATTTTTGCCTTTCCATTCTTAAAATTTAATGAAGTAAGCTTTCAAAATGTGTTATTACCCTGTAGATTAAGTTTCTCACTTTGGAGGAATCTACATGTCTCATCGTTACTAATTTTCCAAACTTCTCCTTTGTGTATCCCCTGTCTTTCATACTAGATATTTATGCTTGAATTTCAATGCATTAATTTTGTGTGGGGTTTTTTGTTGTTGTTGTTGTTGTTTTCACTTTTACAACCTTCAGGTAAAAATAGGAATGGGAATCACTACTGTAATATCTTTTTTTAAAAAAATTAATAAGCACATATTTATCGTTCTAGCCGACATAATGGGTGAAATAACCCAATGAAAAGTTACTCTACTAATGGTGAGACATTGCACCATCCACATAATCCAGAAGTTAGGACTAGAGTTAGGACTATCCTTTACCCACCCAAAAGCAAACTCACTGCCATGGAATCCAACTCATAGCGACCCTGGGAAAAAATCCAATGGCTTCTGATCTTTATGAGATCAGACAGCCTTATATTTCTTCCAAGGAGTGGCTGTTGGATTTGAACTGCTGACCTTGTGGTTAGCAGCCCAAGTTTAACCTACAGTGCCACCAGGACTCCTTTAAACTAACTGTTGTTGCTGTTGTTAAGTGTTGTCAAGTCAGTTCCGCCCATAGCGACCCTGTAGAGGGTTTCCTGGGAGCCACTGGTAAGCTTGAACTCCCAACCTTACGGTTCAGAATGACTGCAGTCCAGCTCATTATCCCACAAGGCCACACTAACTGTGGTACTGAAAATTGGAGGCTCACTAGGTGTTCAGCACCAGAAGAGAGGATGGGTAAAACATGGTAGAGAAACATTGTGAAATTCTTGGCAGCTGTTAGCAGAAACAAACTACATGTTCATAGAAACAGGGAAAGGGTAAGAAAGAATTCAGTATTTACAACACTGTACCACTTTTTGTTGGACCAATAAATAATGTCTTGATAATGGAGAAAAGATTGAAGTAGTCAAAGACTTCATTTTGCTTGGATCCACCATCAACACTCATGGAAGCAGCAGTCAAGGAATCAAACAATGTATTGCATTAGTAAATCTGCTGCACAAGAACTCTTTAAAGTATTCAAGAGCAAAGATGTCATTTTGAGGACAAAGGAGTGCCTGACCCAAGCCATGGTATTTTCAATTGCATCATGCTTATGAACATTGGACAATGAATAAGGAAAGCCATAGAATAATGGATGCATCTGAGTTATGGTATTGGAGAAGAATATTAAAAGTACTGTGACCTGTTGGGTGTCTGGTGGTTCTATACAATAAGCACTAAACTGCAAACCACAGGTTTGCTCCAAGGGAGAAAATTGAGGCTTTCTGCACCAAAAAAGATTTGCAGCCTCAGAAACTTTATAAAGGGTTGCTATGAGTTAGAATCCATGCCACTGCATTTAACAACAACAGTAATAACATGAACTTCCAAAAGAATAAATAAATCTGTGTTGGAAGAAGGACAACCAGAATGTTCCTTAGAAGCCAAGAGGGTTAGACTTCATCTCTATATTTTGGGCATATTATCAGGAAGTATAATATGCTTAATAAAATGGAGGGTTGGAGAAAAAGAGGAAGACCCCCCAATGAGATGATTGGTACAGTGGCAGCAACAATGGGCTCAAGTGTGACAATGCTTGTGAGGGTGGTACAGGATCAGGTACTGTTTTGTTCTATGAGTTTTGTCACTATGAGTCAGAGCCAACTCAACAGCACCTAACAACAGTAATAACCACCATCATTTATAATTTATAAACATGGTAACTGTCATCAAGTTGACTGACTCATGGTGACCTATATATAACAATTACACACACCCAGTCCTGTGCCATCTTCATAATTGGCTGCTATGTTTGGGTATGTTTTTGTGTCAGTCTAGCTCACTGAGGATTTGATAAACGTTGTTGTTGCTAAGTGCCTACAAGTCAAGTCCGACACATAGGGACCCTGCATAGCGTTTCTGAGGAGCATCTGGTGGGTTTGAAAGGTTGACCTTGTGGTTCATAGTCCAGTGCTGATCCTACAGTGTCACACCAGAAGTCCATGAAACAACACTATATATAAGACAAATCCTAGACATATTTTAGGAGATTGCACATAATACATTAAAGTGGGTTCAAGGAGTGAGGTGAGAAGGTAGATTAGGAATGAAAGTCAGAGTCTAATTGAAAAGCAAAATTAAAAAGAACCTTTTATAGACTGGAGTACTACAGATTGAGGGTCTGATAAATTCAGATCTGGTCACTGAAGTTAAAAATAAAACAAAAACACTTTCATTGTCAGCCATAGAAACCACAAGTTTCAGCCATGAGCCATGAAAAGCTGAGTGAAGGCCCTCTGGGTCTCTTTGACTGGATCATTCCCTTGATTGGCTGCCTCAGCGAGCTGCACTTTGCCAGGGATGAGTTAGGAACCCACCCTGGGTTTTTGACTCGAGGGTACTTTACAACAATAACACAGCATCGTGGTTACAAGTTGGGCTGCTAATCTCAAGGTCAGCAGTTCGAAACTACCAGCGGTTCCACAGGAGAAAGATGAGACTTTCTGCTCCCCTAAAGATTTACGGCCTCGAAAAAACTATAGATGGTCACTATGAGTCAGAACCAACTCTGTGGCACATAACCACCACCATCACAGGAGCTTTTAATTAAACTAATGCCTTTTGACACATCAATCCTCACATTGTTGTTGTTAAGTGCCATTGAGTCGGGTCCGACCCATAGCGACCCTGTACAGGGTTTCCTAGGGTGTAAATCTTTACGGGAGTAGAAAGCCTCATCTTTCTCCCGCGGAGCAGCTGGTAGTTTCGAACCGCTGACCTTAAGGTTCGCAGCCCGATTCGTAACCACTACGCTACCAGAGCTCCTCAAAGCAAGGTGACCACCATATGAGGCTAATGTTCCTAGAGAGAATTTCATTCATATTTATCCAAAATAACTTTCTTTAACTAAATAAAATGATTTCTTTTCAATATACAGCCATTTTTATGACACTTAGATGGAGTCTGGTGTGACACTCTGGGTGAATGTGCTGGACTGTAAAGTCAGTTTGAACTGCAAGGTTCAAGCTCATCAGCTACTCCTCAGAAACCCTATACAGGGTGGCTATGGGTCTGAACCGACAAGAGGCACTTAACAACAGATGGCAGACACTCAAAACTGCTTTCTATTATCTCTCTAGCCTTACCCCTATCAAGGGCAAATTTTCCATCCATGTGAAACTCTAACTTCTAGATTGTTGTTGTTAAGTGCTGTTGAGTTGGTTCCGACGCATAGCGATCCTGTATAGCAGGATGGGAAACCTTTTTTCTACCAAAGGCCATTTGAATATTTATGTCATCATTTGATATAAATTTATGTTGCTATGAAAAAAACTCCTAGCTTCATTGAATTTCAAGTCTTGGTAGGGCCAGATCAAATGATTTTGAGGCCTTATATGGCCCACAAGCTGGAAGTTCTCCACCCTTGCTGGATAGGATGTCCAAGGAGCACTTGGTGAATTTGAACCACCAACCTTGTGATTCAATCCAACCTTGAGGTCCAGTGCTTTACCCTACAGTGCCACACCAGGACTCAGATTAGTGAACTGAATTACCCTGTTTTCCTCCAAATTCATTATTATTATATAACACAATATCCTAAAACTTAGCACCTTCAAATAACCCACATTGATTGTGGCCTAGTTTCTGTTAGTCAGAAATTCAGGCACATCTTAGCTGGAATCTCTAGTTTCAAGGTCTCTCCTCAGCTGCAATCAAGGTGTTGGCCTAAGATTTCTCACAAGAATTAATAAAGGTTCAATTGGCACAGAATTGACTTCTAAGCTAATTCAGCTTGGATTCAGTTTCCTGGTTGTCATTCTTTGTTGACCGTTCACTGGAAGTTACTCAGAGTTTTTACCACCTGGGTCTCTTCAACATGGGGGCTTCTTTTACCAAAACAAGAAAGAGAGACTGCTGGCTAACCAAACAAGATATATGTTAATAAGTTGTCTAACCTAGTCATGGAAATGACGTCTCATCACTGTTACTATTTTCTGTTTATTTGAAGCAACTCACTAGATCCAGTTCACAGTCAAGGAGAAATCACAAAAACATGCCTAGGAGAAGATGGATATCACTGGAGTCATCTTAGCCAACTACTTACCAAACGTCCTAATCCCTCAGCAGGTTCTTTAAAGTACTCTGTCTCCTATCACCTAGAAACTCTTTCTGTTGTTTCCCCATAACTTCAACTATCATATCTCTTCAGATTGTTCAAGTCCTGATTTCTAGCCCAAGTTCCAAAACCACACCATCATTCCCCGCCTTCAGTCTCTGTGTTCCCTTCAGTCTCTGGAAGAAAAATGAAATTCTCTCCATTCCCTGGTATGTTGAGACCGTTTCTCTACTATGTGGCTGTCTTTAAAAGCCACACATACTGCTGATGTTAAATTACTGTTGAGTTAGTCTCTCACTCATGGGGACAGAGTAGAAAAAGGCTCCACAAGATTTTCTTGGCTGTAATCTTTTTGGAAGTAGTTTGCCAGGCTTGTTTTCTGAAGAACCACTGCCTAAATCCGAACCACCAATCTTCAGGTTGGAGGACGACCACAAACCACTTGTACTACACCTTGTAATTGCACATAATGGAATTCAAATCCCAACTTTATTTATTAGCTGTATTACTTTGGGCAAATGATTCCAATTTTCCGAGCTTTAGTTTATTGACTTTTGAAATGTGAATAAAACTCTCATTTTACAGGTTTATGTGAGTACAATGGGCTTTAATTGCCCAGCCTAGTGCTTAATCCCCAGAAAACATTTGACAAATATTAGTTCTCTACCCACACCCTCTTCTTTTCTTCCTTGTCCTTCTCACCCAGACTTTTTTCTGTTAACCTACCAACTTCTCTGAATCCACTTCCACCTTTAGTTTCCTGTTAACCATGTCAGCATCTCATGTCTTCTCCTGAACTCTCCTCTAAATAGATGCAGTCTCTTTAACCCTTCCTCACTTTCTCTCCGGTGTAGCTATCTTACTCCTGTTGCCTGTCTTAGTCTATCCTAGATCCTTGTCAGTCTTTCATCTTTTATATTTACTCAATATGTCTTTGGGTTTTACTTTTTATTTTGAAATCATCTCAAACTTGCAAAAACTATAGAAGATATTTCTTTTCCTGGAACATCTCAGAGTAAGTTCATGCCTCATCATCCTCAAATGTTTTAGTGCATGTCTTCTACAAACAACGATACTGTCCTAATAACCTATCTTAGTTCTCTAGCGATGCTATAACAGAAATACCGCAAGTGGGTGGTTTAACAATCAGAAATTTACCCTCTCTGTTTTGGAGGCTGGCAGTCCAATGTCAGAGTACTGGCTCCAGAGGAACGCTTCCTCTTATTCAGCTCTGGGGAAAGGTCCTTCTGTCCTGTCAGCATCTGTAGGACCAGCATTCCTTGGAATCTCTGTACATCTTGGCAACAATCTTTCCCTGGTTCTAGGAGCTTCACAGTGCAGGGAAGCCAGGTCCAAAGGTACATTCCACTCCTGGCTTTTCAATCTCTGTTCATACCTCTCTCCTTCTACTCTTGTAAAATAAAAGGTGCTGCATACCACATCCTTGAGAATCTTCCCAACATCGGATCAGGGTCCTGGTGGGATTGAGGGTGGTGTATCCCACCGTCCTGGTGTGGTATTGTAGGGTCAGCACTGGACTGTGAACCACAAGGTCAGAAGTTCAAACCTACCAGCCACTCCTTGGAAACCCTATACAAGGTCGTTTTGAGTCAGAACTGATTCAACAGCTCTTAACAACAATATCTCACTGGTAATCCTCTTAATGGTTTATCACATCATAGGAAATCATCACATAACTGCCAAACCTATGAGAATCATGGTCCAGCAAAGCAGACACATATTTGGAGGAAACACAATTCAAGCCATGACATAACCCACTATTACTATAAAAGCCAAGAAATTAACAAAGGAACATTACCATCAACTAATCTTCAGATGGCGTATAAAATTCAATTATCTCACGAAATGTAAAAGGATGCCTTCAGAATCACATTGCATTAAATTGTCTTGTCTCTTTAGTCTCATTCAATCTGAAACAATTCTTCAGTCTCCCCTTGACTTTTGTGACCCTGAAGCTCAGCTTTCAAGGCTACATTAAATATATATGTAACTGGTCCAATGAGAGGCTTAATATCTGCCATAGTCACTGGATAACATTATGCATAAGATCTATACTGTGAGAAAAGCACTGGACTGCAAGGTCGGTTTGAATCACAAGCTCACCAGCCACTCCTGGGAAACTCTCTATGAGTCAGAACCAACTGGCAGGCACTTAACAACAACAACTAAAACTCATTTAAAAAAAAAACTCTCCTGTTTGTAAAAATTAACTAAGAATTTTCAATAATTTCTAATATAAATGGCACTTATATACTTTATGTTCAAAATTATTCCTTCACCAAAGCCACAATTTCCCAAAATCCTTATTTCTAATCCATCATTTTCTCATAAACAGAATAAATTTATTTTAATGTTATCTCATTCTGATTTTTTGCCATTATTAGAAATAGTCCATAATTTTTTTAAAAAGATGGAAAATACAGAAGAGTAGAAAGAAGCAGAAAATCCATTCAGATCTTTTATTTCATCATTTCTTACTTTTGCTTTAGCCTCACTATGCTCAAGAAGAGCAAATTTCTCTTCTTCCATCCATTTTAGTTGTATCTTTTTTTTCCCTGTCTTTTAAATGATCTTTTGCTTTCTTCATGTATGATGGTCTTAATGTCATCCCACAACTCCTCTGGTTTTTCCCCAGTTGTTAAGTGTTATTGAGTCAGTTCTGACACACAGTGACCCTGTATAAGGTTTCTGAGGAAGAGCTGATGGCTTTAAACTGCCAACCTTACAGTTAACAGTCCAGTGCTTATCCTACAATGCCATATCAGGCAAGCAGGCAGGCAGATCTAGCAAGGCAGATAGGCATACAGTCTGGTCTATCCAGCAGGCAGATGGCTAGCTGGTCAAAGAGCAGGTCACTGGCTCAAATCCAAAGAACCAGAGGTTGGAGGATGAGCCACATGCAAGATTCAGATCCAGCAGAAAGCAAGCAAGCTTTGCCTGAGTGTCCATTATATTGGAAGCAGGCCACGCTCCTGAGGAAACATTCTTTCAATTGATTGGTTGGTTGTGCATAGCCAACCATCATAGAGCTGCCAATACTGTGTCAGATCTCATCATGAGGATAACCATATATACTATCCAACCACTGAGAATCCTAGCCCAATCAAGTTGACACAAAATCTTAACTATCACATTGGCCCAATAAAATGTAGAAATCATTGAACAATATCATTAATATCATATGCAAATAAAATTTTGCTGAAGATCATTCAAAACTAGTTGTAGCAATAGATCAACAGGTAGAATCATGATTCAGCCTTGCTGACACATACTTTGGGGGGACTCAATTCAATCCATGACAGCATTCTTCTCTACAGGGAGCTGCCATAAATTCAAGCTGGATTCAGAAGAGGACATAGAACGAAGGAAATCATTGCTGACATCAAATGGATCTTGCCTGAAAGAAGTTTACTAGCATTTTATTGACTATGCAAAGCCATTCGACTGTGTAAATCATAACAAATTATGGGCAGCATTTCATTCTGTTGTACATAGGGCCACTATGAGTCAGAACTGACTTGATGACATTTAACAACAACAATCAGAAAAATAAACAAATGTCTCCTGGAAGATGCACAGCCAGAATGCTCCTAATAACTAAGAATGATGAGACATCATCTTAAGTCCTTTGGACATGTTATCAGGAAGAACCAGTCCCCAAAGAAAAAATACCATGCTTGGTAAAGCATATTGTTGTTAAGTGCCATCGAGTTGGTTCCAACTCACAGCGTCCCTGTATAAGGTTTCTGAGGAGCAGCTGGTGGACTTGAACTGCTAACCTTGTGGTTTGCAGCCCAATGCTGATCCTGCAGTGTCACATCAGAAGTCCTGGTAAAGTATATGTTAAGTGCTGTTGAGTCGGTTCCGACCCATAGCAACTCTGTGTAGGATTTCCAAGGAGTGACTGGTGAGCCCGAACTGTTAACTGTGTGGTTCAAACTGACTTTGCAGTCCAACGCATTAACCCACAGTGCCACACCAGGACGCCAAGGGAGGAAGACCCTTAATTAGATAGGTTGACACAGTGACTGCAAAAAAAGGCTCAAACATAGCAAAGTTTGTGAGAATGTTGCAGGATTAGGCAGTGTTTCACTGTGTTATACATAGGTGGGAAACCATTGCTATCTCTACTGAACAATATTTAAATCTAAGAAAAATGCTTACATTCTTCAGCCTCACTCCATGCACAGATGAATTTCCCCTCACACATATACACACCATTATCCAATAATGAGTATATGACTCAGATCAACACAAAAGGAGCATTCCATTCCAGCAGTGATAGGATCAGAGAGAGGTATGTGACCCAACTAGAGCTCAGGAACTTTTGTGAAAGCCACCACTTTGTCAGTTGCATTTGAATATGAAAGCCTTTAGAATAGTTTGATGGCAGGTAAACTGCCACCACACAAAAGAAGCACTGAAGAAAAGAGACAAACAATAGAGAGAAACCTCATCCTGAGTGGTTACGAATCAAGGTCAGCAGTTCGAAACTACCAGCTGTTCCACTGAAGAAAGATGAGGCTTACTGCTCCCATAAAGATTTACAGCCTTGGAAACCGTGTACAGGGTCACTATGCGGCACATAACCATCACCACCACCACTGCTTGATTTAGGTGGCACTGGCAGTTATGCATAGGGCTGCTAGCCACAAGGTTGGTGGTTCAAACCCACCACACTGCTCTGAGGGAGAAAGATGAGGCTGACTGATCCGGTAAAGATTTACAGTCTTGGAAATGCTATAGAGGGGTACTATGAGTCAGAATTGACTCCATGGCCCACAGTTTGGTTTGACTGCCTGATTATAGCCTTAATTCTAGACTTTTCAGTGATGTTAGTCTATGTATTTCCTCTTTGTTTTCAATAGATAAATTGATTCCAAATGATTTTTCACAATAAAAGAGAGCATTTAGCCCTGGCTTCTTCTATGCTAGCCCATTAAACATCTTAGATTGACTTCTCTATGCTTCAGTTTCCCGTTTTGTGAAAGGAATAAACAGTATTTACTACAAATTGTGTGTTGCTGTAGGATAAGCACTGGACTGTAAGGTTGGTTTGAACTGCAAGTTCAGTGGTTCAAATCCATGAGCTGCTCCTCAGAAACCCTAAACAGGATCACTGTGAGTTGGAACACTTAACAACAACAACTTGATGACGCTAAACAACAACTACTACAAAGTGTTATAAAAAATAAATACGTATTAAGTATACTTTTATAATACTAAGATAAAAGAAATCTCACATAGAGAAATTAGAAAGTGAATGCTCCAACTTGAAGAAACAATATTGATGAAGTCAGAAAAGGAGAAGTGTGGCCCAGAAAACAAGGTCAAGAACTTGACGGAAGAACTCGTCTCTAAATGAGGATATCAGCAAACCGCAGAGCAACCAAGGCTGTGCAGGGGGTCCACCAGCAGCCCCTGGATGACCTGTAGCTAGAGGAGGAGAAGCTCAGTAACCTGAGAAAAGCAAAGTTGAAGCTGGAACAGCAAATTGATGAGGAAACGATTTGAAGTGAGTTGAATGAGTTCAAAGGTGGCAAGATAAAAAGGCCTGGTGACTCAGCTTCAGAAGATGATTAAAAGGGCTTTAGGGTGATTCATAAAGAGACTGGAAGAAGGCTCTAAAAAAACAGTTTTCCATTTAAAAAAAATAGAATCTACACTCTTTTCTCTGGAGAGTTGAAGAACTCAAAGGGTAGCTGGAAGAGGAGTCCAAAGTAATCATTCTATTAGCAATTAGTGCTTTCATTCTGTTTTCCATTTTAAATCCATCTCTTTGTGAACAATTCAGAATCAATGATTCTTAAAGGTGGACTTAAGTTAAAAAGTTATCTGAAATCAATGAGAAGTGAGTTACTTCAATAGCACTTTGATTTGTCATTAAATAGACATTTCTTCCTTGAGAAAAGTGAACATTTATGGTATAAGTGACTGCAGAAGAAGCAGTTCTTCCTGAGAGATTTTATATATGTATATGTGTGGGGTCCAGGTGTGGCGCTGTAGGACAAGTCCCGGACTAATAACTGAAAGGTCTCTATTTCAAACCCTTCAGCCGCTCCTTGGAAACCCTATACAGGGTTACTATGAGTCAGAAACAACTCAACCGCACTTAACAACATTTAACTTGTATTCTTTGTTCTTGTCCAAAGCAGCTTGATACTTAGTCACCAAAGTCTTATAAGTGATCTCACTTATACATGATCTCAGTGCAAAAGCAAATATTCTAAGGGTAAAGGTAGCCGAGTCTTCAGAACCTCTGTTTTTAAATATTCTACAATTTATTCCCTTTGCTGGCCTTACTTTGTTCAGAAAAAAAAAAAAAAAAAGAAACCTCAGATAATATATTTTTTTTTTAATTTAAGTTATATCTGAAATCTAAGCCCCCTTTTACTAGTGTAGGACAACTCCCAATATTAATTATATTGGAGGCTTTTTTCCTTCTTAAGTATCTGTCAAAAATTATCTAAGTAAAGATTGTCTGGTCTTTGGTATATCTTGGTTGCTCTGGTGCAAAAATGGCATAGGGGCCATGTCCGACATCATTCTGACTTCACAAAGGGGAAAGAGAATCAAACTCCACTTCAGCCCAAGGCTGATTCCTATGAGGCAGAGTTCAGACATGCTTCTACCCTCCAACCTTCTTTGTTCTATTCTGACACCAATCATCCATCACAGGATATACTTTACTTCTCTTTTGGGTTCGATAATCCATTGCAATGATCACACAGAACTCACAGACAATACTCACGAATGTGGGGTTTACCCAGAAAGTGAACAGGGTACAATTTAATGTCAGAAACAGTTGAGGATACAGCAATTCTTCAGTCAGGAGCATCTCTTCTCAGCCTTACTGTAGGCAGGCCTACTCTTATCCTTAACCTCATAGCCTTGCAGCTCCCTTGACATCTGCTCCTGTTTGGGCAAGTGTTACGAAGCTCCTGTAAAGGCCAGTTACCTGCCCGAAGGCTCTCAGCTTTACTTAGTCACTGGGCCAGGAAGCCTGGGGTTCTGTTTTTCTTTGCTGTTGTCCCTTCTGCTACCACTTGTCCAGGCAGGCCTCTTGCACTCTGCTCAGGGCTCTCCTTTCTTGATGGTTGTGGGATCATCTGTTCCTGCTTCTGAGAGATGGCTTCTTTTAAACCTATCAGGATGGTAAAACTAACCAATCCTGGTGGTAGAGTCCTGTATACCCTATTTGCATAGTCCCACACAATCATTTGGTAGGATTTGAAAAACTATGTAGAAGAGCCATAATTCATGGGATTACAACTGGATTGTTCATTTTCCAAACCCATATGATTCATTCTGAACTTCTGGTGTGGTGCTGTAGGATAAGCACAGGACAGCAAGGTTGGTTTGAGCCAAAAGGTTGGCAGTTCAAACTCACCAATTGCTCCTCCAAAACCCTATACAGGGTCATTATGAGTTGGAACCGACTCAGTGGCCCTTAACAACAACAACAGTGGGTCATTCAAAGACAGGTGGCTGTGCAGTCTCTTTGCTGCTTGTGGGCTCTGGAAACTTTTATACAGCTGCTATGGTGTTTAATATCCAATGTCTCCAGCAAACACATCAACTTACCCCATCAGAACTCTTGCTCCTTTTAGAACACTTTCACACACTGGACATTGTTGCTGTTGTTCCGTTCCATTGAGTCAGTTACAACCCATAGTGACCCTGTGTAGGATTTGAACCTCTAACCTTGCGATTCAAACTGACTTTTCAGTCTAGCGCATTAACCCACAGTGCCACACACAGGATATTGAAGCTTGTGAATTCCTCTACACATTTTAACCCAAGAGTCTAGAGTCACTGATGACCGCGGGCAACTCCCTCTCTTTCCTCCCAGTGACTCTCATCTCCAGAGACTGTCTCCTTCCTCAAAGGAACATCCAGCTAAATTCATCTCCCACATAGCAGCCTACAGTTATACAACACATAGCTTGGAATTTTGGGTTAGGAAACACCGACAACTATTTACAGACTGTAGTAGGCAACCTTTGCAGACACTCCCAATTATCCCCACCTCCTGGTGTTCTGGTGTCATCTCTTCCCTTGAAGAAATGCTCTGTATCTAGTGGCTCCTTCTAAAAAAAATAGAATACAACAGAAGTGATAGAATGTCACTTCTGAAATGATTTTATAAAATGACAGGGGCTTCTATTTTGTTTGTTCTCTCTCTCTCCCTCACTGCTCTGTGGAAAGCAAACTGCCATATTGTGAGTCTTCCCACAGAGAAGCCCATGATGTGGCAAGGAAGTGTTATCTCAGCCACCAGCCAGTGAGGATCTGAGGCTGCCAAAAGCCATGTGAATGAACTCAGAAGCAGATGGATCCTCCCCAAAATATGCATTCGGATGAGTACAACCCCAGGCAACACCAAGAGTGCAGCCTTGTCAGACACTCTGGGCCAGTTAAGCAGCTGATCTCCAACTCACAGCACTGTGAAATAATAAATGTTTCTTGTTTTATGCTGCTTCAATTTGGAATCATTTGTCATGCAGCAACAGATAACTAAAACAAAGCCTATAAAACTAGTAACCCAGAATTTTCTAGGAAAGAGGGACAATTACCTTTTTCTCCCGAGAGAGAAAATAGAAAATACCAATAAATAGCTTGGTAAATTATCTTGTGACAGATGTGCATTACATGAAGCTGTGTAAATAGGTAGAACTGGATTCTTCACAGAGGGAGCTCTGGTAGCGTAGTGGTTACGAATTGGGCTGCTAACCTCAAGGTCGACAGTTCGAAACTTCCAGCAGTTCTGCGGGAGAAAGATGAGGTGGTCTGCTCCCGTAAAGATTTACAGCCTCAGAAACCCTTTGTATGGTCACTATGAGTCGGAACCGACTCCATGGTACTTAACAACAACAAGGACCTCAATGGCCAGAATGGCCAGACGTTATCTCTCATACTTCATTGTCTCTCATACTTCGGACATATTGTCAGGAGGGACCAGTTTTTGGAGAAGGATATCATGTTTGGTAAGGTGGAGGGTCAGAGAAAAAGAGGAAGACCCCAGTGAGATGGATTGGCAAAGTGGCTCAAGCATGGCAACAATTGCGAGGTTGGTCCAGGATCGGGCAGTGTTTTGTTCCATTATGCATAAGGTCGCTAGGAGTCGGTACTGACTTGTTGGTACCTAACAACAACAACGCGAAGGCTTTCGGTTGTGTGGATCATGACAAGCTATGGACAACATTGAGAAGTATGAGTATTCCAGAACA
>NW_006408532.1:23563727-23585717 GCF_000296735.1 Chrysochloris asiatica | reverse complement strand
ACAACAACAAGGACTGCAAGGAGTCTGTTGTGGTGCTGTAAAATAAGCTCTGGACCACAAGGTCTGTTTGAACCGCAAAGTGGGCAGTTCAAACTTACCAGCTGCTCCTCAGAAAGTCTACAACTGGAGGGCTGTTCTGTGGAACTTTTAATATTCTTCTCCAATATCACTCAAATGCATTGATTTTTCTACTGTCTTCCTTAATCATTGTTCAACTTTCACATGCATATGAGGCAATTAAACATACCATGGCTCTGGTCAGGCAAAGTCTAGTCCTCAAACTGACATATTTGCTCTTGAACCCTCACTGTGCATATGTTTATACTTTCAGGGAAAACATTTATCACATTTTTTAATAAATAATTCTGTTCAGTCCTGGAGTACTTTGCTAATGGCATTAGGCAATAAACAGTGTAACATTAACAGTCATCATTATTTATGTTATTTTAAAATGTTTGTAATTTGAAATGTTTTGAATTTTAAATGTCTATTGAAGTTTCTTTTTTAAAAAAGGAAATTTACTTACTTCTTTTAATTTAGTATCTTTTAAGCAGATGCACAGCTAGTATCTGGAAATAGACAGTTAACTTACTTATTGGATTTCATTTAATAGAGACATTTAGACCTCCTGATTTCTTGAGTCTCATTTTCTTGGAATGAAAAATTAGGTCTCCAGATTTTTATGTTGTTTTGTTGCTAAGTGCCCTTGAGTCCGTTGCAAGTCATAATGATGCTGTATAGGGTTTTTGAGGAGTGACTACTGGATTTGAACTGCTGACCTTGCTATTCAAACTGACATTGCAATTGAGTGCTTATTTTACAGCACCATACCAGGACTCCAGGAAAATTATGTTCAACCATTTTTATAAATTAGATATTATATTCATTGACTTCTTTGAAAACAGTCTTAATCAGTAACTTATTGGTTTTGTTGCTGTTAACTGCCATCAAGTTGGTTCCAACTCACAGAGACATTGTATAGAGTTTCCAAGGAACTGCTGGTGAGTTTGAATTGCCAACCTTGTGGTTCAAACCAATCGTGTGGTCCAATGCTTTATCCCACAGTGCCACACCAGGACTCCAGTATCCTATTAAGGATTGTATTTTAAGGAATATATTCAGGAGCCCTGTTGTGACATAGGACTTGAGGTGTGGTGCTGTAGGATCAACACTGGGCCACTAACTATGATGTTGGCAGTTCAAACCCACCAGCCACTCCTTGGAAACCCTATACAGGGTCATTATGAGTCAGAACCAACTTGACAGTACTTAACAACAACAACAACAGGGTATAGGGTTAACTCTTCTCAGGAGAAAGATGAGGCTGTCTGCTCCTATAAAGATTTATAGTCACAGAAAACCGTGGGAGCAGTTCTAGGACACTATAGGATTGCTATGGGTCAGAATCAACTCATGGCAATGGGTAGGTTTTATATAAAATATTTGCCCCAACTTTTCGAATGACTCTATAATCATTGCTTTGCATGACACAGAAACAACCAACTTGCTCCGTCAGTTGCATTATTCTTATTACAAACCATCATCACGTTATAATTTATTAGTAATAAATTAAACATGGCCATTAAGTCTCTGTCATCTACAGGTGGATCTTGTTTTACATTGGTCTTGCCCTAAGGCTGTGCTACAGCTACAGGCCACAGTTTGTATTCTCTACAAAGAATAAATTCAGAGATTCCTCCAAGAGAACCACAATAAGGAGTCCTGGTGTGATTAATAACTGTTTCTGTGTCCTCCCACCCCTGTCCTCACATTTGTGAATCTTAACATACTCAGTGTACAGTTTGTTCACTGTTATAATACTTGAAGGATTTAAAAGCTGCTCCAAATCATAGGCAAAACCCAAAATCAGGGCCAGTTGCCACTGTGTTCATTTCGACTAATGGCAAGTCCAAATGTGTCAGAGGAGACCTGTGCTCCATAGGGTTCTCATTAGCTGTGATCTTGCAAAGAAATTAAATCCCTGAGTGTTGCAAACAGTTTGATAGTACCTACTACCTAAAAGGTTGGCAGTTCGAACCCACCCAGCAGCACCTTGGAAGTAATGTCTGACAATCTGCTTACATAAAGATGACATCTAAGAAAACTCTATGGAATGGTTTTAGTCTGTAACAGGTGGTATCCATGAGTATGAAACAACTCCATCACAATGGGTTTCATTTGTTTTCTGACCTTTCAAAAGTAGATTGCCAAACCTTTTGTCCAAGGTACCTCTGAGAGGATTTGAGCCATCCGCCTTGTGCATCACTCAGGAACCATAACCATAGGCAGTGTTGCTATCTTTGTTAAAATGAAAAACGAATCATAGAACATAACATTTTGCATAACAATTTTCTCAAACCGCTAGAAACCTGTCTCTGCTTTTGACTAAGTTTGGTAAAACCAGATTTCTCAGTTCTTAGATAAAACAACTAGATAACAGTTAAAAGGTCTGTGCATTTCTGACAATCCCAAGTTCCTTCCCTTTGAAAGCAAAGTGATTTCCTGAGTGACGGGAAATAGCGATAGACACATATAATGAAGGTTGCGGTTGATGCCATGAAACCTGTGAGATGCGGAACCCAACGGAACGGCCTTGTTTCCCTGGATCACGCTGTTCTTTCCTGCTGTTGACAGAGTGCGTTCTTCTCACTTTTCTCTCACTCACCTTTGAGGAAAATGTTTGAATTTTCCTTCTCTGATAGGTTTTCACCTTACACCATTTCCAGCTTTTGCTGGTTTCACAGTATAAAGATTTTCTGACATTGCGAAATTATTCATAAATACAGAAGTTCTAGGTTAAAATCTTGTATAGTTTTCATTTAACAGAGGACAATTATATTTTTTTCTGGTTACATAACTGCTTATCAATAGTAATAGTTTGTTATGTGATACTTTGCTTGGCGCTTTACTGGTATACGGTTTTCCTTCCCTCCCCTAATGTGACTGGGTTGCTTAATGTTTATAGTCCTGAGCTAAGTTGATAGTACTAAACAAAGTACTGTGTTGTCCACTGTAAAAACGGCATCTGATCTCCTCTCGCTTCACGATGGGGAGAGAATCCCCATCAGCATCAGTCCAAGGCTGATTCCTATGAGGTGGTGATCAGACATGCCTCTGCTCTTCAACTTTTATATTAGTTCTGATGCCAGCTGCCTTCCACAGCAGTCTTCACCGCTCTGCTGGGTTTGAGAATCACCACTGTGGCCACACAGACTCCTAGTATAGGATCAGTACTAGACTGCAAACCTCAAAGTCAACAGTTCAAACCCACCAGCTGCTCCTCAGAAACCCTATACAGGGTTGCTGTAAGTAGGAACCACCAACTCTATGGCACTTAACAAAAACAACAACAGTAGTCACACAAAACCCATAGACGATACTCACCATGATGGGGTTTATTAAAGAAGTAACAGGTTACAATTCAGGATTAGGAAAGACGCAGGATACAGTTCTTGGATCAGGACAACCTCTTCTCAGCCATTTCTGCCGGCAGACCTATCCTTCGAAACTTGGCTTCTGGCCCCTTTGCTCCTTGGGCTTCTTGGGACTACCCAGCCTCTGCCCTGATCAAGCAAGTGTTACAAAGCTCTTAAACTCTACCAGTTAGTGCTCAGAGACACATCACTCAGCTTTATCGATCTGTGGGCCAGGAAGCCCACACTATACTATCTTTTGCTAGCCTATTGGTTCTGTTGCCCTGCTGATCTTATATCTCACTATCTCTGGTGTTGTAACTCTCTGTCCTGAGTCTAGGACATTCCTAGGGCAATGACCCCAGGTCCAAAGGAATTGATCTGCTTCTGTTTCTTTTTCTTAGCAGTGGGTCCCCTCTGTTCACTTCTGGGATATCTTAAGCCAAACCCATCACTGTGGAGTCAACCCCTGACACATCGCGACACTATAGGGTTTTCTTGGCTGTCATCTTAACAGAAGCTGATCATCAGATCGTTCTTGTGTGGCACTAACACTTAAGGTTAGCAGGTGATCAAAACCACTTGTCTTACTTTGGCTGTACCCGAATAGTGGAAACATGGCACAAAGTAACTCAGGCATTTTTAGTTCACTTTCTTAACAACTGCATTTTCTACCAACACTCCCTTCTGATGAATACTACCTCACCCCTCAAAAAAACAAACAAATAAACAAAAACCCACTGCCATTGAGTAATTCTGACATACAGTGATGCTTTGTAGGGTTCCTGAGGCTGTAGATCTTTACTAGAGCAGAAAGTCCCATCTTTCTACCGTAAAAGTAGCTGGTAGATTTGAACTACTGACCTTGCAATTAGCATCCCACTATGCCACCAGCACTCCTTTCCTGATGAGTAGGAAGAACCGAAAGGAGAAGAAACTTGCCCCTTTCTCTGTCATCACTTTCTTCCTAAGGGTTCATTAACACAGAAAGGATATGACAGAATCCCTTGGTCAGCCTTGTTGCTTAGAAGTTGTCTTCTTTTGTAGCAATGTTCTGTTTAGTGTTGCTAAGCACAATAGTGAGATTGGCCCAGGATCGGGCAGTGTTCCATTCTGCTGTGCATAGGATCGCTATGAGTCAGTACCAACTTGATGGTACCTAGCAATAACAACAACATCAGTAAGTCTGTTCCAACTCATAGTGATCATGTATAGGATTGCCAAGGAGCAGCTGATGGATTTGAACTGCCAAACTTGTAGTTAATAGTCCAGTGCTAATCCTACAAGCACCATACCAGGTGGCCAGGAAAGTTCTGTAGAACTTTCCAAATCCTAATTCCAATGGGAAGCGTGGTCTCTACTAGCTGTCAACCCCACCATCACCCCTAACACAGTTGTAGAAATAAATGTACTGCCTTTGGGTCCTGCTGAAATCCTACATAATGCAGGTTCACCAGAACTCTGTGCAAACATTTTAGGCGACAGAATGGCACTGATTCCCAGGCTCTTGAAGCTGAATTCACCTCCTGGCTGAGTGAGTGGTACTTTCCCCTGGCAGCCCAGTCACCTGAGCTTCCCTCCTTTGTGCACCCCCTGCTGCCCCTTCACAGTGCTATGGATGCATGACTTGCTGGGTGTTCTGGAAACCTACTTATGAGGCTTTGTTCAAATCTCAGGTTTCACTTTCATCTGAGATCCTTGTATATACATGAACTCCTGTGGCTAGGAGGAACCCACAAAGAACAGCTTATAGGAGTTTTCCTTTTAAAAGCAGATTTTAAGGCAGGGCTAGAGGTGGTGGTGGTGGTGGGTAAGTGCCATCATCAAATCCTTTCTGACTCATAGCAACTCCGTATAGGGTTTCCAAGGAGGGGCTGATGGGTTTGAAATTTAGGATTGGCAGTCCAGTGCTTATCCTACATCGCCACACCAGGACACCTTGGGCCAGAGGTGGTTGTTGTTGTTAGGTGCCTTTGAGTCGGTTCTGAATCAGTGATCCTGCATAGGGTTTCCAAGAGCAGCTTGTGAATTTGAACCACTAACTTCGTGGTTCAAACCAACTTTTCAGTCCAGTGCATTATCCTACAGAGTCCTCCCAAAAGATAAAAACCTTGCTAATGTACCTGTCAATGTGTAGTGGGAATAACTTTACTGAGAATTCAGAATAAGAATCTTGTTTTCCCCCTGTGTTTTTTAAATTCCATTTATTTCTTTACTATTGCTAACTAGAATTTTGTTTTCTCTCATCCTTGTTGAGTTTTTTGGGTGTTTTTTTTTAATTATTAAAAAGTTCTACAACATGATAACTACTCAGAAGATCTTTTTATACAGGAAAGAAAGAAAGGGAGAAAGAAAACTTTATATTCTCTGACATGCAAGAATTTCCTAAGAATAATAACTTGAAGAAAGACGTTATATAAAAATCAGGAAGCTTCACTTTCTTCTTGTTTCACTTTCAACCTCAGAAATAAAATATAATCACTCCTGAAGTTAAAATAAATCGCCCTTCAGTAAAGTAAAATTTCTCCCCATTTTATTATCATAACTTTTGTTGTTGTTGTTGTTAAGTGCTGTAGAGTCCGTTCCGACCCATAGCGACCCTGTACAGGGTTTCCGAGGCTGTAAATCTTTACGGGAGCAGAACGCCTCATCTTTCTCCCGCGGAGCTGCTGGTAGTTTCGAACTGTTGGCCTTAAGGTTCGCAGCCCGATTCGTAACCACTATGCTACCAGCGCCTATAGGTTACAATTAAAAAAATAAAAACTAAAACTTAATTGCTATGGAACTGATTCTGACTAATAACAACTCGTATGCTACAGAGAACTGCTCCATAGGATTCTCTGGGCTGTAATGTTTAGAGAACTATTCTTGTGAGGCACCGCATGTTGTTGTTGTTAGGTGCCGTCAAGTTGGTTTGACTCAAAGTGAACAAAACAAACACAGAACAACAGAACAAAACACTGCATGTCCTGCACCATCTTTACAATCATTGTTACTCTTTTTTTTTTTTTCCATAACTGTAATATGTCGTTATTTTATTTTTAAGGTTTTTATTGTGGCTTGAGTAGAAGTTTACAGGGCAGACCATCGGTTTTACATTCGACGAATCATACATCTTGTTTCATTACAATGATTATAATCCTCTCCATGTACCATCAGTTAACAGTATTTCTCTCTATTCACTTTGCTGTTGTTGTTGTTATGTGCCGTGGAGTCGATTCCGACCCATAGTGACCCTACACAGGGTTTCCGAGGCTGTAAATCTTTACGGGAGCAGACCGCCTCATCTTTCTCCCGCGGAACCGCTGGTAGTTTCGAACTGCCAACCTTGAAGTTTGCAGCCTGATTCGTAACCACTATGCTACCAGAGCTCCTTAGCTTTTAAAACAAAACAAAACAAAACCCACTCAAGCATATATAATAATTTACACCTCCAAAGGGCACATTCTGCAAGTCTGCCTACTGGCCACCCGCTCTTAGTTCCTCTCTTCCCATGAATCTGGAGTGCTCAGCAGCTATCTCTCTCCATGTCCCCATCTCTACCTCCCTCTCTCGTATCGCTGCTTTTCTGGATAAGGTCCGACGTTCAGCTTGTGCTCTTCTCCCTTGATGCTAGGATGTTTCTGGACTGTAAGATTAACCCTCCCCTGTTTTTGTTACAAAACTTCTACTTTTACAATTGTGACAGTCGCAATTAGTCATAATAACAATTAATCACTATTGAATCATATGAATCTTATTCCCATCTCTTTTCATCAGACACATCTAGACAAGATGAAAACTATTCAGTGGGGACTCTTTCTTCCCCACCTGCCCCCACTCTTAAACCAAACTCCCTCTTTAAACCTTGTAAGCCAGTCACTTCGTGCCTTTATAACCCCCTCATTTTAGGTAGCCAATGTCTAAGTTGCCCATCCCTATTAACCCTGTATACTGAGGGGATAGGCTTGATCCTTGATGTGAAGGCTCCTTCCCTCTCTGTTGGTGTTTAGAGTTACTACCTCCATGAGTATAGGGCAGGTTCTTCAAATTGTGGCAATTTACCCTAGTTTCCTTTATCACAAAAAAAAAAAAAAATTTTTTTTTTTTTTTTTGAATCTTCCTCTAGCCAAGTTCTGATTATCAAGCCATAGAGGCTAGGTAAAAAAGGTAAGATTATCAAGCCATAGAGGATAGGGTACTGTCTGCAAGTTTGGGTGTTCTTGTGCATCTCCCCTCACTTCATGTCTGCTGGATGCTACACTCTCAGCTCTAGCCCTCTGTGGCTATGTCCTTTTCATGGGCTCAAGTGTCCCCAGGTCTCACCACACTTTGGACCAACCAGCACTTCCTCTTCTCTCTCTCATCTCCAGGTCAGTGGTGGTCAATGGACTGGGGTTGAACTCAGCCCATTTCTTCATTGTTGTTTCCTTTCCCCCTCTTCCACTCTTCAGTAGACCAATGTGATCACCAGCAAGCGTACATGCCTGCTCATGTGTTCCCTTTGAGTTTCAGTCTTAGAGGGGAGTTTGTCCTGAAGGATCTTGATTGCTTGCCTTGATGGCTTCCTGACAAACAACTTGCTTATCCTGTGCTAGCCAGTCGTGCTGACATTTTTGTTTTGGGTTTTTCCTGATGGTCTTTCTTTGAAGATGTATCTTCTGTTGCTCTAGCTGTTCCAGGTTGGTCTGCTTGTCCTTGCTAATGGGAATGTCCCACCTCATAAGGTTCTGGATGGGACTCAGGATTCCACCTAAGGACCTATACTATGCAAAGGCTTTGCAAGAGACATATTTCACTGGCCAAGTTCTAGAGCCCCTTTTAGGTATTCTAATCACTTATAGACTGAAGACAGGCTTACGAGTTTTCTGTAATCATGTTTCCCAACATTCCTTTCTATCCCAGTCAAGTGTCTATTTTACAATAGTAGGCAAGGGAAAACAATATTCATAAGATAGCCAAGCATTTTAGTATTATTTCCCCTCTTCAAACTATGCCTAGATCCCTGTATCACAAAGCCCTGCTGTTCCAAGGTTGAGCATGCATCACTACACTACTTACCTCTGTCCCACTTAGGCCATGTAAACCTGTCTCAGTGTTCCCCTATATATCTTCTTCTTCCACTCCCCTCCCTTCTTGTATTGCCCTCCCCAACCCTGAACTAAACCTCTCAGCCCAACCCCACTGTTGTGTTTATCTTATATTCCATTAATTCTTCCCTCCATTTAAGATTTATCCTGTAATCTACCTGACCTTCTCACCACCTGGATCTCTGTTCCTCTTTGTTTACCTTCTTTCACCTTGTAATTGTTTTGATCATAGACTGACCTTCCAGGTCTTCTGTTCTTATAATTTTATTCTGTTCTTGACTCTTTCATTTGTCGATTGAGTTCGGGGTGATGCTGCCACATACGTCTTTCTCTAGTTGCTGTCTCTTCTTGTTGGTTCTCAGTCCACAGAAATCCATTTAGGATGTTTTTCATAGCAGGGTTGGCTTTGGCAAAATCCCTTAGCTTCTGTTTATCCTGGAATGTTTTGAATACACCAGCATATTTCATTGACAGCTTCTCTGGGTAGAGGTTTCTTGGTTGGCAGTTTTTTTATATGTGGTTTTCAGGCTTTTATATATGTCTCCCCATTGCCTTCTTGCCTGCATGGTTTCTGCTGAGAGATCCAAGCTTAATCGGATTTGCTTGCTTTGTATATTGCATTTCTTTTCCCTAGCTGCTTTCAGGATTCTGTCCTTATCATTGATTTTGGAGAGCTTGATTATTATATGTCTTGGTGATTGTTTTTTAGGGTCTATCCTTCCTGGGGTTCCTTGAGTTTCTTGAATGCTTATCTTTTCACTTTTCAAGATATTAGGACGTTTTTCTTCCAGCATCTCTTCAACTATCTCCTCTGAGGACTTGTGTGATTTTTCCTGTTCCAGAATGTTGATAATTCTTAAGTTATTCCTTTTCATGTTGTCCAACATGAATCTTAGGCCTTCTTCAGATTTTTTAATCCTTTTTATCTGCTTGCTCTTCTATCTTAGTAGTGTTGAGAGATTTATCTTCTAGCTCACTAGTTCTGATTTCTATCTCTTCAGTTCTACTCCTTTGCCCCTTCAGTGTATTGTCCATTTCTGATATTCTATTATTAATCCTTTGGACCTCTTTCTGTAGGTTTTGAATTGTTTCTAATGTTGTACCTATCTTATTTAATTGTTCCTGTAGCACATTCCTGACTTCTTCCTTATTTTTCTCAGCTCCATTGTATAGTGTTTTGATACAATTTATAATCATTTTTCTGAATTCTGTCTCAGGCATTTCCAAAGCCTGCCCATCTTCCAGTATGGAGTGTAGGTCTACTTCCAGCTTGTTTGCCTCAGTCACTTTATCTCGTTTCTGGGCATGTGCTGATATGGTCATCTGTTTCTGCTTTGGGGGCATATTCAGAGTTATCTGTGGTCTTAATACTTACATGAGTTTGTATTTTGATATTTTTTATACTTTCTGGTTGCCTCCAGGTAGATGTGATCAGGAGATGCGCCTCCTGTTTCACTCTTCTTCTTGAGAAATTTCAAGATGCCACTGTTGGTCTTTGTGGTGTAACTCAGGATTTAATTTTCAGCCTATTTCCTTTTTGTCTGCCTGTCCCACTCCACAATCCCCATTCAGGCCTTTTTCCCAGTGATAAACAGGTCAGGGCCAGCTTTGGCCATTTTTCACTGCCGTTTGGTTTTAAGTGGAAAGTGTCACTTTAAATTTTGAGGAGATCTGTGTGCATGCGTAGTAGAACCCTCCAGGGGTGAGGGTGGGGTGTCCACTCACTCCGGCACCCCCTTTAGTCACCAGAATGGAGGTTTGCAGCCAGCGAGAGACCAATGAACAAATACAAAAAAATAAAAGAGTGTCTACACCTTTATCTCTGCAATTCTGTCAGGTGTCCGTGGCTGCTCTGATCCTTCCCCCACTTGGTCTCACCCAAATGACAGCTCTGGGAGCAGCTGAGCATCTTGTATTAGAAAGCAATGGATTTCTTGCTTCTGCTACAAACTCCCCTAGCTGTAAGTCTTCCAACCTTCTAAATAATCCTTTATATGTGGTTCCGAGTTCTGGCACCATCCCCTGAGCCTGCTTGCTCCAGTATTCTGTGTTGTTGCTGATGGAGCTCCTCACTGCATGTCTACCCGATCTGCCCTTTTGTTTGTTCTCTCGTTGTTACTCTTGAACCCATTGTTGTTGCCACTGTGCCAACCCACTGCATTGAGAGTCTTACTCTGTTTCACTGACCCTTCCACTTTATCAAGCATGATGTTCTTCTCCATGGACTTGTCCCTCCTGATAATATATCCAAAGAATGAGAGTCGATGTCTGGCCATCCTGGCTTCTAAGGAGCATTTTGGCTGTATTTCTTCCAACACAGATTTGTTTGTTCTTCTGGCAGTCCATGGTACTTTTAATATTCTCCTCCAACATCATAACTCAAATGCATCGATTCTTCTATGATCTTCCTTTCAACACTGTCCAACTTTCACATGCATATGAGGCTATTAAAAATGCCAAGATATGGTCCAGGCATACCTTAGTCCTCAAACTGATACTTTTGCTCTTGAACACTTTAAAGAGGGCTTGTGCAGAAGATTTGCCTAATGCAATATGTCATTTGGTTTCTTGGCTCCGGGTTCCATGAGTGTTATAGTGAATCCAAGTTAAATGCAGTCTTTGACAACTTCAATCTTTTCTCCATTTATCCTGATGTTATTTATTGGTCTCGTGGCGAGAATTTTTGTTCTCTTTACATTGAGGTGCAACCCATACCAATGACTGTGGTCTTTGATCTTCATCATTAAGTATTTTAAGTCCTTTTCACTTTCAGCAAGCTAGGTAGTATTATCTGCATATCACAGGTTGTTAATGAGTCTTCCTCTTATCCTGATGCCATGTTCTTCTTCATATAATCCTGCTTCTTGGATTATTTGTTCAGCATACAGATTGAATAAATATGGTGAACGAATACAACCTGGCACACACCTTT
This sequence comes from Chrysochloris asiatica, assembly GCF_000296735.1. Taxonomy (NCBI): domain Eukaryota; kingdom Metazoa; phylum Chordata; class Mammalia; order Afrosoricida; family Chrysochloridae; genus Chrysochloris; species Chrysochloris asiatica. The sequence goes on along the minus strand of NW_006408532.1, from coordinate 23,574,303 downwards.
CTGGATTTTAAACCATTCAGTTTCCACTTGTTCTGTTTGAATGACTTCTTCTTGGTCTATGCACAGGTTTTTCATGAGCACAATTAAATGTTCTTTCTCTACAATGTGGTCCATAGCTTGTCATGATCCACACAGTCAAAAGCCTTTGCATAGTCAATAAAACACAGGTAAACATCTTTCTGGTACTCTCTACTCTCAGTCAAGGTCTATCTGACTTCAGTTATGATATCTCTCGTTCCATGTCTTTGTCTGAATCTGACTTGAATCTCTGGCAGTTCCCTGTCAATGTACTGTTGCAGCCATTTTTTAAATTACCGTTTGCAAAGTTTTACTTGCATGTGATACTGATGATATTGTCCAGTTATTTCCTCATTCTGTTGGGTCACCTCTGTTTGAATGTTCACAAATATGGCTCTCTTCCAACTCATTGGCCAGGTAGCTGTCTTCCAAATTTCTATGTATAAATGAGTTAGTGCCTCCAGTGCTGCATCAGTTTGTTAAAAGATTTCAATTTGTATTCCATCAGTATCAGGAGCCTTGTTCTTTGCCAATGCCTTCAGTGCACCTTGGACTTCTTCCTTCAGTATCATTAGCTCTTAATTATATATTACCGCTGCTATTCATGAGTTTTTCATTGGCTAAACATTCAGACGAAGGCTGCCTGTCTTTCTTAGTCCATCCTAGTCTGGAAGCTCAACTGAAACCTGCCCACCTTGGGTGACTCTGTTTGTATTTAAAATACCACTAGCATAGCTTCCAGAATCACAGCAACACACAAGCCATTGCAATGTGACAAACTGACAGACGAATGATAATGAGACACCACTGGATGGGTTAAAATCACTAAACTTTAGGTTAGTAGTCAAATGCAAACCCATTTGGAGCCACCCAAGGGTTGCAGAATGTGTCCTTTGGTTGTTTAAATTACTATACATTCCTGAGTATTTTGTGTACATTCCCTCTCCCACCCCAAAAAAACAACCAACTATTTTTTTTACAATTAAAAAGAAAAAAAGATGTCTACTGTTCCCTTTATGAACTCCCTTGGTAGCACAGTGAATGTACTAGAATGCTAATGGAAAGGTTGGAACTTTCAGTTCATTAAGAGGCATCTTAGAAGAAAGGACCAGTGATCTTTCCCCAAAAGCTAGTCACTGAAAGCTAGCTAACTCTCAGCAACTGGTTAACTGGGTTCCTTCAATGGCAAAAGACTTGGTCTTGTCAGCTGTATTGTCAGCCCCAAATTTGCCTCAGTACTCAAATCTGACTTACAGAAATCTCCCTTTTAAAACCAAATTTGAGTGTTTCCTGACCAAAACAGGAAATAAGGTACAGAGAGAACGTAGGGGCTGGGGTAGGGAAGCAGCAGAGAGGGAGTGAGGAGCATTACTCAACCTCTTGAGGGGCATGGCCTTTTTAGCAGCCCTCACTCCCTCCCCTCCCACAACCAAGATAGGAGCAGCAATAAATAATTGAGCAGTTAGCTCCTTGGCCTTCAGTTTTAACTGACTATCGTTGTGTTGCAAGAGGTACTTCCTTATAAATTATCCCACTGCACAATGATTGCATTTTCTTTTAGATCATTCTGGATGTTTGGTAGCATGAGTGACAGGGACATTTTAAATTCATGGGAAATACAAAACCCCCTTTGTGGGCATTGGTTTCAACTGTCACCTCAGATAACAAGAGATGAGCTAAGTTTTCCTTTTCCTTTCCTTATCCATTGATTCTCCAGCCAAGATGCTATTGAGTAGCCTAGTGACCCACAGACCAACTGAGGGAGAAGGAGATGAAAAGAAAGTTAATTCAGCTGATGGATAGTGGGACAGCTTCATCAGGAGGCAGCTGGGTTTCCAAAGGTAGATCTCAACAGTGTTTGAAAATCTAAGTCCTGAGTTAAAGATTAGATACATGGATATGTAGGTCTGGACTGGAACAGGTGGTAGTGAACACTTACTTCCTCTCCTCCATTTCTTTAAGGCCTTGATCTGGAAAGCACCCACAGTATGAGGTCAGAGGCCTCTGGGTTACCTGACCTTGATTCAAATACTGTGATGGTTAAGGTTTTGTGTCAACTTGAGTAGGCCAGGGCTCTCGGTGGTGTGGCAGTTGAAAGGGAGCTATCTCCCATGATGTGATTTGATGGGGTAAAACCAATAAGAAGATTAAAGGTGGGATCCACCATCCTGATTTGATTTATGAGAAATTCCAAAGAGTGTCGCACAAAACACCTTTTATCTTACAAGAAATAAAAGGAGAGAGACTTGAACAGAGAAGGAAGGACTTACTCTCACAAAGACAGTGACTCAATATATTCTTCCCATCTTCTTTTGATGCTTTCTGCATCATCAATATTTTGCCCATAGAATCCTTCAATATTGTTAAGTCAAGGCTTGACTTTTTGCTTCAGTTGTTGCAGCTTGACAAATGCTATGTGTGCTCTTCGTTTGGTCTTCTAACTCCTGGTCTTTGCATATTTCATTATAATACTTTGTCATCTCAAGCCGCCCTTTGAAACCTTCTGTTCAACCCTTATACCTCTTTATTTCTATCATTTGCTTTAGCATCTCCATTCTGGAGAGAAAGTCTCAGAGTCTCTTCTGACATCCATTTGGATCTTTCCCTTCTTGCTTATTTTCTTAATGACCTACTGATTTATCCCTGTATAATGTTCTTGATGGTGTCCCACAATTCCTTTGGCCTTCAATCACTAGTGTCTAATGCATTATATCTGTTCTTGAGATGATTTTTAAATTCAGGTGTGATATGTTCAAGGTCATATTTTTGCTCTTGTGCACTTGTTTCAATTTTATTCAGCTTCACAATGAACTTGCATATGAACAATTGATCGTCTGTTTCACAGTCAGTCCCTAGCCTTGTTTTGGCTGATGCTATTGAGCTTTTCCACAATCTCTTCCCACAGATGTGTTGTTGTTACTGTTAAGTGCCATTGAGCCAGTTCCCACTCATAGCGACCCTGTATAGGGTTTCCAAGAAGCAACTAGAGAGCTTCTTGTGGTTCAAACTGACCTTGCAGTCCAGCATATTAACCTGCAGTGCCACACCAGAATTTCTGACAGATGTAACCAATTTGATTTCCATGTATTCCATCTGGTGAGATCCACGTGTATAGTTATCTTTTATATTTTAAAATATATTTGCAATGAAAAAGTCATTGGTCTTGCAAGTTTCTGATCTCCAGCATCGTTTCTATCACCAAGGCCATATTTTCCAACTACTGATACTTCCTCTTTGTTTCCAACCTCGGCATTCCAATCACTATCAATACATCTTGATTGCATGTTAGACCAATTTCATACTGAAGGAATTGGTAGAATTAGTCAATTTCATCATCAGTGGTTTTAGTGGTTGGTGTACAAATCTAAATAGTAGTAGTATTAACTGGTCTTCCTTGTTGGCATATGGATATTATCCTATCGCAGACAGCATTACATTTCAATATAGATATTAAAATGTTCTTTTTGATGATGAATGCAACTCCATTCATCAATTTGTTATTCCCAACATAATAATGCATACCATTGTCAGATTCAAAATGGCCAATATCAGTTCATTTCAGAATATTGATCTTTATGTGCTGCATTTCATTAATGGTAACTTTTAACTTGCTTAGATTCATGCTTCGTAAATTTTATGTTCCAATTATTAATGGATTTTACAGGTGATTCTCCTTATTTTGAGTTGCGCCCCATTAGCAAATAAAGGCCCTAAAAGCTTTACTCCATTTGTGTCATCCTGGCCAACTCTACTTTAAGGAGGCAGCTCTTCCCAGTTATATTTTGAGTGCCTTCCAACCTGAGGGGCTCATTTTCTGGCACTATATCTAAAAATATTCCTAATGTTTCAAGATTCAATATTCTGGTGTTATCTAACAACATCCCACTGCTATTCATATGGTTTTCAGTGGCTAAACATTCAGAAGCAGTCTGCCTCTCCTTGTCCTTATTCTGTCTTAGTCTGGAAGCTCAGCTGAAACCTGTTCACCATGGGTGACCCTGCTGATATTTAAAATCCCCATGTCATAGCTTCCAGCATCACATCAACATGCAAGCCACCACAGTCGGATGGATCAGTGGAGGAAAATGAGGGGCAAGACATGAAAACAAACAGCACAATGTCTGGCATTGTATTAGAATTTAAATTCTAAGCACTTGATTTGCTAAAGGCTGCTGTGTATATTGTTTTTATGTGCCGTTGAGTTGGTTCTGACTCATACATAGTGACCCTGTATAGGGTTCCCAATGAGCAGCTGGTGGGTTTGAACCACTGACCTTTCAGTTCAATGCGACCTCCTGGTCCAGTACTTTATCCTACAGTGCCACACCAGGACTCCCTGGGTTGCTAGGGAAGTTGTAATCTACATCAAACACTCCCTGCCTGAAGGCAAACCTTCTGGCACATTGGTGGTCAATGGTCAGAAACAAAAATTGAATTTATGTCAAGACTGAAATGAAGTTCAAATTCTCACTATAAACAGCAGGAGTCCTGGTGTTGTAGGATAAGCACTGGACCACAAGACAAGGTCAGCTTAAACCAAAAAGTCAGAGGTTCAAACCCACCAGCTGCTCCTTGCAAACCCTATACAGGGTTATTATGAGTCAGAACTGATTCAATGGCACTTAGCAGCAGCAACAGGCAGCCCAGGGAGGAGCAGGCTTGCCATCAGGTAACTTGTTTGGACATGCCTTATGTGGAAGTTAGGGTAACAGGTCCACATGCTCATGAATCTTAACCAGACCATCAGATAGTCGAGTGGTTTTAGGGCCCCAGAATCAATCCTAAAAACTTTGTTGTTTATGTGAAGTGCAGTCGAGTCAGTTCAGACCCATAGCGACCCTGTATAGGGTTTCTGAGGAGCAGCTGGTGAGCTTGAACTGCCAACCTTGTAGTTCAAATGGCTCCTACCTACAACAGTGGCAAATTTATATGCTCCAATCTAGAGCTTTTGATGATTTCCTTTGTTTTCCATCATTATCTGGCCATGAATCATTTGTTCTCATACTGGGGTCTCCCTCAGCTAAATGATTTGTTTGCTCTTGGGTTTGTTCTGTTCTGACTTAAAGAAAAATAAAATAACCCACTCTAAGACTGAAACTCAAGGGGAACACATGAGCAGGCATGCAAGCTTGCTGAGGACCACATTGGTCTAGTAACTGGTGAGTGAAATAGAGAGGAAAGGCAGCAATGAAGAAATGGGCTGAGTTCAATCACATTCCATAGACTCCCGTTGACCTGGAGATGTGAGAAAGAAGAGGAAGGGTTGGTTGGTCCAAAGTGTGGTGAGACCTGGGGACATCTGGCCCATGAACAAGGACATAACTAGAGCTGATAGTGAAACATCCAGCTGATATGGAGTGAGAGGAGGCACACAAGAACACCCAAAGTTGCAGATAGTACCTGCTTGGTTTACCCTCGATGGCTTGATAATTGGAACTCGACTGGAGGAAGATAAAAAGACAGAGAGAGAGAGAGAAACAATTTTTGGTAAAGGAAACATGGGTAAATTGCTGCAATTTGATGAGCTTGATGTATACTCATGGAGGTAGTAACTCTAAATACCAACAGAGAGGGAAGGAGTCTTCACATTAAATATCAATGCGATCTCCACTGTACACAGGGCAGATAGGGATAGGCAACTTAGACATTGGCTATGTAAAATGAGGGGGTAATAAAGGCATGAAGTGACTGGCTTATAAAGTTTCAAGGGGGAGTTTAGTTTAATAGTGTGCGGGGGAAGAGTCTGCACTGAATAGCTTTCTTCTTGTCTAGATGGGTCTAATTAAAAGAGATGGGGATAAGATTCTTATGATTCAATAGTGAGTAATTGTTATCATGACTAATTGCAACTGTCACAATTGTAAAGGCAGACATTTTGTAACAAAAATGGGGGAGTAGTTAATCTTTCAGTCCAGAAACAGAAGACCCTAGGACCATCAAGGGAGAAGAGCACAGTGAAATGTGAGACCCTATCCAGAGAAGCAGCCATACCAGAAAAGGAGGCAGAGATGGGGACATGGAGAGAGGGAACAGTTGAGGACTGTAGATTCATGGGAAGAGAGGGACTAAAAGCTGGCGGCCAGGAGGCATACTTGCAGAAAGTGACATTTGGTGGTATAAATTATTGTATATGTCTGAGTGCTTAAAAAAAAAAAAAAAAAGCTAAAGTGAATATAGAGAAATACTGTTAACTGATGGTACATGAAGGGGATTATAATCATTGCAATGAATCAAGGTATATGATTGGTTGAATGTAAAACTGATGATCTGCCCTGTAACTTTCACTCAATCCACAAGGAAAACCTTTTTAAAAAATTTAAAAATAAAATGAAATCTCATTACATTGGAGTCAACACTGACTCACAGCGACCCCATAGGACAGGGTACAAACTACTCCAAAGGGTTTCTAAGATTATAAATCTTTATAGGAACAGGAAATCTCATCCTTCTCCTTTGGAACAACTGGTGGGTTTGAACCATTGACCTGTGGTGAGCAGCCCAGTGCTTAAACCCACTACACCACCAGATTCCTAGATTCAATAAGGGTGTTTCTGTAAAATATATTTGAATTTGTGGTCTTTTTTCTCTACAACAGTTGGAACTCAAAACATATAGTGTTTGAAGAGAATTATTTTGGAAATGACAAAATCCAACCTTTTATGTATAAGGGTACCTTTGACTGTATGTCTGCTCTAATTATATCTGGTCTTATATTTAACAAAGATAAGGGTTGCTAGAGACGGGGCTGTTCCTCAATGTAAATGTATTTTGCAGACATTTTCTGGAAATTTTCCTGTGGCAAATCACTCCTGCATCTGTAATAGAAGCATTTCATCAAAGAACGGTAATCCACAGACCATGAAAATTATCAAATGATATCACATGGACCAATAAACAACATTATGATAGATGGAGAAAAGATTAAAGGTGTCAGGATTTCATTTATTTGGATCCACAATCAACACTCCAGGAAACAATAGTCAAGAAATCAAATGATATATTTCATTGAGCAAATCAATTGCAAAAGACCTCTTTAAAGTGTTAAAGATCAAAGATGTCAATTTGAAGGCTAATGTGCAATGGGCACCTGAACCAAGCCATGTGTTTTCAGTTGTCTCATATGCATGTGAAACATGAACAGTGAATAATGAAGATCAAAGAAGAAGTGATGCATTTGAGTTATAGTGTTGGAAAATAATATAGAAAGTACCAGACTGAAAGAACTATGTTGTTGTTGTTGTTGTTAAGTGCTGTCGAGTTGATTCCGACCCATAGCAACCCTGTATAGGGCTTCCAAGGAGCAACTGGTGAGCTTGAACCACCAATCTTGCAATTCAAACAACTTTCCAGTTTGGTGCATTAACCCAAAGAGCCACAGGAAAAGACCATGACTGGGATACATACACAACTGAAGCTTAGGAAAGCTTACAGGATTGAGTCTAGGGCCCTTTGACCACTTGCCTACTGGACTGCCAAAAGAAGACACAAATCTATCTTGGAAGAAGTACAGCCAGCATGATGCTCAGAAGCAAGGTGGGTGGGACAGTCTCACCTACTTTGGGTATGCTGTCAGGAGAGATCAATTCCTGGAATAGGACATCATGCTTGCTAAGTAGAGTGTCAACAAAAAAGAGCAAGTTTCCCAACTAGATTGAGTGACACAATCGTAGCAACAGTGGGTTCAAACACAACAACATAACAACAATTGTGAGCATGGGGCAGGACCAGGCAGTGTTTTCGTTCTGTTGTACTTTGGGTAACTATGAGTCGGGACCTATTTGACGGCACCTGTGGCACTGCGGGTTAATGCACTGAACTGCAAGATCAGCAGTTCAAGCTCACCAGGTGCTCCTCGGAAACCCTATACAGGTCACTATGAGTCGGAACTAACTTGATGGCACTTACCAACAACATCAACGACATGGACTGCTAAAAGAAGATAATGTTGCCATTAACAAAAGAACATGAAGAATTTTGAAGAGGACTGGTGTCTTTGAAAATCATTCCACTTGCTTAGTTAAAGTAAGCCAAACCTCCACAGTGTGACCCAGGTTCTCCTCCAGCTTCATTCAAGACACTTTTCCCATTTTATTCTTCACCCAGCCTGCTTGGTATATCTTCCTGAATGTGGTCCCTTCCATTTTCCTTCTGCCCTAGTGCTCTGGAAATGTTTTATCTTGGCACTACCCCAGACAGTTTATTTTAAGGTTCCTCCCCACTAGGCTCCACTGACCGGCTGTTCAGACTCTACCTGCTGTTTAGACTAGATCTTGGCTCTTTCCTTCTGCAAAGGAAGTACCCCCTCTCTTATCTTTTAGTGCCTGGAATTGTGAGTAGCAACTGTTGTGTTCTCAAAAGGTTGACAGGTGTTTGGGCTAGATAGTTCAGTATTTAACTCTCTGTTTAGTGAAACCAGTACAGTACAGGTATATATACATCCTGTATTCACATTCAGTATTATTATCATTATGACACCAGATGATGTTCATGCACAACCAATTGTCATCAAGTCAATCCTGACTCATTGATTGCTGTATAACTTTGTTCCACTGGGTTTTCAACCTTGTAACCTTTTGGAAGCGGGTTAACAGGCTTTTCTTCTGAGGTGTCTCTGGGTGGGTTCAAACTGTCAATCCTTCTATTAGTAACCAAGTATTTACCTGTTCACACAACCCTGGGGCTCCAAGCAGACCTTAAAAATAAGCACAATATAGATTTTTATTTTTAAAACTAATAACAAGAATTTTTTTCTTTCTTTCAATTATTAATGATTTCCTCAAACATCTGGTCACTTGGTTTCTATTCATATTTAAAGGTAGGTAGGTTCCAGATGGCTCTGAATGTATGAATGAACCTTACTGACAATTTCACTGTGTTCCTAATTAATTGAATTATGTCACCCCCAAAAGGTTAGGTGTTGGAATCTTAACCTCTATCCCCATGGATGCCTGTTTAAAAAGAGAGTTTCCTTGTTATATTAATTAGATCATACTTGATTAAGGTGGGCTTTAAATCTTATCACTCTGACTTACGTGAGCAGCAAGCAGCCCAGACACAGAGACAGGAGTCTGGAGGAAGAGTTCCAGGGGAGGAACTCAGTTGTTGAATGTCATCCAATCCAGTTGAAACCAATTGCACACAGTGATGCCATGTGGGTCAAATTTCAAGGAACCTGTCCTCCTTCTTCACCCCCTCCACACACATACTCATTAGCCCAAGTCAGAGACCTGCTACTCAACTGCCAGGTCCCACCGAGCAGTCAGAATACACTCTTAGCAATAATTGAGAATCTACAAAGGTGCTAATAGCAAGCCAAATGGGAAGGGGAACTCATGAGTCAGTTGTTTCCATTGTCCTTTGACTTCATTGCTCCACTATCTTCTATAAGTGATCACTTCCTTGCAATGTTTGTGATCTCTTGCTTTTCCTGGTGTGGGGTTTTCTAACTTTGAGTCACTTACCCTTCCAACCCCTAACCTTGTTTCTTATTTTAAAAGGTGCAAAATTTCTTTTTCTATGTTTGTTGCTTTTTCTGTAATCTTCTTTAAAATAGAGCCTACGATTCTTAGACTTAAACATAGTAACAAATCCTTGCACTCAACACCACCACCAGTAACATAGACTGCAAAAAGAAGAGCATGTTGCCACTAACAAAAGAACATTTTGTTTCATTGTATAGAAGATGCCATGAATTGGAGTCTGTGTGGTGTTGTAAGATAAGCAGTAGACTGCAAATCACAAGGTCAGTGGTTCAAACCTACCAGCTTTTCCTTGGAAATTCTATACAAGGTCACTATAAGTCAGAACCGACTTGAAGGCAGTTAACAGAGATAACATGAGTTGGAACCAAATCCATGACAACTAACAACAACAGGTCTCTTAGAACACAGAATGATCTAGAGTACACAGAAAAATCTAGAGTCTAGACTTTTGTATGCAAACCATGTAGTGGTGGGCAGCCTCGGGAATCTTTTTGGCTTGACTTTGCTTTTATTGATTTATTATTCTGGTATTCAATTTAATGATTCATTTAGGAGCTCTGGTGGTGCCATGGGTTAGGTGTTGGGCTGCTAACAAAAACCTGGTGGTTCAAGCGTCTCTTACAAAAAGCCAAAGATAGGATTATTATTCATATTGCCAGTAAAGCTTGTTCAATTCATTCCTTGTGAGTAACTGGAAGCCTTGGGAATCTAGCAATTTTCAGATTCAAAGAGATCATACTAGCTGACTCCTTTAGTTGAAGTAGGAAATTGTTTCCTGGTTCAATCAGATGACACTCATGTCTAAAGCAGACAGTAAAGAAAAATGAAGTCCTAGGATAAGCACTGGATGGCTAAACATAAGGTTGATGGTTCAAACCCACCAGCTGTTCCTTGGAAACGCTACGTTCTGGGTCACTATGAATCGGAACCCACTTGACGGCACTTAAAAACAACAAAAAGCTGCTGTAAGGAGTCCTGCTGATGCTGTAGGATGAGCATGAGATCAATCATTCAAAACCATGCTGTAGGATGAGCATGAGATCAATCATTCAAAACCATGCTGTAGGATGAGCATG
>NW_006408532.1:23551899-23563627 GCF_000296735.1 Chrysochloris asiatica | reverse complement strand
GATCAATCATTCAAAACCATGCTGTAGGATGAGCATGAGATCAATCATTCAAAACCATGCTGTAGGATGAGCATGAGATCAATCATTCAAAACCAGCAGCCACTCAGGGAGAAAGATGAGGCTGTCTTCTATAGAGACTTATAGTCTTGGGAACCCTACACAGGGTGCGATGAGTCTGAATTGACTGATGGCAGTGGGTTTGGTTTTGGGGGTTGGATGCTGCAATGGTAGTGTCAAGACACAGAGGAGACAGAGCGAAGTCAAGTTGAGGGTTGGAGTTTCATTGAAAGAGGACTCTTGTTATTACAAAACTTATAGTAGCGCGATCAATAAATATGTCAAATTGAATTAAACTGGAAGTTCTTCAAATAATTTCCTATAAGATTGAGGGGTTCCTATAAGATTGCCTGCCCCCTTCCCCGGACAGTCCATGGTTCATGTCCTCAGCACCCATTTTCAGCTCTGTGTGTTGAGGTATATTTTACTCACATCAGTTTCATTATAAGTCACATAGGAAAAAGTCCTGCCCACTTAAATATTTGCATTATGGCAATATTTCCTGCAAAATATTTTTCTAATTTTAAAAAGTCATATTTGCATAGATATTTTTATCATTTTTACACCATTTCAGAGTACCCCATTTCATTTCACCTTTGCAGCAATCATCTCTACTTCATAATCACAGAGAAAAAGATTCACAATAGGTATTCTATTTATCACTTTATTACCTCACTCCCCTGTACAAAGGACTAGGGGTAGAACAACAGACTGGTAAGTAGCAGAGTCAGCACTTAGTGCTCTTTCCACTGAAGCCCTGAATCAATTAGGTTTTCACTCTGAGTCCAGAGATGCTCTCCAGAATGAGCTTGATCAAGAGCACAGAATCTTAAAAGTAGACTCAAATCTTGTCATGGTGATGATTTACGACAACTAAGAAAGAAAATGTTTTTCTTCCTCTTCCTTTTCTTCTCCAAACAATTCAGTCCTAGAGCCATTGGGTAAGAAAGAGCATGCTTTGTGTTCATGTTAGAGTTTAGAAGCAGCCTGACCAGGGAAAGAAGTTTATCAACAAGTAGGGTCAGCCTGACTTGAGCTGTTTGATCCTAAGTAGAAAACAAGAGGCTCCTAGTAAAAAGAATGTTGGCACCATGTGGCATCACGTGGTGTAGTGCCCTCATTCAGAAACAGTCTGGTCTAAGTGTAGAATCCAAGCAAGAGGGCTGTGTAGTAAAGAATTTGACCTGATCAAAAAAAAAGACTTCTGGAAGGCCATAGCTAAACCAGGGATGTTGTTGTTGTTGTTAAGTGCCATCGAGTTGGTTCCCACCCATAGCAACCCTGTATAAGGTTTCCGAGGAGTGGCTGGTGAGCTTGAACCACTGACCTTGCATTTCAAACAGTTTTGCAGTCTGGCACATTAATCCACAGTGCCACACCAGGACTCCTAAACCAGGGATTGGGAACTTTTTTCTGCCAAAATTGGTAACATCGTTCTCAGGCCATAAAAAATTATCAACTTAAAAATTAGTCTGCTATATTTGGTCAAACATTTAATTAATTCAACCCCCAATGTGATGGCTGGAACTGTGGTCGCCTTGACAGGGCCAAACCAAATGATTTCTTGGACAATTGGCAAAGAACAAGGCACTGGGAAATGATGGAATACAGATTGAAATCTTTCAACAAATTGATGCAGCACTAGAGCCACTTCAACATCTCTGCCAAGAAATTTGGAAAACAACTACCTGGCCAACTGACTGGGAAAGATCCACAAGTGTGCCCGTTCCAAAGAGAGGTGACCCAATGGAATTAGGAAATCACCAGACAATGTCATTAATATTGAATGCAAGTAAAGTTTCCTAAAGATGATTCAAACTTGGCTGCAACTACACATTGACAGAGAACTTCCAGAGGTTCAAGCTAGATTCATTGCTGATGTCAGATGGATCTTAGCTGAAAGCAGAGAATACCATAAAGATGTTTATCTGTGCTTTATTTACTACATAAAGGATTTAGATTGTGTGGATCATGGCATGTTTTGGACAACATTTCGGAGAATGAATATTCCAAAACACTTAATTGTGCTCATGAGGAACCTGTACACAGCCCAAGAGGCAGTTGTTTGAGCAGAACAAGGGAACATGGAATGGCTTAAAATTAGGAAAGGCATGTGCCAGGGTTGTATTCTGTCACCAGCAAATAATTTGAAAACTGAATGAATATGAAGAAAAATGTGGCATCAAGTTTGGAGGAAGACTCATTAACAATTTGCTATATGCAGATGATATAGCCTTGCTTGCTGAAAGCAAAGAAGAACTAAAATACTGGTAAAGATCAAAGACCACAACCTTTGGTATGGGTTGCACCTCAGTGTAAAGAAAACAAAAATCCTCACCATTGGATCAATAAAACAACATCCATATAAAAGGAGAAAAGATTGAAGTTGTCAGAGATTTCATTTTGCTCAGATCAATCATCAACACTTATAGAAGCAGGAGTCAAGAAAGCAAACAATATATTGCATTAGGCAAATATGCTGCACAAGACCTCTTTAAAGTGTTCAAGATCAAAGATGTCAATTTGAGGACTAAGGTGCGCCTGACCCAAGCATGTTTGAAAGTTGGTCAGTGAGTTCTGGTAGCATAGTGGTTTCGAATCGAGCTGCTAATCTCAAGGTCAGCAGTTCGAAACTACCAACAGTTCCGCAGGAGAAAGATGAGGCTTTCTGCTCCCGTAAAGATTTGCAGCCTTGGAAACCCTATGGAGGGTCGCTATGGGTTGGAATTGACTCGACGGCACTTAACAACAACAACAATGGAAAAATTGATGCATTTGAGTTATGGTGTTGGAGGAGAATACTATAAGTATCATAGACTGTGAAAAGAACAAACCAATCTGTGTTGGAAGAAGGACATTCAGAATGCTTCTTGGAAGACAGGATGGCCAGACTTCATCTCTCTTATTTTGGACATATTATCAGGAGGCACCAGTCCCTGGAGAAGGATATCACATGTGGTAAAGTGGAGGGTCAGAGAAAAAGGGGAAGACCCCCCAGTTAAATGGATTGGCACAGTGGCAGTGATAGTGAGGTTGGTGCAGGACCAGGCAGTGTTTTGTTTTGTTCTTGTGCATAGGGTTGCTATGAGTCAGTGCTGACCTGATGGCACTTAACAACAACAAAACCTTCAAAAGTATCAAGGTCTGGAAAGTCAAGAGAAGACTAAGGAACTGTTCCAGCTAGCGGAAATTAAAGAGATTGAAAAGTATGTCAAGAGTGATCCTAATTTACATCCTTTGTTATGATGTAATCTGAACCACTGATGATATTTAATGGAGTCTGAGAATTCGATGAGCGTAATGCAACAATGCTTATCTGCAGATTTTAATATTTGGGTGATCCTTGCTTTTAAGAAATAAATACTAACATATCCAGGGGAGATAATAATCAATTTACTATCAAATTATTCAAGAGGAGAACTTTTTGTTGTACTGTTGTTGTAATGTTTCTGCAAATGGTTTCTAAATAAAATCTATTTTTAAACAAATAACATTTGTTGTCAGAAATAAATGCATAAATGTTGTGTGCCATTCAGTTGATTTCTACTCATAGCCACCCTATAGGACAGAATTAAGCAGTCCCCTAGAATTTCCTAGGTTGTAATCTCTAAGAAAAGGAGCTCTGGGAGTGTAGTGGTTACGAATCGGGCTGCTAATCGCAAGGTCAGCAGTTCGAAACTACCAGCCGCTCCGAGGGAGAAAGATGAGGCTTTCTGCTCCCATAAAGATTTACAGCCTCAGAAACCCTGTACAAGGTCACTCGGAACTGACTTGATGGCCCATAACAACAGCAATCTCTAAGAAAGGAGTTCTGGTGGTGCAATGGATTAAGTGTTGGACTGTGGACCGCAAGGTTGGTGGTTAAATCCTCCAGTCTCTCTGTGGGAGAAAGATGAGACTGACTGCTCTCCTAAAGCATGACAATCTCAGAGCAGTTCCACTCTGTTCTATGGAGTCACTGTGGGTTGGAGCTGACTTGCTGGCAGTGGGTTTGGCTTTGCTTAAGGTAATCTTTATGGGAACAGAGCACCAAGTCATTCTCTCAGACAGCTGGTGCTCAGTTTGAACCACTGATTGCTTCACCATTGCACTATCAAGGCTAGTAATAAATAAAATAGTAGAGTAGAAGAGAAGAGAAAGAAGGGGAAAAAAGCATACCTTATCAAGAGATGCTGTGGTAGTACAGAAATGTTAGTGATAGGATTCCTGCATGAATTCCCTCCCTGACAAAAAGACTATGCTTCGCAGTAAGTTACCAACACAAGCGAAGAATGAGCTAAAGTCACACCCATTCCAAACAAGGCAGCCAAAAGCTCTCCTTAGTCCATAACCACAGACAAGCCCAAGAGAGAATCCACAAAAGCAACTTTCATGAAAAGGACAGGGTCACATTTCCCATCCCATTATCATAGGGAAGATTTTGGGATTCTTTTTCCTCAGGTTTGTTTGTTGCTGTTTTGGAGATGTCATGATTTTAAAGAAGTCATAATGAGGAGTAACTGGTAAAATTAGTTTCCTCCTCTTATGTAAACAAAAAATGCCATCCTGATGAAAAGTTTTCAACTTGGAAAATAGAGGAAAAGAAAATTGCCTCGCTCCAACACAATGAGTATTCTGAACTTTGTATGACTCCTTTGAGTCTTTTTATGTGTCTCCTTTCTAAATGGGTGTAATTCTATCATGCAATTGGACTTTTGGTTGTATGTGTGTGTGTGGGGGGGGAGGTTTCTCGGTAGAATAGTGGTTAAGCACAGGCTTTGAAGTCAAGTAAACCAAGTTACATGTCTTTTCTCTACCAATATATTTTGTACAGTAAGGATGTGTTGTTGTTTATTATCTATGTATTCTCTTATGATGCCTGAGTTTCTTCTTAAAATGCATAATGCTTTGTAAATTATACTGTCTTCTGTAATAAATGATCATACGTGCAGATCTCACTCAGGTGCCAGCTTTCCACAAAAGAAGTAAATTTGTACCTCAGGTCATTTGCACTTGCTATTCCCTCAGTTTGGGATGTACTTTTCCAGATGGTACATTCTTTAATGTCTACTTAAATAACTCCTTATTAGAAAGGACCCTTATCCTCTAACCCACCTAAAATATTATCCCTTTCCTATGTCAGTACTCAGAATCCTGATATGGTGCTGTGCGGTAAAGCAGTGGAACACAAGGTTCTTTGATTTGCAAGGTCAATGATTCAAACTCACCAGCCACTAGTTGGAAACTCTATACAGGGTCACTATGAGTTGGAACTGACTCAACGGCACTTAACAACAGCAACAATACTTAACAACAACAACTATACTCTGCCCTTGCTAAATGTCTCTGTTCATCTTATTACAACCTGACATAATATGTATTTATTTGCTTGCTTGTTTCAGTCTTTGCCTTTCTTCTACTAGCATATAAACCCAACAAGAGCAAGGACTTGGTTTCCCCTTAGTGTCTTTATTATTTGTTTTCTTTCTTTTTTTTTTTTCTGAAGAGAGCAAAGACCTTTTAAATACAGTATTCATTTCTATAACCCTAATATCTAGAATCATGCCTGCTGTCCAGTGGGCACTTAGTAAGTATTCACTGAGCGAATGAAAAATGAACTATTTTTAAACAGAGAAAAATATATTTAGAAGACATCATGAGGAAATTAGAAAAGGCATGATAAAAGAAATCAGAAGACCTAAATAGAATTCTGTTAAGGAAAAGAATAACTAGAATATATATACTATAAATAAATAGTAGAAAACTTTTTTCTGTGCTAATTGAAAACTTGAAACTGAAGATAGGATTTGGGAGGTGGCCTCATCAGATCCCAGGCAGACCTATTGAGAAAAGACAAACATTTACATATATTCCAATATAATTCCTGAACTTTAAGGCATATAACAACAAGAACAAGGGTAAGAGAAAGATCTTATAAGCTTCCTGAAAGAAAAAATGAGCAAACTATCTACAGTGAGAAAACAATCAAACAGGCATCACATCAGACCTCACATCTACAACAATGTTGTTGTTATTGTTAAGTGCTATCAAGTTGGTTCCAATCTATAGCAACCCTGTATAGGGTTTCCGAAGAGCAGCCAGTGAGCTTGAACTGTCATGCTTGAGGTTCAAACCAGCTTTGCAGTTCAGTGCATTAATCTACAGCACCACACCAGGAGTCCTCTACAACAATAGAAGTTAGGTAACAATGTTGTTGTTGTTAAATGTCATCGGGTTGATTCTGACCTGTATAGGGTTTCCAGGGAGCCGCTGGTGAGCTTGAACCACCGACCTTGTGGTTCAAATCGACTTTGCAGTCCAGCGCATTAGCCCACAGCACCACACCAGGAATCCAATAGTTGCACAATAATGATTGAAAAGGATGGCTACCCAGAATTTCACACCCAATTGTTATATCATAAACCTGTAAGCATGAAAGAAATATATATAAGCATATATATGACCTCAGAAATCATATTCATATATGAATTATGTACTACTTTTAAGGAAAATATTAAGCAAACATCAAGTGATCAGAATATAAATCTCAATATGGAAGATGTTAGAAAGAAGAGTGATTGGTAATATATATACATTTTGAGACTAAGAAGCAGCTGTCAAAAAGTCACATGATGTATTGCATTAGGCATATCTGCTGCACAAGACCTTTTAAAATTGTTAAAGAGCAAAGATGTCAGTTTGAGGACTAAGATACATGTGACCCAAGCCATGGCTTTTTGTTTTGTTTTATTTTTCAGTACATGATGTTTATTATAAACTTATCCATCATAGTCAAAGGTAGATGTAGCACAAGTGTCTACCAACATATAGATGAATGGATGAAAAAACATAGCATATCCATACAATAGAATAGAATCCATACAATAGAATAGAATATGAAGTGAAATCAAGTTCTGGTACATGCTACAATATAGATTAATGCTAAAAGAAAAAAAGCAAACATGTTGAGTGAAAAGTCAGACACAAAAGTAAATATATAAATATGGAGTCCTGGTGTGGGTTAATGTGCTTGACTGCAAAGTTGCTTTGAACCACAAGGTTGGTTCAAATACACCAGCTGTTCCTTGGAAATCCTATACAGGGTCCCTATGGGTCAGAAACGACTCAATGGCACTTAACAACAACAAATATATATCTATATACATTTAGAAGTACATTTATAAAGTTCTCACTTTTTTTTTTTTTTAAGTTTTTGTTGTGAATTAAGTGGTAGTTTGTATGGGAGAACATCAGCTTTACATTCATCTTATTGTATTTCATTTCATTGCAATGATTACAATCCCCTCCATGCATCATCAGACAATCAAAAGGTACACCCACAAGCCTGCCACCTGGCCATTAGTACACAGCCTCTCTCCTTCCCTGAGTCCAGAGTCCCCAGCTGCTCCATCGTTCCATGTCATCGTCTCTGCCTCCATCTCTGGCTTCAAGTTCTCATTTAAAAAAAAACAAAAAAACTTTTTTTTGTGAATTGAGTGAAGGTTTACAGAGCAGATCATCAGTTTTACGAGGGTGAGTCAAAAATTATCTGCACTCTGTCTGTAGAATTAATTTTAATCAGCTTTTAGAAAAGACTAATGGATCATTTTTGACACAATCTGCTTGCTTTTCAACACATTTTTTCCATCTGTCAGAAAACTTTCATATTCCCTTATTTAAAAAAAAATGTTTTAGAGCCATCAAGGCAAGCAAGCAAATCCATTCAGGACAAACCCTCCTCTAAGACTGAAACTCAAAAGGAACACATGAGTGGACATGTAAGCTTGCTGGCGACCACATTGGTCTACTGTGAGTGGAAGAGGGGAAAGGAAGCAATGAAGAAATGGGCTGAGTTCAACCATGTTCCATAGACTCCCATTGACTTGGAGATGAAAGAGAGAAGAATAATGGCTGGTTGGTCCAAAATGTAGTGAGACCTGGGAACTCCTGAGCCTATGGACAAGGACATAGCCATGGAGGGCTAGAGCTGAGAGTAAAGCATCCAGTCGATATGAAGTGAGGGGAGACACACAAGAACACCCATACTTGCAGATAGTACCTATTTGACCTAGCCTCGATGACTTGACAGTCAACTAGAGGAAGATAATAATAATAATAATAATAATAATAATAATTTTTGATAAAGGTAACAAGGGTAAATTGCTACAATTTGATGAACTTGACCTATACTCATGTATGTAGTAGCTCAAAATTCTAACAGGGAGGGGAGGACTCTTCACATCAAGTTACAATCCTATCCCCTCTGTATACAGGGTAAATAGGGACAGGCAACTTAGATATTGGCTATCTAAAATAAGGGCATGATAAAGGCACAAAGTGACTGGCTTACAAGTTTTCAATAGGGAGTATACTTTAAAAGTGTTTGGGGAAAGATAGAGCCCCCACCGAATAATTTTCATCTTGTCTAGATGGTTCTGGTGAAAAGAGGTGGGGATAAGATTCTTATAATTCAATAGTGAGTAATAGTTATCATGACTAAATGTGACTGTCATATTGTAAGGGTAGAAGTTTTGTAACAAAATGGGGACGCAGTTAATCTTACAGTCCAGAAAAAAAAGGACCCTAGGACCATCAAGGGAGAAGAGCACAAGTGGAACACAGAACCCTATCCAGAGAAGCAGCTACACCAGAGATGGAGGCAGAGGTGGGGACATGGAGAGAAGGAGCAGCTGAGGAATCTAAATTCATGGAATTAGAGGTACTGAGAGCTGGCGGCCAGGAGGCAACCTTGCAGAATGTGCCCTTTGGTGGCTTAAATTATAATATATGCCTGAGTGTTTTTTAAAAAAGGAGCTAAAATGAATAGAGAAATCCTGTTAACTGATGGTAAATGGAGGGGATTATAATCATTGTAATGAAACAAGGTGTATGATTTGTTGAATGTAAAACTGATGATCTGCCCTGTAAACTTTCACTCAATTCACAATAAAAATTTTAAAACACACACACAAAATGTTTTAGGTTGATCTATGACCACGAATGCACCACTTGCATCACTTCTTCATCAGAGGTGAATCTCTATCTTCAAAGGGCTGCTCTTAGGGGATTAAACAGGTGAAAGTCTGATGAAGCAAGATCAGGACTATAGGGAGGATGCTCTAACACCTCAAAAGGAAGGTTTTGCAGAGCATCAACAGTGTGGGCAGAGGTATGTGGACATGCATTGTTATACAAGATCACAAAGCCCTTGGATAGCACAGTCCACTGTGTTTAATCCAAAATTTAGGCTTCTGCTCTTCTGTGAGTATCTCACTGTAACAAGTATCTTGTTCCTAATAGTGTTCCAATACTGGCCCATGAAAATCCCAGAAAAGTGTAAGCATCAATTTTCCAGCTGATGGCTGACTTTTAAATTTTTTCTTAGTCCTTGATTGAGGATCATACATGAGTTTGCTCCCACTCCATACTCCGCAGTTTACTCCCAGGCTTCTAGTGATGAATGCATGTCATGTTGAGTATAGGTACAAATTTTGTTTGCAGATGTCCAAATGCTTCTGTTTATGCTCGTCTGTGAGTTGTTTCAGTGTCCATCTCACACAAACTTTGTGAAACCCAAGTCTGTCATGGATTATGTCATAGACAGAGCCATGACTGATTTGCTGCATCAATGTCATCCATGAAGTAAAGGGGACACAGTTTGTAGTGGTGAAGAACAAATACTCAAGCCAATGAACTAAGAGTTTTTACTTCTCCAGAAAGATTGGAGATCTTCTAACTTTTCTTAGGTGGTGGAAAACTGAACATGATTTCTTCAGAGAAGGGATCCAAGGTGTCTACAAGCTCCAGTCCAGCATCACCTCCCAAAGTTAATTTTTGGTAATTTTCTTTTAATTTATTTGTTATTATCTAAAAGCCTGACATAAATTCATTAAGTTTTTGTTTCTGAAAATTGTTCACAGGCCTGTTTAAAATGATCTCTTTTGGAAGAAATTTTGTCCATTTCTGCTACACGCTGCAAATATAATTCATCCTTCTTATACTCTGCAATGGCACCAAGGTTCAATTTCATTTCATGATGCTGGGCTTCTAAAAGCATCATTTGATTTGTTTTAGAATCTGGATTCTTACTTGCTTCAAGATCCTCTGGGCTTAGAACCGAAACCTCTTCAACAGGATTATCTTCTATTGTTATTGTTGAGTGCTGTTGAGTTGGTTCCAACCCATAGCGACCTTGTAAAGGGTTTCCGAGGAGCAGCTGGTGAGTTTGAACTGCCGACCTTGCAGTTCAAATGGCTTTGCAGTCTGGCACATTAATCCACAGTGCCACGCCAGGACTCCTTCTATAGGATGCAATAATATCTTTTTGCCAATATTTTATTTTGGAATTTTGCTCAGTAATGTGACCATCTATCTATTCAAGTTTTCAACTAAATACTAATTGCATATTTTTGAAGAGCATGCTCATTCTCTTGAATTATTTTCAGTTCTTGAAGTAGATTAGGATGTTCTTTGGCAGTTCTCTGACAAGGACTCCCATGCAGTAGGACTCCCTTGTAGTCTTTACAACCTCCATCACTTTATCCTCAAGACTTTTTAGCTCTGTTGTTAAATTATTAACTTCTTTCAGAGTAATTTTATTTCTTTTTCTGTGGAAAGACAAGAGTCGATTTCTATCTGCAGTCTTGATTGCTACTTGGGTTTTAGTAATAGCTGAAGCACATTCATTGAATTGTTTATTTAGTTGATCAAGTTTGTCTTGTGGGGAATTGAGTTTATGGTTTCTACAATGACATTGTGCAACCATTTAACTTCATCTTATACTTTATCAGCTCTCTCAGCCACATTGCCATATTCTGTTTTGAAAGTACCAACATTTTCTTCTAGCAGTTTCTGCTTTTTTTGGCCAGAGATTGTCGCAAGTACATTAGCTTCAAGTTCCTTAACTTGCACATTCAAATAATCTTCCTCTGATAAGTGCTGGATGTTTGTAGTAATCTTTTCTAACATGTTCTTCATTTCTTGTTCATCATGTCGTAATTTAACTACTGCTTCTTCAAGTTGTATTTTTTGTACCTGGATTTGGACTGCTTTTGTTTGTTTTTGAACTGCTTTCCCAGCCATTGGTTAATATTTATTTAAAATCTGTTTTGATCTTTAGAATACATTGTAAAGATCCATTATAATCTTTTTTTTTTTTTTTCATCTTCTTAATGACCTTTTGTTTTCTTCATGGATGATGCTCTTGATGTAATGTAATGTCTAATGTATCAAATCTGTTCTAGAGATAGTCTCTAAATTCAGGTGGGACACACTCAAGGTCATATTGACTCTCGTGGGATATTTTTTATTTTCTTCAGCTTCAGCCTGAACTTGCATATAGGCAGCTGATGGTCTGTTGTCAGTCTGTCCATGGCCTTATTTTAGCTGATAATATGGAGCTTCTCCTTGCCTCCTCCCACAGATGCAGTCAATTTAATCCGTATCTATTCCTTCTGGTAAGGATCACATGTACATTACCCTTTCGTGTTGTTGAGAAGAGGTATTTGTAATGCATTAGTCATTGGTTTTTCAAAATTCTATCTCCAGCATATCTATCAGCAAGGTCATATTTTTCAATTACCAATCCTTCCTACTAGTTTCCATCTTTTGCATTTACATCACCAGTAATTATCAATGCATCTTGACCACATGTTTGCTCAATTTCAGTCTGAAGAAGTTGGTAGAATTCTTT
>NW_006408532.1:23525761-23551799 GCF_000296735.1 Chrysochloris asiatica | reverse complement strand
TTTTTTTGGATGTACACTGAAGCACTCAGGAATATATAACCATTCAAACAACCAAAGAGTACACCCACAAGCCTGCCCCCTGGCCTCCAGCACACAGCCCCTCTCCCTCCCTGAGTCCAGCGTCCCCAACTGCTCCTCATATCATCATCTCTGCCTCCATCTCTGGCGTCACTGCTTCTCTGGATAGGGTCCCGCACTTTACTCTTCTCCCTTGATGGTCCAAGGGTCCTCTGCTCGTAGACTGCAAGATCAACCATTCCCCTCCTTTTGTTACTAAACGTCTTCCTTTACATTTGCAGCATTCACAGTCAAGTTGGACTGCTTTTGAGTGTCTATTCACAAGTGTGATTCCATCTTACTTACCTCTTCTTCAGCAATTTCAACTACAATGGATGAACACATTCTTCTATACACTACTCTGCTTCTACTGCCAGTCATTGTACCTGATGTTTCTAGAATTTGTGCCTGTAAAGGTACCCCTCTCCATCTTCTATCTTTTTGATATGCTACTCTTGTGGCTTGGGCTAAATTGTTAGCTAATAAGATGTCCTACAAAGCAAAGTAAAAAGCTTGGTGAATTTTCTTATCTTTTACCTTTACCAAATCAAATAACTGAGGAGTATTTTCAGGAATTTGAATTTTGGTCACTTTTCCCTCCATAGTACCATCTTATCTAAACCTATAAATATTGCAACTCCAATATTTTGTCTTTTAAGAAAGTTTACACGTTTTGGGGCTGTACCAATAGAATCAACAACAATGTAGTCTAATGCATAGCAACAAGATGAAACAACAACATCATATTTTTTCATCAGTGGTTCCTAAATCCCCAAATCTTCCATATATTTCTGGAATCCTGCCAGGTGATTTTTCTTGAATTATTACATCAAGGACTTTCCCTCTACTTCGATTTGTTGCTAAAGAACTCTTTGCTTCTTCAACTTTTTGGAAAAGATCACAGACAAAGTTTTTGAACTTTATTTCTTCTTGTGTCTCTGAAGTTCTTAATTCTTGTTCAGTTTAAGGGAGTTTTGCCTCTATATCTCCAGTTGCAGCTTTCCTTTCTTTGAGAGTCTCAGAGGCCACAATTAAAGTTTCCTTGGCCTTCCTCAATTGAGGCTCTGCAGTATTATGACCACTGATATAGATGTTAAGTTCAGATTGGGCTACATCTATCTTTGAGCATGTTTCATTTACTGATTTACTACATTCTTTTTCTCTATTTTCTTTTTCTTACTGAAGTCCTTGTGTTTCTTGTATAAGGCTATCCATAACTTCCTTTAATTTTTTCTTTGTTTTTTTCTTATTCAAGAACATTGCTTCTGGCTGTCGTCTCAGTTATTATATTCTCACACTTGACAGAAATAGTTACATATTTTTCAACCTTTTCTTTATCTTTTTTAAATGTTTTGGCCTTACTTGTGGTGGTGATAGTGTGGTGGTGATAGCTGTGGAGTCGGTTCCTACTCATAGTAACCCTATATAGAATTTATAAGGCTGTAAATATTTACAGAAGCAGAGAGCATCATCTTTCTCCCACGGAACCACTGGTAGTTTCAAACTGCTAACCTTGAGGTTAGCAGCCCTACTCGTAACCATTATACTACCAGAGCTCCTTGGCCTTATTTGTAGCATGTTTTAATTTTTCCCAAACTTGAACATCTTCCAAATCTAGCTGGGTAAGTTTTTCTTTGTTCTTCTCAACAAAGTTTGTAATTTTGTTCAGTGTTTTTCTCGGCATCTTCTACAGCTTTATTTTTAGCTTTAATTTCATTTGATAGTATAATGCTCTTCTCATTAATTTCTTTAGTATCATCATCAATTTTTTCCTTTTGAGTTTCCCTTTCTATTCTGCAGTTCATAAATGTAATACTGAAAAGCATTATTCATTTTCCTAAATATTTCATTTTCCATGGTAAGACATTCAACAGCGATATTTATTTCTCCTTCTAAGGCATCCTTTTCTTTTTCTACCATCTTAACCCTGTTTAACTCTCTCTTCTGTGTTCATTTAATATTTCAATTCTCTGACAAAGGACTTTAATAGTTTCATTTAGGCTTCCACAAAGAACGCTGCCATCTACATATTCAAGCATACCCTAATCATGTTCAGTTTGGCCTTTTGGTTTCATCATAGCAATTTGTTCCATTTTACCTTATAAAATTAAAAATCTATCATGGTCCAAGTCAATTCCATGGCTTCAAAAAAGATTTTCAACATCTTTAAAAGTTTTTTCCCCCCACTTATGTGGTAGACAGAAGTATTACCTCTGTAGGCTGTTCTGGATACATAGACGTTATTATTAGGAATGGCTTAATAATCATCCCCTTCCTTATCAATTATCTTTTGAAAGTGAACTTCTGCAGCACAACTTCCGGAGACTGCAGCAGCTCTTCTTCTTGGCACCAGGCCGTGGAGGGCTAGATGTTTTTCCTGGTCTTGGTCACTGTGGAGCAGTCCACTCAGCCCAAGGTGGTTGGAAAGGACTGAGTAACATCCCCCAGCTCCTACTAGTGTTCCAGCTTCCGGTTCTCCACTCAGAAATGTCTGTGTGTTCTTACAGTATTTTCCTGAAATTTTCTAAAGTTGTGTGTGTGTGTGTTCTCTTTGCTTTCCTCAATCTTTCTGTCAATCCTTTGAATGTACCTAAATATTCTTTTTAATTATTTTTTCAGTTAGTTCTATTACCTTCTCTTCCTCAGAAAGTTTTTCTAGCTCTGCATCATGGTCATCTGTTTGAGCCTTTCCCTCTTGTTTCTTGGTGTGAGCCAAAATTATCTGTTGTCTCCAGGGCATTGTGGAGTTGTATTTATTATTAATTGATTGTATGTTGATGTGTTCTTAGGTTCTCACCAACTGTCTCCTATGGGTGTAGTTAAAAACTGGAAGCTTGCATACTCTTCTCTGTTCACCATTCAAGCACCTCAGGTTAAGGTGAGTTTGGCTGGTTTGGCTGCTATCTGTCTTTGATCAGGTAGTATTGAAGATGGTATTAGTTCTTGCTCAGTGGGTGAAGCTGCTGATTCTACATTAGTGGCTGGGTTGTATGGATATGGTTGTTGTCTCCTGTTGGGTACAAAAGAGGAGAAACTACCCCACACACACATATACACAGAAGAAAACAAAACATAACAAAAAACAAGCAATCAATAATGAAAATAGAAAATAATAAAGGAGGAAAAAGAATAAAAACAGGCAGCAAGCAGATAGAAGAATATAATGGCTAAAAAGAGGACAGGAAAAAAGAATTATAGAAGATAAAAATAAGAAAGAAAATATAAGGAAGGAAAAAAAACTTAGAAAAAGCAGAGAGAGGAAAGATTAAAAGAGACAGTAGTAAAGAAAGATCAAAAGGTGAAAAAGAAAAAGAAGGTGAGAAATGAGAAGCAGAAAAGAAGAAAAAACAAAATCAGAGAAAGGATAAAGTACAAGGGAATGAAATGAGAAGAAAGAATAAATAAACTAAAACAAAGCAACAAAAGGCAAAAACCAACAACAAAACTAAAAAATCCAGTGACGCTGTTTGACTAAGAAAACTCAGTGGGGGTAGGGGGTAGGAAGGGGCACCTCCTGTCAGCCATGGAGCTCACAAGGTATGTTCTGGAGGGACATGGTAATTCCTGACCCTAGATGGAATTTCTACAGCCTAGATGTTATCTATGTTCAGGTCACTCAGTCTAGAAGTAGTTCATGGATGCCATTGAGGGAGCAGGTTTCCATGTCTGTTAGCTTCTCAGGGCAGCTGAAAGCAGGGAGACTAGTTATGAAGGTTTCTTCTAGACTAATGCTGGTCTGGTGGCTCTGCAGATTTTGTAGGTCTGGAGCTGGTCTTTCTTGTAAGCGTATGAATATTATCTTATCACAGACAGCGTTCTACTTCAAGACAGATCTTGAAATGACCTTTTGCTAATGAATGCAACACCATTCCTCTTCAATTTGTCATTCCTAGCATAGTAAACCATGTCATTATAAGATTCAAAATGGCTAATACCAGTTCATTTCAGCTCACTAATGACTAGAATATAAATGTTTATGCATTCCATTTCATTTTTGACAATTTCCATTATTTCTAGGTTCATATTTCATACATTCCATGTTCCAATCATGAATGGATGTTTACAGATGTTGCTTCTCATTTTGAGTTGTGCCCCATCAGCAAATGAAGGTCCTGAAGGCTTTACTCCATTCATGTCAACACGGTCAACTGTACTTTGAGGAGGCAGCCCTTTCCTGGTTGTATTTTGAGTGCCTTCCAACCTGAGGGGCTCATCTTCTGGTACTATATCTGACAATGTTCTGGTGCTCTCCAGCATGATTCACTATTCAATATTCTGGAGCTGACAGTGTTCCACTGCTATGCATAAGGTTTTCAGTGACTAAATATTCAGAAGTAGTCTGTCTCTCTTTCTCTCTAGTCTGTCATTGTCTGGAAGCTCAGTTAAACCTGTCCACCATAGGTGATCTTATACCTGTGGCATAGCTTCCAGAATCACAGCAACACACAGGCTATTACAGTACTACAAACAGACAGACAAGTAGTAGAGAATCTGACTTTTGTTGTTAAGTGCCGTCGAGTCAATTCTGACCCATAGCGACCCTGTATAGGGTTTCCAAGGAGCAGCTGGTGAGCTTGAACTGCCAAACTTGCAGTTCAAACGGCTTTGCAGTCTGATGCATTAACCCACGTCTAAATAAAAACAAGTGTTCTTGAAATGGAAGGTTTATAAGAAAAATTCAAATGATAGTTATAAAACCTAGAAGTTTGAAAGTGGGTAGAAAAGAGGAGGGAAATACAGTGTTTTAGATTTCACCATGACTCTCTAGTTGATTCTCATCTAACCTTTAAAGACTTACAATACTACTTTTATTTAAACTATTATAAGGAACCCCTGTTGTTGTTAAATACCATTGAGTCACTTCCGACTCTTCGTGAACCTGTACAGCATTTCTGAGGAGCAGCTAGCTGGTGGATTTGAACCACCAACCTTGTGTTTATCAGTCCAGTGATTATCCTACAACATCACATCAGGACTCCAAGGAGTCTCTGGGTGGCACAAATAGTTAAGAATTCAACTACTAGTTGAACCTTTAGTGGGGTGATTTGAACCCACCTAAAGATCCTGATGAGGCGCAGTAAGCTAATGTGTCAGACTGCAAAGTCATTTGAACTGCAAGGTTGGTGATTCAAGCTCACCAGCTACTCCTTAGAAACCCTATGCAGGGTTGCTATGGATCAAAATCGACTTGACAGCACTTATCAACAGCAACAAAAATCCTAGGGTGGCACTGTGGATTAATGTGCTGGACTGCAAGGTTAGTTTGAACTGTAAGATTAGCGGTTCAAGCTCACAAACAGCTCTTTGGAAAGGTTGGAACTGACTTAATGGCACTTAAAAACAACGAAGATGCCTGAGGAGTCCTGGTGTGGTGCTGCTGGTTAATGCTCTAGACTGCAAGGTTGGTGGTTCAAGTTCATCAGACACTCCTCAGAAAGCCTACATAGGGTCACTATGAGCCAGAACCAACTGGACAGCACTTAGCAACAACAAAGATGCCTTGAAAGACAAATCTAGAGATGTACTCATGAAAAGTCTCAGCCTTGATAAGCCTCTAGAGCAGTTCTATTCTGTACACATGAGGTCTCCATTAACCAGGATCGACTGGATGGCAGCTAACCACAATGACATTGTAAGCCACAGAAAAGGATAAAAACTCCCAAATTCATTTTTTAAAGCCAATGTGACATATCTGAAAATGCTAAAACAAAAAAAATTTTAAGTATAGCCAAGCTTACTTACAAATAAGAATTTTTAAAATCTACATAAAGCATTAGCAGGTAGAATCCAGTCATATATCAAAGGAGTGGTAGACTATGACTTCTACCAGGAAGTTGTTCATTATCAGGAGTGGTTCAATACTAGGAAGTCTGTCAACACATTCTATTGTAACCACTGTGAAGGAGGAAAACATTATGATCATATTTTAAGTGCTAAAGATTTATTTAGTAAAATGGCAGCCATTCCTAATGAGTAAAATAAAAATGAAAGAAATTCTTTAATATGAGGGTGAGTCAAAAATTATCTGTGTTCTGGCTGTAGAATTTATTTTAACCAACTTTTAGAAAAGATACATATATTGTTTTTCAATATAATCTCCTTGCTTTTCACTACACTTTGTCTACATGTCAACAAGCTTTCACATTCCCTTATTAATAAATGTTTTAGGCTGAGTTGTGAGCCACAAATGCACCACTGTCTTCACTCCTTCATCAGAGTTGAATCTTTGTCCTCCAAGGGCTGCTTTCAGGGGACCAAACAGGTGTAAGTCCAAGATCAGAACTATAGGGAGGATGCTTTAACACCTCGAAAGAAGTTTTTGCAGAGTGTCAACAGTTTGGGCAGATGTATGTGGACATGCATTGTCATGCAAGATCACAAAGCCCTTGGATTGCAGTCCTCCGCATTTAATCACCTTCAACTCTCCAGTGAACCTCTCACTATTATGAGCACTGTTGATTGTTGAAACTTTTTCTTGATAGTGTTCCAATAATTGTCCATGAGAATCCCAGGAAACTGTCAGCATCAAAATTGATGGCTGACTTAAGAACATTTTCTTGATTGACGTTTAAGGATGTTTTCATTTCATACTCTGTTGTTTACTCTTAGGCTCATAGTGATGAACACATGTTAGATTACCAGTAATGAGTTTTTTAAAGGAAATTTACCTTCCTTCGAGTATTGGTCCAGATTTTGTTTGCTGATGTCCAAAAGCTTCTGTTAATGCTCTTCCGTGAGTTGTTTCAGTACCTATCTCATGCAAACTTTAAAACCCAAGTCTGTTGTGGATTATCTCATAGGCAGAGCCATGGCTAAATTGCAAATGATTTGCCACATAATCTACTTGTCTATTTCACAAAATTATTTCACATGCACGCTCAATGTTGTCATCAGTCATGGATGGGGATGGGCCTTTTAATATAACCTGAGTGCAGATGAGTTTTGGTTCATCCTCGTACAATACAGATTATTTATCAAATCAACCTGACCCAAGTTATGGTATTTTCAATACCCTCATAGAAGAATTGATGCATTTGAGTTATGTATTGGAGGAGAATATTTAAAGTATCATGGACTGCCAAAAGAACAAACCGATCTGTGTTAAAAGAAATACAGCCAGAATGCTCCTTAGAAGCCAGAATAACCACACGTTGTCTCTCATACTTCAGACATTTTATCAAGAGGGACTAGTCCCTGGAGAAGGACATCATGCTTGATACAGTAGAAGGTCAGCAAAGAAAAGGATGACCCCCCAACAAGTGGATTGACACAGTGGAGTGGAATGGGCTCAAACATCGCAACAATTATGAGGTTGGCCCAGGATTGGGCAGTGTTTCATTCTGTTGTGCATAAGGTCGCTATGAGCCAGTACCGACTCAATGGCACCTAACAACAGCAACAGCATGAAATCAATATGTGATGCAGTAGATTACTTAATATTCCTCTTCTAACTATAGTCATTGTAATTCTCAGAAAGACTGATGTATCTGGGAAAGAGAATGTAGGGAAAAAGATACTGATAGGATAATAGGATGAAGTTGTGAGTGACTATTTACAAGGATAATTGTTATTGTAAACATTTGGAACTCTAACATGGTGATTGATCAGTTTTGCTATCCTTTATTGTTGTTGTGTCTTGAGTCTACTCCAACCCGTAGTGACCCAGTACAGGGTTTTCAAGTCTTTAAATCTTTGTGGGAGCAGAAAGCCTCATCTTTCTCCCATGGAGCAGTTGGCCGACTCAAACTATGGACCTTGTGGTTTGCAGTCCAGTGCTTATCATATGGAACTACGATGCTCAGGATTTGCTATACTGCTGGGTATAAAATGAGTCATCTCAAAATGAGATGACTTCATTGCCATCAAGAATGAAGAGTCAGACAGAAGAGGTGCATGTCCTTTGGACCCTGAGATCATTGTGTGTTGATCCAGGAGACAAAGAGCTGTATGCCAGAGGGGTAGGAGCAGCAGAACCAAGAGCCACAGCATGAGGCAAAGCCAGTAAAGCTGAGTGCCTTCTGGCAGAAGGGTCACTTATGGAGTGGACGGACTCCAGGCACTTATATGGGGGACCTAGGTTTGATGAATGGATTCTTTCACCGTACTTATTCAACCTGTATGCTGAGCAAATAATCAGAGAAGCTGGGTTCTATGAAGAAAAACGTGGCATCAGGATTGGAGGAAGACTCATTAACAACCTGTGATATGCAAATGATACAACCTTGCTTGCTGAAAGTGAAGAGGACTTAAAACATTTACTGATAAAGATTGAAGAGCACAGCCTTCGGTATGGATTGCATCTCAATGTAAAGAAAACAAAAATCATCACCACTGGACCAATAAACAACGTTCTTATCAACGGAGAAAAGTTTGAAGTTGTTAAGGACTTCATTCTTCTTGGATCAACTATCAACACTCATGGAAGCAACAGTCAAGAAATCAAACAATGTATTGCATTAGGCAAATCTGCTGCACAAAACCTTTTTAAAGTGTTGAAGAGTAAAGATGTCAGCTTGAGGACTAAGGTGTGCCTGACCCAAGGCATGGTATTTTCAATAACCTCATATGCGTGCGTAAGCTGGACAGTGAATAAGGAAGACTGTAGAAGAATTGATGCCTTTGAGTTATGGAGGAGAATATTGAAAGTTCCATGGGCTACCAAAAGAACCAATAGATCCATTTTGGAAAAAGTGCAGCCAGAGTACCCATTCGAGGCCAAGATGGCTAAACTTCATATCTCATACTTCGGAAATACTGTCAGGAGGGATCAGTCACTGTTTGGCAAGGTGGAGGATCAGAGAAAAAGAGGAAGACTCTCAATGAGATGGACTGGCTGAGTGGCAGCATCAATGGGCTCAAGCGTGGCAACAATAGTGAGGTTGGCCCAGGATTGGGCAGTGTTTTGTTCTGCTGTGCATAATGTCGCTATGAGTCGGTATCGACTCGATGGCACCTAACAACAACAGGTTTGCTAAGGCTTATGAAGGAATAGTGTGTTCTTTGGGCATTTATTAGCAGCATGAAGCAGCTTTGTACCATTGCCCAAGCTGGGCTGAGTCTAGGCCAAGGGGCTTTGGGCTGAGAGAGAGGCCTGCTTATGTGCTTCCTAAAGGCCTGGGTGGGAAGAGGTTGCCCTGACAAAAGAAGTGTCTTCTGATTATTACTGTTCCTAAATTGTAACTTAACTTCCTTAATAAACTCCATAATTATGAGCATTTTCTGAATTTTGTGTGATAATTGCCATCAATTAGCAACTCTAGCAGGGAAGTAAGCATGCTGTGGGAAGGCAGCTGGTGTCAGAACTGGTAAAGAAGGTTGAAGGGTGGAAGCATGTCTGACCTCAGTCTCTTAGGAATCAACCTTGGGCTGATGTTAAGGCGCAGTCTCCTTCCACCTGGTGAAGGCAGAAGGGGTCAGAGCCTGACTCCATGTCCTTTTCACAAACAGCAAATAGCACCTGCAGAGTCTGGACAAAGTTCCACATAAATTCTGAAAAAAGAACAATAAAAACTTTTCTTTCTCCTTGGGAGATATGAGGACACACCTAGTCATTGCCTCATGTGTACTTTGTAAACAATGCTTGAGCTAATTCCAAAGGTAAGTGTTTACAGTTGGGAGGGCCCAAAAGGTCAATGAAACAATGAACAAAAAATATGATTAGAAAAAAAAAGTATAATGCCAAAATCAAATGTTTGTGCCTGCTATAAATGTTTAATATATAAAGTGCTCTTGCAAATGAACAGGAACGAGATAAACAAATCATTAAAACCAGTACGAGTTACTTGGTTGCTTCCAGTTTTTTGTTTTTGTTTTTTTCCCCCATTTTTCTATTTCTGTTCATCTTTGGGCAGAATTTCCAGAACTCTAAAAAACAATTAATTCTGTAACTGTCAAAACCAAATGAACGATGACTTTGCTGGTGACTAATACAAAAATGGTTATCTGTTCCTGCCAGTTTCAAGACTCAAATATTTTTCACTTTCACTCTGATGCTAATTTAACTGAAGGAAGAATAACCTTATTAACTTGGTTTCTTCCCTTCTCTTTCTCTTTGTCAAAGATCAGTTAAAATTTTCCATGATGAGTTAATTTTCCCCTCCAAGGCACTCAATGTTAGTTTGCTTTACAGAGGAATTCCCCCATCTGAATTTCAGATTTTAAGGTGGAATATTTTGTTTGTTTCAGTTATGTCAACTTTTCCCCCATTTCTTTATTCAGTAAACTAGGTTTGAAAAGGGAAAAAATAATGATCCAGAGTTGGCAATGCAGGAGGAAAATAGACTGCATCATGTGCGTAAGACTTGTTACACCCATAGAAGAACTTTCTAGTTTAATTCAAACTGCTCCTCCTCCTTCTAAATTGTAAATCCAAACTGAATGCTATGCATCTTGAACACAAATCTTTATTGAGTACTCAAATCTATAATTCACAGAACTTACAGAGGACATTTGTAGTGACAAAGGTGAACTAGAGACAAAAAAGTTTCCTTCAGAAAAACAAGATGATGAGAAGAAATATAGGATGGTGGTGAAGAGTGTGAGTCCAACACTCTTATCAGGGGTAGAGGGGGCTACAAAGAGACTAAAAAGTCATAAGCAGTTACTATTCAAAGTATATTGGGAAGGGAAGAACTTGCATTGGAGACATAGGCAACAGTGTCTCAAGCCTAAAGAACCTTCAGGAGAGACAAGTCTCCTCCTGCTTATAGGCTAAGGATCTTTTATAGGGTCCTTGGTTATATGAGCCAGGCACCCAACTGATTTCCATGGAGGGTGCGGGGCTTCCAGTTTACAGTTTTATGGTTTTATTTCTGATTTCCTTGTTTCTGTTTTTCATGCTGCGTGTGCACATATTGGCCAAGATGGAGTCTAAAGTTTTAAGACGGATTCTGAAGGTGTCGGGGATACGTGACATAGCTCATTGCAAATGCGCCTTACACCCAAAATGCTGGTTCGAGTCCCAAGTCTGTCTTAGAAGAGCCCTGTTGGGTTCACAATCGGTCACCTCTATTGGCATTGCACAGGTGCACGGAACTGGCTGCACCTGAATCCTTAGGAGTGGGAATTCTGTGGTCCAAGAGATTTTACAAGTCACAAAGGAATGTAACAAGCCCTGATGCCCATAGAGATAGGTCACATATTCTCTCCTACCTGTTTCTGGTATGAAAAACAAGTATTATAGGTCACAGTGTCCTAAATGGCATTTTATAACTTCATATGAGTGTCCCCTGGACTCCTGGTGTGGTGCTGTAGGATCAGCACTGGTCTGGGAACCACAAGGTCAGTGGTTCAAACCCACTGGCTGCTCCTCAGAAACCCTCTACAGGATCTCTATGAGTCAGAATCGACTCCATGGTACTTAACAGCCTGAGAGTCCCCTGATCATTTCTTGGTGCTAACCTCTATCAACGCCATGTTACGTCTGAATCCTGGTTGGTTTCTTAGGACAAGTCTAAGTTTCTTCCTCTGGAAAAGGAAAACAATACCTACCTCACTCATGGGTTAGTTTTGGAGATTGAATCAGAAAATGTACATAATTTAACCAATGGTCTAGCATATAGTGTGATTAAAAAAGTCATAGTGGCACTATGGGTTAGGCGCTGGGCTGCTAACTGCACCCAACTAGCAGTTTCACAGGAGGAAGATGAGGGAGGGCGTCTCCTCCTATGATGATTTACAGTCTCGGAGGTCCTGTATTTCAGTTGGATTTTTATCATATTATCAAGGGAGACATTGTTTTTGGTAAAGCGGAGGGTCCATGGAAAAAAAGGAAGACCCCCCCTAACAAGATGGGTTGGCACAGTGGCAGCAACAATGGGCTCAAGTGTAACAATTGTGAAATGGCCCAGGACCAGGCATTATTTCATTCTGTTGTGCATAGTATCACTATGACGCAGAGTTGGCCCATTGACACCTAACACCAGCAACATGATTTAGAATCCACTTGGTGATAGTGAGTTTGGATGGTTGGATCAAACGTCTGGGATTCCACAGAGGGATTTGCAGGATAATGCACTGGACTGCAAGGTGTGTTTTAACCACAAGGTTGGCGATTCAAGCCCACCACCAGTCTCTCATCGGAACTCTATACAGAATTTCTATGAGTTGGAATCCACTCAAGGGCACTTAACAACTACAACAACTCCAGGATTCATTCATTCTTTCTTTCTTTCTTTCTCTCTTTCTCTCTTTCTTCTTTCTTTTTTCTTTTTTCTTTCTTGTTTTGTATAAAAGAAACTTGCACAAAATTTCCCATTAAAAATCTTTGATCCTTATAATCTCTAAGACTGTTATACTTCTATGATTCCTCCAGTAGAAAAGACATTAGTCATCTTCTTTTCTCATTAGCTGTCCTCAATTACCTGATCCCTCCAGAGAGAAACCCTTTGAGAAGCCACATCTGTGGTAAGTACGGGTTACTTTGATGTATTATACCTTCTGGGAGGTGCCTGCATTTTCTGAGAGTCAAAACAGGAAAAGAACTGATAAAGATTCCCTTCCTATTGAGGAAATACCTGGCTCCACAGGGAAGACTTTAGCAGGAGGGAGTCCTTTGTAGAATAACTACTGCCTGGACATTATAATAATTATAGGCATTGTGTTGAGATTCCCAATTTACACAACAATTTCACCTTCATTTTCTCATGGAGGTAATAATCACAGGCATTGTGTTGAGATTCCCAATTTACACAACAATTTCACCTTCATTTTCTCATGGAATTGTAACAAGCCTGAGATGAGGTACATCTTTTTTTTTTAATCGTCTGCACTTTTCAGATGAGGACCCAAGTGGCTCCCTGACTTGCCTCAGTTGGCAGAGGGAGCCTTGGATGCCAGTGCTGTGTTCCTTCCCCAGGACTGCTCTGCCACCTCCACCCACTTGGGAAGCCAGGCTGCTGATTACTGCTCAAGACGCAGATGTTCAAACACTGTATCTGCAGAAATGGCACAAGCAGATCGACTGAGTTTTCTGACTCTTTTTCCTTGGGAATAAAGGAACGGCTGTAACAGACGGAGCAACAGTCAATGAGCTCTTTGTTTCAGTAAATTCCAGAGTTTTTATGAACGATGAGTGCAGTGAGGGCTGCTTTTCCCTCTTGGTAGTTATGGTCAAGAGGCTGTTTCAGTCTTGCCTGGCATTCCTCCAGAAATTTCTTGGCCACATTCACTTGGAGTTTCAGACTCCTGGATCAGTGAATTTAAAAGACTGCAGCAAAAAGTCCAAGGCAAACCAGTTGCTACAGAAGAAACGTTTATTTTTAATGAGTGATCCCACCCAATCAAAATCCTTGTGACACAATTTTTTTAAGTGCAAAATAAAAGTAAACAAGAAATTCACTAATCACTTGTGGGGGACAGATTACCCTTTTTGATCATATTTACATAGAACAAAGTTGCCTGATTTGTACTAATACACTCAGATCAAAACTAGCTGGTATAAGAACAGACAAGTTATAAGCTCTCAATACGTATTTATTGAATGAATGAATGTCCTTTAATTTGGGGTCAAGAACTCCTCCAATAGAAGCATCTCAAGGATTGTCCTTCATTATTGCTGACTGTGTGGGGGAAAAAATATCTATCTCTATATATCTCTATAAGGAGCTCTGGTAGCGTAGTGGTTACGAATTGGGCTGCAAACCGCAAGGTCAGCAGTTCGAAACTACCAGCTGTTCTGCGGGAGAAAGATGAGGCTTTCTGCTCCTGTAAAGATTTACAGCCTCAGAAACCCTGTATAGGGTCGCTATGAGTCAGAACCGACTCCACGGCACATAACAACAACAACATATATCTCTATATATCTGTATTATAATCC
Organism: Chrysochloris asiatica; assembly: GCF_000296735.1. NCBI lineage: Eukaryota > Metazoa > Chordata > Mammalia > Afrosoricida > Chrysochloridae > Chrysochloris > Chrysochloris asiatica. The sequence goes on along the minus strand of NW_006408532.1, from coordinate 23,537,926 downwards.
TGTTTATTGTATTCGTGTAACTTTTTTTATTTCCTGAAGTAAAGACTTTATGATTTCTCTCTTTTTCTTTGGTTACTTCCTGAAGTGAGTAAAGAATTTATGATCGCTCTCTTTTTCTTTTAACTACTTCCTGGAGTAAAGAATTTATGATCACTCTCTTTTTCTTTTCCTAGAGTTGGAATGTGTGCCTTGAAATTTTGAACTAGCCAACCGGGTAAGGGAAAAGACTATGCAGTCAAAACCCTAGCCAATGGGGTGAGACACAGCCTTGAGACTCGTGTCAGAGATTAAAAACCCGAGTGGACTGCCCACTCAATGTGCTCGCTGGCGTGTTCCTGTATGTACGGCTATGCGCACGCACCCTCTTGCAGGACTAAATTTTGCTTTGCCAAGGTAATTTAGTCTCACTGAGTGTCTTTTATGCAACATCGGGATTCTTTTCTAACACTCTGGACTCCTGGTATGGCGTTGTAGTGTCAACACTGGACAGCAAAGTCAGTGGTTCAAACCCACCAGCTACTATTGAGGTAAACTCCACGTACAAGGTCACTATGAGTGAGAATGGTAAAGAATGATGAGGTTACTGCTTACCACTGTGAGAGAGGTTATGACTTTGACCAAGTCTTAGTAGCATCTCTGAGGAAGGAGAGCCCAGTTGGAATTTTTAGGAGGTCTGGCATCTGGTTTAAGGCCAGCTTTTTAATGCAGAAACAGTGCTGTGGGTTAGTGCACTGGACTTCAAAGTCAGTTTAAACCACAAGGTGGGTGGTTCAAGCTCACCAATTGCTCCTTGGAAACCCTATACAGTATCACTATGAGTCAGAACCAACTCAATGGTGCCTTAACAACAACAGCAATGTTTCATAGAGTTATTAATGACTGGGGTTTTGTTTGTTTGTTGTTATTTTTTTTCCTCTGAGAAGTAAATTGGATGCCTGCCGTGGCGCTGTCAGATAAAAACAGATCTGCTACACACAAGGTCAGTGTTTCAAACCCACCAGCTATTCCTTGAAAACACTATACAGGGTCGCTAAGAGTTGAAACCAACTCCACAGCACTCAACTACAGCAACAGAAGTAACTTACTAGGCTTTTCTTCAAAGGCATCGCTAAGAAGATTGGAACTTCCCATTTTCAGTTAGCAGCCAAGCATGTTAACCATTTACACCATCCAGGAGCCTAGTCTACTGGGACAGACATGGGGTTGCCTTGAGTCAGAATCAATTCAATAGCAACTGACTAGTTGGTTCAATACAGGTCCTTGATTATAATGGGTTGAGGGGATGCTGATACACTCGTTTACAATTAGAGAAGATACCAAGGCAAAGATTCCTCCGAGGGAGTTTTGAAGTCTTGGAAAACAGTCATGTGATGCTTTTTCCAAAGTGACTGACAACTTTCATTATCCTGAACAAGAGTTTGTGGGAATCAGAAAGTCCTGGTGATGATGACAATGAAATAGTCAGTTTATGGTTACTGAAGAGTATATTCTTCCAGTAAAGATCAGCAATTGACAAACTGGAGTCCAAAGACCTTTCCAACTCATGACTTACATTTGTCAATAAATTGTACTGTAGCATAACAATGCTCATTTTTCTAGGTGTTATATTGGCTGCTTTTATACTACACAGGCATTGCTGAGTCGTTGTGACAGAGACAGTGTGGGCTGTGAAGTGTAAATATGTCTTATTTGGGTGATGCTTTATGTAAAAAGTTTGTCAGTACCTTATGTAGACAATGTGTAGAGTTAACATCACTTCATTTCTCACTATATTTAGTCATTCATCAAGTCTTTGTGGTGGCACTGTGGGTTAGGCATTGGGCTGCTAATTGCAAGGTTGGTGGTTCTAGCCCACCAGCCCTTCCATGATAGAAAGGTGCAGTTCTCTGCTTCTGTGAAGATTAACTGTCTCGGAAACCTAAAGGAGCAGTTCTCCTTTGTCCTAGAGGTTCAATATGAGTTGCAATACATTCGATTGGTTGGTGGCCAAGGAACTTTATCAGAGCTTCAATTCTAAAGCATTTGGTTTGTGATTGTGGTCTACAGTGGGAACCCTGACTTTGAGTTTTGATGTAAACTCAGACACAACTTGAGAGCGTTTTGACCATTAAATGAGCAATGCTGTTGTTGTTGCTGTTTGTTGCGGACCGTGTAAGACTGGTCAGAGGTTCAAGGCCCTATAGGCCCAAGTGAAACAAATGAAGCCACTTGGCAGTTAATAGCAAATTGTTTTTCATCAAATTGTTTAGTCATATTTATTTAATTCCAAACATGAGCCCTGGATGTCCACAGGGAAATGCAATATTCCCCTAAGTTTCTAAGGTCAAGATTTTCCCCCTAGAACCAAGGCAGGAAAACTTCCTCAGAGGACGAACAAGGACAGGTTTACTGGGATTAAGCAGGGAGGCTCTGGAGAGGAACTGCCTGGGGTATGTTCACTTGGGGTGGAGTGGTGAATTCTGGGAATATGGGATTAAGGACAATGGGGGCAACTCCCTCGGACCACCCTGGGTTCAATCAGTTTGATCCAAGTGAAGGTTAAACCCAGTAAGGAAGAAAGGAATATTGGTTTAACTAAGGTTTACTGGCTTAACTTAACTTAAAGATTGTCTTGTCTGAATAATACCATTCTTCTTCTGTAAAGATCCCTCCCCGCTTGGTGTGAAGCTCCTCCCCTGAATAAAGCAGAGGCCCGAGCCTCCCCAGGTGTGCATTGCTGGTTGGGAGGCATGGAGTAAAGATTGCGGTGCATTACGGGTTGGAAGGCATGCAGTAAAGATTGCAGGGCAGTGAGTTGCTGCCTGCAGAGGCCATGATGCCTGTAGTCCCAAGCCTGCCCACCAGTGATGTATCCACCCTGGCTTTGGGGTGTCTCATTGTCTCCCTTCTTCTGTTTGTCTGTGTATTCTTTCGCTATCCCTATCGCCACTGGATCTCCCCTCCTTGTGAACCAAACACTCGTGACAACTATGTCGAGGGCAAACCCCAGCAGCTGTTAAGTGTCATCGAGTTGGTTCTGACACATAGTGCCCCTGAGTAGGGTTTCTGAAGAGTCACTCGTGAGTATGAAGTGGTTAACAGTCCACTACTTATCCTATAAGGAGCTCTGATAGCATAGTGGTTATGAATTGGGCTGTGAACTGCAAGGTCAGCAGTTCGAAACTACCTGCCATTGCATAGGAGAAAGATGAGGCTTTCTGCTCCCTTAAAGATTTACGGCCTCAGAAACCCTGTACAGAGTCGCTATGAGTCGGAGCCAACTCCATGGCACATAACCACCACCACTTATCCTATAATGCCACACCAGGACTCTTAAACTAGCAATATAACTATAGTAACTCCCAGCCAAAGCCAAGAGCAGTTTGCCCTCAGGTAGAATGTTCCTTAGAAGCAAAGCTAACAAGACTTTGTCTCACATGCTTTGGACATGTCATCAGGAGGGACCAGTCTGGGGAAAAGAACATCATGGTTAGTCAATGAGAATGTTAACAAAGAAAGGAGAAGACCCTTTCTTAACAAGATGGATGGACACAGTGGCTGCAAGTAGGAAAACACAGGACCAGGCAGTGTTTTGTTCTGTGGTTCATAGGGTTTCTGTGAGTCAGAACCAACTTGTTGGCACCTAGCACCAAGCAGAGTGCTTGAAAGTGTATTGCAACTCCCAGGTGTGGGTGATTTTGAGGGGTTTTAGTTGAGTACCTGGGTGAATGGTGATGCCATCTACTCAGATGGAGAAGACTTGGAGGCAAACAGGGGTGAAATCAAGAGTTCATTTGATCTTGGTAAGTTTCATGCACCTATCAGACATCCAAATGAAGATTTCAAGTAGCTGAACATAAACCTGTGCAAATAGGGACATATTAGAGCACAAGAGTTAATTCAGGACCCATGAGTGTAATGATGGCATTTTTTTTGTAAGTGATCTCTACTCAAGATTTTATTGTCTTCATAATAAAACAAAAGATGAAGCTTAGAACTGAGTTACTTCTATCTGGTGTGGTGCTGTGGGTTAATGTGCCAGACTGCAAAGTCATTTGAACCAGAAGGTTGGTGGTTCAAGCTCACTAATAGCTTCTCAGAAACCCTATACAGGGTCGCTATGGGTCGGAACAGACTCAACAGCACTTAACAACAACACCATAGTCTATGTTACTATTGTTGATGTGTCCTCCCCTCCCCACCTAAATATGTATTAGCTTAGCACATAATTCTCTTTTCTCTGATCTCCGCCCAGTTCAGAATCCTTGCTGTGAGATGGAATGAGCCGAAACACAAACACCCACGTGTAAGGCTTTATTGGAGGTTGGAAGAAAAGAGAGAGGGAGAGGTATTGCTGGGGGAAGGATTTTTATACTGGGTGAAGAGAAGGGAGGGGTTGAGACTAGTGGAGGTAGGTGATAGGTTGACTAGGGATGATGTGCCAGTAGGGATCAAGAAAGTGTGGCAAGCAGCCATTTTATTATACATGTGGATTAGGGATTCTATCATTCCAGCCTTTTGTTGTTATAGGTACAGGGGTGGAGGTCATTTCTTCTGGAGCTGCTTCCTGCTGAAAGGGGATGAAGAAGAGGGAACTATGTATCTGGCATGTTCTTCCGGCTGGCTGGTCCTGTTGCTTGACAGTGGTTGGTTTCCGGCCATGAGGAATTCGCCCACTGCCCTGTTTGTGAGGGCCCTCATGCATTCCTGAAAAAAAATTTTGAAGACAGTGAAACAGGCAGGGGTCAAATAACAGTATCAGGAGGATTATAATGGCCCTAGGAAGGGGAGGAGCCAAGGCCACCAGGAGGACATTAGGGTCCAACCATGGTTTGTTTAACTTGATTTTATAAAGCAAGGAGGGTGTTTACTACTCTCTCCATGTCCCCGTTAAGGGCCTCTGATAATTTTTGTAATAGATGTATGGATGTTCCTAATCAGATGGGGTTAAGATTTGGGTCGCAGGGATTAAATATGTGATCCCACACAGGTGTGCAGGTAGGCATTTAAAAATTTATTTTCCACATAAGAAAAATATTCCTTTCAGCCCACATGTTGGGTTGCTTACCTTTGTTCTGTCAGTGCACCAGGAGTTTGGAAGGGAGAGGGAGGAAAGGTTAGCAATGTCGTTGTGGTTATGAATGTAGGTGAGGCTGGTGGAATTATTGAGGCCAATCTCCATGAGAAGAGGTCCTGTGTACAGTATGGTGGTTGTATTAGGATACGATTTAGGGACTGGGTCAGCGGGAATGGCTGAGTACCCAAGGTCCCTATAGGGCTAACAAACCCAGCATGAGGTTTTATTGAATATGGTTTCTATTTCAGTGATTAGTGTGCGATGGGGTTGGCAGATGCTGTCAGGATCTAGCCACGTTCATAGTCCTTTATATCCTGGGTCCATCCATTGTGTGAGGTTCTTTGTGGCTTCTACACTGATCTTTCTTCCTCGCTGCATCTGCAACGCCCCCAAACCCATCTGACATCCGTATTTGTGTTTGATATATCCAGCAGACAGGCTTGTTGCACCACCTTTTGCAAGCTGTGGATTGGGAAGCTATGCAGTTAGAGAGTTTGGATAGGTACCATACTCTGATTCCACAAAACTGCTTGATGACACGTGTTTGTCCTGGATAGCAGGCAGAATGCATAAAGGTCAGGACACTGGAGCAGTCCGTGACTACATGAGGGGTTGAGCATGTTTTGCCAATTTGGCTAAGGCACAATCTGATCATCAAGGTTGAGATAAAGAGTATGGAGAACATACTGGGATGATGATAAGTCCCACTATAAGGAGAAAGAGTAAGGCAAAGAGTATTTGAGAATGGCAAGGCCACTCATAAGGGGGTGACAGAGAAGAGGCCTACTGCAAGGACAATAGTACCCTGAAGGGGGTAAGGAAGGTCGGGTGGCAAGTTAACATGGAGGTATGTCTAAGGGAGTATGTGGAGGTAGTGCTAGCCAGCAGAGGAGAAAGACTGTCAGCAGAGAGATTTCATCTCATGAGATCTCAGAGACAGAGTGCCCTGGAGAGCTAGGTCTTTGATCCAGAATAGGATAGTGTCAGGAATGTTAGCCTTTGGAAAGAACCACTGGAGGTCCTGGCCCATCTAGTCGAGGAAGCAGGAAAAGCAGTTGACTAAGTGGGAGTCATGCATTTATTCCTTAGGGATGCAGGTGGGTTTGAGCTTGGTCAGTCCTGTGAAAGAGGAAGTATAGCAGGGTACACCTGGGCTAATATCCAATTTGGGTGGCTGAAACTGTGTGTGCCAGTTTCCTCCTGGTAGACAGCCATGGGCTTGATGGGTGGGAAATGATTTGGGGTGCAATGCTCCCTGTGGGGATGTGACTGTGCAAGTGGGGCATGTTTGAGTTATTTGTTGGAGTAGTGAGGGCATTTTGGGACAATAAAATATGGGTCATAGGAGGCGGAGTAAGGGTTCATGCCCTATGTGAAGGATATTGTGTGTATCTGTGAGGATGTGTGTGGCCTGTGACATGGGGAGAATGTATAGTCCCTTGAAAAGAAGCCAGTCCCCAGAGAGTGTGGCTTCCTGTTGAAGCCCTTCTTGTGTTTCAAGGGGGATTATAGAGGGGTGTGATAGGGGAAACAGCAAGCATTTGTGTGAATGGAGGTAGGAGTATAGCCGCTCGTTTTGCTTTGTGATCAGCCTTATTGTTTCCCTGTGAGATGGGGTCATTGGTGGATTGATGACTCCTACAGTGTATGACTCCTGCTTGTGTTGGGAGTTTTGCTGCTTGAAGCAGCTGTAAGACTAGGGGACCGTTGTTTATAGGGAAGCCTTTTGTGGACATGAATCCTCTTTCTTACCATGTTAGTGTAAAATGTGAAAGGCATATTTGGAGTCCGTGTATATATTATCAGTTTTGGAGGCTGCTAGGGTTAATGCCCGAGTGAGGGCAATGAGTTCAGCCTTTTGGGAGGTTGTGTTAAAGGGAAGAGACATGGCTTCAATTACCCTATCTGAGGATACAGTGGCATAGCTGGTCTGATGTTGGCTTGTAGGTGAGGTGATGAAACTGCCATTGATGAACCATGCATGATCAGGGTGGGGCAGCGAGATGGAGGAGATGTGGGGTAGAGGAGGGAAGAGATGATCTACAGCTTTGGTACATGAGTGAGAGAGTTCCCTCATGGTTATAGGGAGAAGGGAGGCAGGGTTGAGAGGGGGGCAAGATTCTAATTTAAAGTTGGGACTTTCAATGAAAATCATATGGAATAATTGAAGGCGTGAAGGGGAGAGGTTTGAGACTGCTTTGTGAGTGAGTAGATGTTGGAGGTGATGTGGAGACCTAATAGAAGTAGGTCATCCACATTTTGAAGGAGGGAACTGGGGGAGAGAATGAGGTTAGAGAGGTCTTTAGCCAGTGCTTGGAATCTGGTGCAGCAGACAGCAAGGAAAAGCCAGCTGGTGAGGTAGATGTGGCAGTTTTAATAGAGTATGATATGAGGGCGGCTTTGAACTTGGCTAGAATGTCTCATCCTAGGATTGGTGTAGGGCACGTAGGTAGAACTAGAAAAGCATGTGAGAATGGGGTGTCATGAAGTGAGCATGCTAGGGGTTCTGTGATGATGGGCTGAGTAGAGACTCCATCAACCCCAACCATTAATGTAGGGGTAGGTTGTGTCCACCCTGAGTATTCTGGTAGAGCTGAGTAAGTGGCCCCAGTGTCCAAAAGAAAAGAGACTGGCTTACCCGAAACCTGGACTGTTACCCTGGGTTCACTGTGAGTTATTTCCGTGGGGGCTGGCAATCCCGGGCACCTTCAGTCCTCTGTGGCCAGTCCCAAAAGCTCTGGTAGAGCAAGCACCTTCATTTTGTGGGACTGGTGGGCATTGATCCCTTCCCTCTCTGAAGAAAGGAACAATCAACCTTCCAATGTCCCTCCTGTTTACAGGCAGGGCATGGGCCAGGGGGAAGATGAGTACTTGGGCAGTTTTTTGCCCAATGACCCTCTTGGTTACATTTGAAGCAGGGCCTGGGCGGTGCACCAGAGGGTATTATGCCCCTTCTTTGGTCTGGAACCCTGTAGAGCATTGGCCAGTAACAGATATTTTGCTTTGTCTATGTCTGGGGCTAACTGAGAGATGAAATGAGTGCTAATAACTGTTATGCCTGCTAGAGATGTTGGATCTAGTTTGGCGTATTTTTGTAGGGCCTCCATTAGACATGATAGAAATTGGGCCGGATTTTCATCTGAATTTTGGGTGATATCTCTAATCTTGTCATAATTGACTTCTTTATGAGTAGTTTTCTTTAAGCCTTCTGCAAGGCAAAGAATCATATGGTCTCTAAGTCCACGGTTGGCATGACCTGGTTGATATCCCAAGAGGGATCTTCTTGGGGAACTGCCTGAGCTCCCACTGGCTTATCATTGCTCATAGCAAAAGCCTGAGCCACCATCCAGACCCTTTCCCTTTAATCAGGAGAGTGTGGAAGTGAGAGTGATGTATAGAGGTCATGCCAGGTGAGATCATATGATTGAGTGAGGTATTTGAATTCTTTGATGTAGGTGACTAGATCGGAGGAGAAAGTTCCTAGCCTCTTTTTGATTTGAGAGATGTCAGATAGGGAAAAGAGAACATGGACATGGACAATGCTCTCTGCCCCAGCTACCTCGTGTAACAGCATCAGGGGTGCAGGTAGTGGTGGGTATTGGGATCAATGAGAGTGGTCTTGGGACCAAGTATGTGGTGGAGCGGGAAGGTGCGGCAGAGTAGGTGAGTCTTGACCACCAGATGGTGGTGGAACAGAGCCATGAGGAGAAGGAGAGCAGGAAGAGGAGGCAGGCGGGGCAGAGAAGGAGGAAGGGTTGTATGGAGGGGCGAGTGCAAGTGGGGGATGGGCATGGTTTGATGGGTCAAAAGAGGAAGTGTCTGGGAGGGAGTTTGGGTCTTGGGTGTGGGGTAGCTTCTCATGGGCTACCAGGATTTGAGAAGGGGCACAAATCAGATAGAGAGAAAAGAAAGCCTGCATGTAGGGGATTTCAGGCCACTTGCTGCTGTGTTGACAGAAGTTATCAAGATTGTGAAGGATGTTGAAATAGAAAGTGCTATTCTCTGGCCATTTGGAACCATTATCAAGTTCATATTGAGGCCACTCTTGATTACAGAAAAAAGAGTAAGCGTTGTAGCCCTAGCACCTTAAGATTGCAAAGGAGGCAACCTAAGGGTATGGGATGACGTGGTTTAGAGAGTGAGGTTCCCATGATAATTGTGGGCCAGAGAGTTAGGGTGAGGATCAGGAAGCCTCCAAGGAGAAGGGCAAAGAGAGGAGTGTCCTCATCTCTATTGCCAGGCCCCTGAGAGAAGAGAATGGAATTGAGCTCACGGGGTGTCCCCCCAGAGCAATAACCCTGGCCACAGGCTGAGAAGAGTCTGTTTGGCATAGTGCTAGGACTAATTTTACAGCACAGAGGACCCGAGAGAGGGAGGCCCAAACACTCACCCTGAGATTGTTGACTGGTGTGTGGCTGTAAAAATCAGCAATGGCAATGGATGAGGGCCCTTGGGTGGGTGTTTGGTTGGCAGGTTCAGGAGGGACAGCCACAAGGCGGATCAACCCAAGAGCTGGGGATCATAGTGGGTCTTGTCAAAGTCCCTCCTGGGTTTCAGCACCATAAATGTGAGACGGAATGAGCCTGAACACAAACACCCACGTGTAAGGCTTTATTGGAGGTCAGAAGAAAAGAGAGAGAGATGTATTGCTGGGGGAAGAATTTTTATACTGGGTGAAGAGGAGGCAGGGGTTGAGAATAGTGGAGGTAGGTGATAGGTTGACTAGGGATGATGTGCCAGTAGGGAGTGAGAAAGTGCAGCAAGCAGGCATTTTATTATGTATGTGGATGAGGGCTTCTATCAGCATTCTCTTACATCTGCAGTAGGGCTCCACACATTCAAGCACCAACACCATCTATTTTGCCGTTTTATCCTTCTTTCAAACAACTGACTGAGCCTGCCCACCACATCTGCTCTGCTTCCTGGCATAGCACCACTTTCCCTGGGCATACAATCTTTGTAGTCTTCATTGTGCCACTGTATGGTTAGTGCCATATATCTTACAGAAAGTTTGGTGACTTTTAGGAACTTTCACCCTGTTTGTAAGAATACTCTCTGCGTGAAAAGGTGGGTAGTATCTAAAGCATGTGATCTGGTAGGTCACCTAGGAAGGAACATAAAGCATATATGTACTCCGTGGTAAGGAGACATTTGCTCCAGCCTGCTCCTCAAAGCTGATTGTGCACATCTCTTACCAACTCCCTGTTCAGTCAGTAACATGTGAATAGCTCAAAACAAGCCCTGTTGTTATTGTTTTTAAGTGCTGTCGGATCTGTTCCAACTCATAGCCACCCTGTATAGGGTTTCCATGGAGCAGCTGGTGAATTTGAACCTCCGACCTTGCAGTTAGCAGCCCAGTGCCTGTCCTACAGCACCACACCAGGATTCCAAAATCAGCCCTAGTAGGAATATTTTGTTGTTAGCTGCCTTGGAGTCTGTTCCTGACTCATGGTGACCACAAGCACAGCGGAACAAGATACTGTCCAGTCCTATTCCATCCCCATGATAGGTTTTCAGATTGGACCAGTGTGATACAGAGGATTTTCATTGGCTGATATTCTAGGCCTGTCTTCCTATTGTGAAAGCTTCACTGAAAAACCTATACAATCCACCACTAACTGTGCCAGGACACTTAAGAACAGCCACCACTACCCCACTAAAATTGGCTAACACTACACATCAGGGCTTCTCCCCTTCCCCCCAATGGCACTAGTTGTTAAACATTTGCTGGAAGTCAGTGCCTGGAGGCCTCATTTAAAGGCCAAGAAAAGCTGTTGGAGCAGTAAAAGAGACAGCTGCTAAACAGTGAAGTAAAAGGAATACCAAGAGAGTACAGTGCCTCACCACGCCAAATGACAACTGTAGGATCTTCTCTCTCAAAGGCCTTCAGCACTTGGGGCTTTACATGAGGGGGGCTCCTTTCAGGCCCCCTCCTCCTTACATTCCTCACAATACTATGTAATGGCCGAACGCCCTGCAAGGAAGGAGGAAGCATGAAAAGCTGGCAGAAGTTAGCTTGAGAGGAGAACTAGGTAAAACTGCTTCTGCTAGGCTGTGCAAGCGCAGTATGAAAAATCTGTGTCCAATAGTAAGTTTTGACTTCACAGGCTGAAGAAAAACACACCCTTTGGTAGCCATGACACTCTCCTCCTCAAATGCCCCCTGTCATGGATGTTAATTAGCTCCTAAAAGTGCTAATGTTCTCCTTGGAATCCTGTGGATAGATATGGTTTCCTTGTCAGAAATTGTATAAAAATTAAAGTAACCTGTTGTTAGAAGGTGGGGTACAGGACTTGATCTGAAGTTTATCTCTCTAAATTCCAGACCTGCAGACTCACAATAAAAGCTACCCTTCACCTTCCTTTTCTCCATGTCTTGTTTATCAGACAAAAAAGTTGCAGTGGGCAGTTCCTACTTATAGTGATCTTGTACAGGATCTCTGAGGCTATAAATCTTATCAGGAATAGAAAGACTTATCTTGTTCCCACATTGCAGTTTATGGGCTTGAAGACCCTGTGATTAGTAGTTCAATGCTTATCCTACAGAGCTGCTGATCTTGCTCCCCTTAATCATCTTGTTGATAAGTGTCATAGAGTCAGTTCTCACTCATAGGACCCGGAATTGGGTTTTTGAGGAGCTTCTGGTGGTTTGGACTGTTGGCCTTATAGTTTGTTTTACTGAGGTCACTCGGAGAGGTGAAGCAGAGTTTCAGGTTTTAATAAACTGGCTGACTCAGAGAAGCTAATTTCTCCAGATTCTAAGCGCCAAATGGAAGGCAATTTGGGCCTATATGTGGCCAGAGTCAGGGAGGGATACGTGTTCGAGGGCAGGGGGAAAATCAGGGGGATTGGTCCCATTTGGTGACCTGATTAGCATTTTAGCTTGCCTCCTGGGCTGGAGAGGGCGGTGACCTTTTCCTGTCCATTCATTCCCCCCTTTGATGGGACCTTTTTGCCAGGGGCATCATCTATCAAGGAATGGTGTTTTGGTATTGATTTGGATTGTTGCTACACCTTTAAATTGATTAGTTTTAATGGCAGTTCCCATAGCCCTGATTGCTAGTGGGAGGAAGCATGGACTGATTAAGTAAATTCCAAATAAAACAGGAC
>NW_006408532.1:23458456-23517876 GCF_000296735.1 Chrysochloris asiatica | reverse complement strand
ACACAATGGCACCTAACAACAACAACAACTAACTAGGAGTTTGGCAGTTTGAATCTACTCAGAGGTGCCTCTGAAGAAAGGCCTGGTGATCTACTTCCTAAAGATCACAGTCATGGAAGACCATATGGAGCATAGTTTTACTCCAGTACACATGGGCTCACCATGAGTCTGAATCAACTTGACAGCCACAGTATGGCTTTGGGTTTTATTGTAGCCAGCCTATTTTAGAAAGTGCTCTCTGCTCTTTAGAAAGCAGATCATTTAGAGAGTATATGAGTATGTTTTGCTTTAGAAAGACTTCAGGTTCACAAACTCATATTATCACCATTGTTATTATCATGGTTCAAACCCAGCAGGGACCCCATCCTTGGATATCCTATATAGGATGAAACCAACTTGAGGGCACTTAACAACAGTATATCAAGCAAGGTAAAGATGGTTTATCCCTGAGTTTACTAAAGAAGAAATTGGATATCAGAGGGAAAACATGTAACTTGAGGCATGTGTGTTCATGTGCATATGTAACTAAAGTTGTTATCTGAACAGCCATAAATTTAAAAAAAAATTTTTTTTAAAATATAATGTTTTCTTCAATTGTGTAGATGAATGATAAACAGAGAATGGTGCACACACTTCCATTCTCTAACTCCACCCACAGGAGACAGTTGGTGATGGCCTAAGAACACATCAACATATAATCATCCATTAAATACAAATATAAAAACACCACAATGTCTCAGAGACAACAGAGAATTTTAGCTCACACAGAGAAACAAGAAAGAATGGAACAAACACATGACCAAGATACAGAGCTAGAAAATGTTTCTGAGGAAGAAGAGGTAATGGAACTCTACCTAAGAATCCACATGCAGAGTTTCCTTCTTCAGAACCCTAAACATCTCACATCTTGGTGCTGTCCCTCAAAGATGACAATGACATTAGGGCATTTCCAGATAAACATAAATTAAAGGAATTTGTAATGACTAGACCAACTTTAAGGAGCTCTGGTAGTGTAGTAGTTATGAGTCAGGCTGCTAACCTCAGTTAGCAATTTGAAACTACTAGCTGTTCCTTGGGAGAAAGATAAGGCTTTCTGTTCCGCATCACTAGGAAAGAAAATTATAGGCCAATATACCTGATGAATACAGTTATAAAAATTGTCAACAAAACCGTAGTCAATAGAATTAAACAACATATATAAACACAAAAACATCATGACCAGTTTGGATTCATACCAGGTATGTAGAGTGGTTCAATAGTAGAAAAACAATCAATGTAACCCACCACATAGATAAAACAGAAAAAAATCACATGATTATTTCAGTTGCATCAGAAAAGGTATTTGAAAAAACATAATATTCATTCCTGATTTACAAAAAACAAAACAAACAAAAAAATTATCACCAAATAGAATAGAAGGGAAATTCCCCTCAACATAATTTAGAGCATAGATATAAAACCAATATTATCACACTCAAAGGTGAGAAACTGAAGTAACTCCCTTTGCGAACAGGAAGTAAACAAGGATGCTGTTTATCACAACTATTATTCAATATTGTGCTGGAAGTCTTATCCAGAGCTGCAAGGCAAGAAAAAGAATTTAAAGACTTCCAAATTGTCAAAGAAGTAAAATTCTATTTGCAGACATTAAGACATTATATGTAGACAATCTTAAAGATTCCACAAGAAAACTATTGGAACGTATAGATAGACTTGGCAAAGTGGCAGGGTACAAGATTAACATATGAAAATCAATTATATTTCTTTACACTAATAAAGAAAGCTCTCAAAAGGAAATCGTTACCATTTACAATGTTGTTGTTTTTGTGCCATCTGTCAGTTCTGACCCATAACGACCCTGTATAGAGTTTCCTAGGAGTGTCTGGTCAGCTTGAACCAACAACCTGACTTTACAGTCCAGCTCATTAACCCACAGTGCCACAATAGCTTCCCAAAAGATGAAATGTCGTTAAGTACTATTGAGTCGGTTCTGACTCATCGCGATCTTATATAGGATTTCTGAGGACCAGTTAGTGAGTTTGAACTGCCAACCTTGTGCTGATCCTACAGGGCCACAGCAGAATTGCAAAGATGAAATACTTGAGAAAATGTCTGACTAGAGAAAACAAAGGATCTATAAAAGAAAACCATAAAACATTACTGAAAAAAAAGATCTGCAGAAATGAAAGAATATACCGTTTGTGGATAGGAAGACTTAACATTATGAAACTGTCAACACTATCCAGAGCAACCTGTAGATATAATGCTATCCTAATTCAGATTCCAACATCATTCTTTAAAAAGATGGAAAAACTAATCACTAACTTTATATAAAAAGAAAAGAGGCTCCAGGTAAGTAAAAGATTATTTAGTAAGAACAAAGTAGGAGGCTTCTCAGATTCCAATCTCAAAACCTTCTACACAGGCACAGTAGTCAAAACAGCTTGCTACGGAGACAATGAAAGGCACATAGCTTAATGGAACAGAATTGAGAACCCAGAAGTAAATTCATTCACCTATGGTCAGTTGATCTTCTACAAAGGATTAAAATGCATTAAATGGGGGAAGAGAGATAATCTCTTCAACAAATGATGCTGGCAAAATTGGAAATCCATTTGCAGAAAAATAAAACAAGTCTTATATCTCATTGTAATCATCTGCAATGAAATGATGAGTGTAAAACTGATATTCTCCCATGTAAACTATCATTCAATTCACAATAAAAACTTAAAAAACAAAACAAAACAAAAAAAACCTTATTATCTCGCACCATATACAAAAATGAACTTAATGTGTATTAAATAAATACCTTAATATAAATATAGGGACAAACTTAGGGTTTCTGATACATAGCAACAAAAAGACTAAATATATGACTGGGACCTCTTAAAAATGAAATATTATTGCATCTGAAGATATCATCAAAAGAGCAAAAAAGTGAACACACATATTGGGAGAAAATGTTTAGCAATGACATATCAGACAAAAAACTACTTTCCAAAATTTATAGAACACTTTAATGTCTCAACAAGAAGACAAATAATCCAATTAAAAAATAGGCAGAGGGCACAAAGAGATACTTCACCAAAGAAGACATTCTGGCTGCCAACAAACATATGAGGAAAGCTCAGGATCATTAAAAATTAAGAGATGTACATCAAAACAAAAGTGAGATATTATCTTACTCCAGCATTAGTAGCAAAATTCAAAAAATCAAAACAACAAATGCTGGAGAGACTGGGACCCTCCTACATTTCTGGTTGTTGTTGTTGTTGGGCCTATAAAATGCTGCGTATGGAAAACAATATGGGACAGTCTGAAAAAGCTGGAAATAGAAATAGTGTACGACCCAGCAATCCATTTACTTGGTACATGTAACCTCAAGAAATGAGAGTTGCGACACGACTACACAGCCATGTTTTTTACAGCACTATTCACAAAGGAGTTCTGGTAGTGTAGTGGTTATGAATCGGTCTGCGAACCGCAAGGTTAGCAGTTCGAAACTACCAGCTGCTCCACAGGAGAAAGATGAGGCTTTCTGCTCCCGTAAAGATTTATAGCCTCGGGGACCCTGTTCAGAGTCACTATAGGTTGGAACTGACTTGCTGGCACTTAACAACAACAATTCACAATAGCAAAAAAAAAACCCAGAGACAGCCTGAATGCCCATCAACAAAAGAATGGTTATACAAATATTTTGGTACTTACACACAGTGGAATATTATACAATGTTGAAGAAAAAGGATGAATCTACAAAATACCTCACAACATGGATGAACCTGGAGGACATTAAGCAGAGTGAAATTAGTCAATCACAAAACAACAAATATCATATGAGACCACTGTTATAAAAATTAAGAAAAGATTCTCTTGCTAAATGAAACATTCTGTAATAATGTTACCAGGGACGTAGGGGTGTTGGAGGGGAAGGGAATTATTCACATGATAGAGGGTAGGTACATGGGTGACAGAACAGGCAATATACAACTAGAAAGTGGTTGGCAGAGGAAAGATGAAGGTAGCCGGAGACAGGGAGGAGTGCAAGAGTTAAAGGAATTAGAGGTAAATATTGTTAACTGAAGGAGATTGCAGTCATTGCAATGATCCAAAGTGTATGACTTGTCAAGTGTAAAACTGATGATCTGCTCTGTAAACCTTCACTCAATTCACAATAAGAAAGTAACGAAACAACAATATAGATAGCATTGTCTTTTCAACCTCAAGCATTATTATTATTATTGGTATTATTATTTCTGCTCATCAGGAGACTGGTGTTCCATTTTAAAAAAGAAAGCCAGGTCTTTCTCCCATGGGGCTACTGGAGAGGCTCAAACCACTCATCTTTCAGTTACCAGAAGAGAACTTACTTATTATGCCACTAGGGCACCTTAAAGGAAGTTAAGTACATAAACTCATATGACAATGTGTTCATTTGCATTGTGATTTGCACCTCTCCTACCACCCCTAGTTCCCATTGCACTTAGAAGTTTGATGGCAAATGGCAGTTGCACAAGTAAAAGGAAATCCATATCGTCATGCTATTTCAAAAGTTTGTCTTGTCTGCTTGTGGGTTTCCTAGATTTGGGACTATGTCCTCATTTCCTTCTGCTTGCTTTCACCACAAACTTTCTCTCCTCTGCTGCAATGACCACTCTTTTCCCTACTAATACTCAAAGTAAGGTGAATATTCAAGGTCTTTTAGCATGAAGCAACTACTAGGTGCCTGAGACAATACTGAGAGGTAGTAGGTACAAGGAGTCACTGAATGGTATACATGTTTAACACACTTGGCTGCTAACCAAAAGGTGGCAAGTTTGAGTTTACCCAAAAGTACTACAAAAGAAAGGCCTTGTGATCTGCTTCTGAAAAATCTGTGAGTGAAAACTCTAGGAAGCACAGTTCTACTCTGACACACATTGGGTCACCATATGTCTGAACCAACTTAAACGAGTCCTGCTTACCCCGTGAGGATGCTCTGGAATATGATGGAAAGTGATTAAGAGAACAGATTGCAAGTTCCAAAAGACCCAGATTTAAATGCTAGGTCTTTTATTTTAACATGTTCGTTCACATATTCATTTAGTGGTGGTTATGTGCCGTGGAGTCAGTTCTGTCTCATAGTGACCCTGTATAGGGTTTCTGAGGCTGTAAATATTTACGAGAGCAGAAAGCTTCATCTTTCTCCCATGGAACTGCAGGTAGTTTCAAACTGCTGTCCTTGAAGTTAGCAACCTGCCTCATAACCACTGCACTATGAGGAACTACTATATGCCAAACAGTGCTCTAAATTTCATTCTTTCTTTTTTTAAAAAAGTTTTTGTGATTTCAGTAAAAGTTTACAAGGCAAATCAGTTTTCCATTCAACAATTTATACACATTTTGTTTCAGACCACTGATTGTAATCCATTGTTCTACACTTCAAAGATACAATGAGGAACAACAACAAAAATTTGTATTGAGACACGGGGAAAAGAGACCCAGAAATCAGGATAAAGCATGACCCACTTATTGACTGAACTCTTTTGACCAAAGTCTTGAGGAATGTTGAACCTACAGCCCTCTTTGTTGGAGCAATTGTAAAGATGTAGAGAACATGCTATGCCCGGGACACATAACTGAGCAGTCATATACTGAGATAAGACATTTCGGAAGACCACCCACAAATACTCTTTGTGAAATATTTTACATATCAGACTGGTTACGCAGTGCTCTAGGCAAAACTTTAAAGATCTAAACTTCTACTGGATCAGAGGAGCTACTAGCTCCTGGGAAGAGTTTGAACCAGGGTCTTGAAGAACCAACCATGCCTGCGTTCATCACATAATAAGTTTTGTCTACTCCTACTAAAGGCCTTTGCAGTGTGGAATCCTTGAAGAAATGTTGCACCCACACTCAACTAGCACTGACCTTCCTAAACGGGCCATTTTCCAGCAATTCCTGTCTATCCTTATAAATAAACATGATGTCTTGTCCCCACCCCAAACCTTTCAAACCCTAGCAAAGTCTTTGTTGGGAGAAATGGTGGGAGTGAAGCATTATGTTAAGCCCTCCCATCTCCACCTGCAAATCTCTTTCCTATAACAAACTTTTGCTCTAATGGAAACCCTGCCTCAGCACACTATGCTTAATCAGTAGAAAGCAAGACCTCTGTGTTGTAGAGCAGAAATGTGATTAGCACTCCTGGTAAAAGTTTCTGCCCTCAATAAACCTTAGATTAAGAACAGATTTGATGTGTGAGATTAGTCATTACGTAAACTCTATATACCTCACAAGTAAAACTAAAAGTGAAACACTAATGTAAAACGTTGTACTGTGCCATAGATAGAGTAATCAGGAGTAATTGTCACTATTTTTACTACCCAACTCCCTGCCCCACCCCACCCCACCCAACTCCTCTAGCCCTCAAACTCCTCCATCAATTAAGCCAAACCTCTCAAAACGTCATTAGCCCTGACAAACAGTGGCATTCCACACTTAGTTTTTATGATTACATGATTCTCAAGGCATGGGCACTTACTTGAACTGGATTGGAAGACATTCTTAAGCCCTAAAAAGGAAGATATTTTGACTAAGGCCTAACTTGACTTCCTACCAGGGAAGAAAAACAGCAGTAGATAGAGGATGCTTGATGATGATGTTGGTTTCTGTAGAGTAGATTTTAACACACAGTAGTCATGGGTGATGACACAGAAATCACCCCGTAGGTTTTTTTCTACTACAGAAGTAAATCTCCCAGGGAGCTACTGGGTGGGTTTGAACCAACAGCCTTTCAGACAAGAGCTTAACCATTGTGCCACCAGGGCACCTTAAAGAAGGGGGTGGTGGTGGTTGTATGCTGTGGAATTGCTTCCTACTCATGGTGACCTTGCATAAGGTTTCTGAGCTGTAAATCTTTATGGGAGTGGAACACCTCATCTTTCTCCCATGGAATGGCTGGTAGTTTCAAACTGCTGACCTTGAGGTTAGCAGCCCAATTCATAATCACTACACTGTTGTTGTTAAGTGCCATCTAGTCGGTTCCGACCCATAGCAACCCTGAACAGGGTTTCCGAGGCTGTAAATCTTTACGGGAGCAGATAGCCTCATCTTTCTCCCGTGGATCCGCTGGTAGTTGAACTGCTGACCTTGTGGTTCACAGCCCGATTCGTAACCACTGTGCTACCAGAGAAAAATCCAAGCCTATTGCTACTGTTGATTCTGACTCATAACAACCCTATATAGGGTTTCCAAGACTGTAAATCTTTATGGGAGTAGTTGTTATTGTTGTTACATGCCATCAAGTATGTTCCAACTCCTAGCGACAGAACGAAACACTATCCAGTTCTGCATCATCCTCACAATTTTTGTTACACTTGAGTCCATTGTTGCTGCCACTGTGCTAATCCATCTCATTGGGGTCTTCCTCTTTTTTGCTGACCTCCCACTTTACCAGGCATCATGCCCTTCTCCAGGGACTGGTCCCTCTTGATAATATGTCCAAAATATGAGAGATGAAGTCTCACCATCCTTAGAAAGGAGAATTCTGGCTGCACTTCTTCCAGCACAGACTTATTTGTTCTTCTGGCAGTCCATGGCACTTTTAATATTCTTCTCCAACACCATAACTCAAATGGATTGATTTTTCTATGGTCTTCCTTCTGTATTGTTCAATGTTCACATGCATGTGAAGTTATTGAAAATACCATGTTTGGGTCAGGTGCACCTTAGTCCTCAAACTGATATCTTTGCTCTTGGGCACTTTAAAGAGGTCTTGTGCTGCAGTTTTGCCTAATGCAATAATACATCATTTGATTTCTTGACTGCTGCTTCCATGAGTGTTGATAGTAGATCAAAGCAAAATTAAGTCTTTGACAACTTCTATCTTTTCTCCATTTATCATGGTATTTATTGACTGAAGGCTGTGGCCTTTGATCTTCATCAGAAAGTAAGGTTGAATCATCTACATATCACAAGTGCCAGGCTCTTCTTCATATAATCCAAGGAGCGACTGGTGAGCTTGAACCACCAACCTTGCAGTTCAAACCGACTGTGCAGTCTAGCGCATTAACCCATAGCGCCACACTAGAGCTCTGTAAATACTGTGGACTGATGGTACATGGAGGTGATTGCAGTCATTGTAATGAAGCAAAGTATGTGACTTGTTAAATATAAAATTGGTGATCAATTCACAATAAAATGTTTTTCTTTTTTAAAAAAGAAAATATTGCAAAATTTAACCAAGGCAACACAAAAGTATTCAATTGTCTCAAGCAAATAGGACAACCTAGAAGGAAGGCACCATTGTGTGTATATATATGACATTCTTATGCAGGGTTATAAGACATTTATAAAGAGAAACCTCTTAGATTTACTATGACATCTAGTAAATGCTTCACTTAACGTTGATGGAATTTCCCAGTTTCTAACTAATTTGTGCCATGGTCTTAGTTCATGTCAATGTTTGCATATAAATTTCCAGAAGATAGCTGGCACCGAGATGAATATGGAAGAAGAAAAAGGGGATTTTTATTCAAAGTTAAAAAATTGATCCTAGTGTTGGTTGTTTTGTTTGGGGATTTTACCACTCCCTCTCTTGAAACACTCCTTAGTATGCATGTGGAACAAACATGCCTTTATCCCAACCAAATGACTAGCCTGATCTTCAGCCAAAAAACTGTAACTGGTTCCTAATAACCAGGTGTGATGTAAAGGACCTATCAGGAAGCGTAGTCTACGTATATCCAAGTCAATGGAGTAGTTGTGTGAGTCCCACGAATTTTCCATTAATGAAAACAAGCAAAGAAAAAAGAGCTTCAGTTACAGAAACTTCTGACCAAATTAGAAAAAGAGATTTGATATCGCATTTATCTGGGGAATTGTCTAGTCCAATCCAGTTCAGTTCCCCATCCCATGGGGAGCTGTGAGGCAGGTGGCTCAGGGCTGAAGGTGGGATGCAAGGCAGCAGAGAGACCATGTTTATGTTTAAGAGAGCATGCAACCCTCACACCAGGCTCTTCAAATTGACATTGCTGAGAAATTGGCCTCTGTGTTTAGTTGTAAGCTTTTAAGATACACTTTCTGTTTCTAAGGTTTATATAATGTCGTCACTCCCTGACATTTCAATGTGATTCCTGAACCAAAATTATGGGTTGTAAATTGTTAGAAACTGAGCCTATAAATTCCTTGGAGGTTTAAGAACTTGGTGTAACAAGGCAAGTGCCAAGAAATGGAATTTGACAACAGAATTCCTTTCTTATCTTCAAAGATTTTGATTCTGAGAATCTACTAAATTACATTCATAGACATTTGACCTGTAGTTTACATAATCAACTAACTAGGACATCATGTTATATGGTTAAATTTCTAAATAGTGTCAAGTCTGATACTGCGCTGATGACTACAAATGTTCTTTCTGTTTTTTTCAAATGAATAACCTGCAATATGCATCAGCAACTGTAGGCTTACTCATTTATTATGCTGAGAGGTTCTGCAACAGAGAATTTCACTTTAACTATTGCATTCCTCCTTGTGTCTCCTGCTACTATTGTCTTTCCTCTGCTAAGTCTATATTCTTAGTTGGAAACCTGGTGTGGTACTGTAGGATAAGACCTGGACTGCTAACTGCAAGATCTGTGGTTCAAACCCACCAGTTGCTCCTCAGAAACCCTACACAGGGTCATAATGAGTTGGAACCGACTCAAGGGCACTTAGCAACAATAAAAAAGCACTCTTTGTCATCTGTCATGTTCTCTGTTTGCTCTGCATATCTGCAAAAGAACAAGCAGTTTTGTTTGCTTTTGTTGTTGTTGTTGTTAGTAACTATAGAGTTGTCTCCTACTCATGGTCCATCATGAGCTTCCCATTACTCAGCAGAACCAAACATTGCCTGGACCTCCACCAGCTTCACAATCATAGGTTTATGCTCAAGTTCATTGTGGCTACCGTGTGCTTTGAGTGTCTTGTAACCTAAGGAGTTCATCTTCCAGCACAGTATTCTGTTGAGATCCATAGGATTTTCATTGACTAATTTTCAGAAGTCAATCACCAGGCCTTCCTAGTCTGTCTAAGTCTAGAAGTTCCACTGAAACCTGCTGGTATCTGAAATACTGGTGTTTAGTTCTTCTGAATTTGACAGATATAGATTTTCATTTGCATGTTGTTGTTGCTGTTATATGCTGTGGAGTCGGTTCCGACTCATAGGGACCCTGTACAGGGTTTCCGAGGCTGTAAATCTTTACAGGAGCAGAAAGCCTCATCTTTCTCCCACGGAACAGCTGGTAGTTTTGAACTGCTGACCTTGCAGTTCGCAGCCCGATTTGCATAAGTATCTGTAATCCTTCGACTTGAGCAGGTTTTAAACAACTGGAGTTTGAAAGTAAGAGAAAGATAGAATTTGTCCTAAAGGAAAGAAAAATATGTTGGCAGGTGTTGCTTGCCCATTCAACATCATTTCTCCCTTCTTCAGAACAAAGACAGCTTGTTTTCAAAAGCTGCTTTCTACTGAACAGCAAGAGTAAACTTATCTCCAGCTCAGAAATATATCTAAGATTTTCAAATTTTTAGACCATGACTCAGAGTTAGGAACATGTTTTCACATGCAACCTAGTAACATACATTCCATAATTTTTTATAGAAAACTGGAAAAGAAAACTTCTATGTGTTTAGGCTTATAATGTGTCTTTGCTTTGAGAAGCTATGGACAACATTGCAAAGTATGAGTATTCCGGAACACTTAATTGTGCTCACGAGGAATCTGTACCTGGACCAAGAGGCAGTTGTTCAAACAGAACATGGGCACACTGAATGGTTTAAAATTAAGAAAAGTGTGCAATAAGGTTGTATTCTTTCACCATATTTATTTAACCTGTATGTTGAGCAAATAATCCGAGAATCTGGATTATATAAAGAAAAACGTGGCATCAGGGTTGGAGGAAGGCTCATTAACAACCTGCGATATGCAGATAATACAACTTTGCTTGCTGAAAGTGAAGAGGACTTACAAAATCCTCACCACTGGAGCAATAAATAACATTCTTATCAGCAGAGAAAAGATTGATGTTGTCAAGGACTTCGTTCTTCTTGGATCAACTATCAACACTCACGGAAGCAGCAAACAAGAAATCAAAGGACGTATTGCATTAGGCAAATCTGCTGCACAAGACCTTTTTAAAGTGTTGAAGAGCAAAGATGTCAGCTTAAGGACTAAGGGGCGCCTGACCCAAGCCATGGTGTTTTCAATAACTTCATATGCATGTGAAAGCTGGACAGTGGATAAGGAAGACTGTAGAAGAACTGATGCTTTTAAGTTATGGTGTTGGAGGAGAATATTGATAGTGTCATGGGCTGCCAAAAGAACCAACAGATCTATGTTGCAAGAAGTGCAGCCAGAGTGCTCCTTGGAGGCCAAGATGGCCAAACTTGGTCTCTCATACTTCGGACATATTATCAGGAGGGACCAGTGGCTGGAGAAAGATATCATGTTTGTTAAGGTGGAGGGTCAGAGAAAAAGAGGAAGACCCCCAACGAGATGGATTGGCCAAGTGGCAGCATCAATGGACTCAAGCGTGGCAATAGTAGTGAGGTTGGCTCAGGATCGGGCAGTGTTTTGTTCTGCTGTGCATAAGGTCTCTATGTGTCGGTACTGACTTTATGGGACCTAACAACAACAAATAAAATGCTTTGATATATGCTTTCTATTCTATTTCATTTTTAATGATTCCGAACTACAAAATGTGATTTCCCTATCCACTAATGGGTCACTAGGCAACGTTTCAAAAACACTAGTCTAGTCCCTGTCATGTCAATTTTACATCTCTTGTCAATAATTGAATTAGCAATAAGAATGCAATCCTTTTGACTCATGAGAAGCCTGCTAGGGATTTTTTTTGGGTAATGGTAAAATCTCTTCACTCTTAATAAGAAAATTGAAGGTGAGATTGGAAGGTGAAGGTGGATTGGAAGATTCAGTACTGATAAGTATTCATTTTCTCTAAATTGACTATAGATTCAAACCAGTCTCAATCTAAATCTCAGAAGGATATTTTTGCATATATTGAGAAATGCACTCTAAAATTTATATGGAAATGCACAGTAACAAAAACGGCTAATCAAATTTGAAAAACAATAATAAAGATAGAGGACTCATACTATCTGACTTCTAGACTTGCTCTGAAGCTCTAGTACTCCAAAGAGGATGGTCTTGGTGAGATGATGTTAATGAAACAGAATAGAGACTAGAAACATGCATACAAATGAGGTCAAGGGTCAAAGGAAATTCAATGGAGGGAAAGATAGCTTTTTCAACAAATGGTGATGAACAAGTGAACATCCATATACCAAAAAAGTCTTATACTTTATACAAAAATTCACCCAAAATGAATCGTAAAATGTAACACTATAAAAGTTTTACAAGAAAATACAGGAGAAAATCTTTGTGAATTTGGGTTTGGTAAAGAGTTCTTAGATATGATAGTCATGAAAAAAAAGGGGGGGACAAATTGGATTTCACCAAAATTAAAATATTTTGCTTCACAAAAGGTAGCATTGTTGTTGTTGTTGTTAGGTGTTCTCAGTCTGCTCCAACTCACACAACAGAACAAAACACTGCCTGGACCTTCATTATCCTCACAACTGTTTTTCTGTTTGAGCTCATTGTTGTACGCTCCTTGTTCATTCATCTCATTGAGGGTCTTCCTCTTCTTCATTGACCCTCTGTTTTAGCAAGCATGAAGTCCATCTCCAGGGACTGGTCCCTCCTAATAACATGTTCAAAGTACATGAGACAAAGTCTCTCCATTTTTATTTCTAAGGAGATTTCTGACTGTACTTCATTCAAGACAGTTTTGTTTGTTCTTTTGGCAAGCCATGATACTGTCAACATTTTTTTTCCTAACACCTTAATTCAAATGCATCAATTCTTCTCCAGTCTTTTCTTTTCATTGTCCAGCTTTCACATGCATATGAGGGGATTGCAAATAGCATGGCTTGGGTCAAACATACCTTAGTCCTTAAAGTGACATTTGCTCTTTAACACTTTAGAGAGGTTTTCTGTAGCAGATTTATTAATGCAGTATGTCCTTTGGATTCTTGACTGCTTCTTTCTAGAACTCTGGTTATGGTTCACATAAAATGAAACCTTGACAATTTCAGTATTTTTTGGGTTTATCATAATGCCACTTATTAGTTCATTTGAGAGGAATTTTGTTTTTACATTGCGGTGCAATCCACATGGAAGGGCTGTAGTCTTTGATCTTTATCAGCAAGTGCTTCAAGTCCTATTTGCTTTTCATAAGCAAGGTGTTCCATCTGCATTTTGCAGGCTGTTAGTGACTCTTCCTCCAATCCTGACGCCATGTTCTTCTTCATACAATCCAGTTTCTCAGAGCATTTGCTCAGTATTCAAACTATAGTTTGAATAACTATGGTGAAAGGATACAATCCTGGCACACACATCTTTCCTGATTTTAAACCATGAAGTAGTCTTTCGTTCTTTTCAAATGACTGCCTCTTGATCTACATACAGGTTCTTTATAAGGACAATTAAGTGTTCTCGAACTCACATTCTTTGCAATACTAGCCATAATTTGTTATGATCCACACAGCCGGATACCTTTGCACAGTCAATAAAACACCAGTAAACATCTTTCTGGTATTTGCTTTAAGCCAAGATCCAGTTGATGTCAGTAATGGTTTCCTTCCTTCTACATTCTCTTCTGAAGCCAACTTGAATTTCTGATTGCTCCCTTTGATATACTGCTGCAAATTTAAAATATATATTTTTTCAGCAAAATTTTAATTGCCTGTGATGTTAATGATATTATTTTATGATTTCTGCATTCTATTTGGTCACCTTTCTTTGGAATGGGTGCAAATATGGATCTCTTCCAGTCAGTTGGCCAGGAAACTGTCCTCAAACATAGACTAGTGAGTGCTTCCAGCACTGCATCAGTTTGTTGAAATATTTTCATTTGGTATTCTGTGAATTCCTAGAGTCTTGTTTTCCACTAATGTCTTCAATGTAGCTTGGACTTCTTCCTTCAATACCATTAATCATATGCTACCTCCTAATATGGTTGAGGAGTTCTGGTGTGGCACTGTATGATCAGCATTGGATGGCTAACCACAAGTTTGGTGGTTTAAACCCACTAGTCACTCCTTGGAAAGCCTATGAGTCTGAACTGACTTGACGGCACTTAACAACAACAATATGGTTGAGTCCTGGAGTACTGGTGTGGTGTTGTAGGATAAACACTGGACCTCAAGGTTGGTTTGAACTGCGTGGTTGGTGTTTTAAATTCACCAGTCATTCTTTGGAATCTCTGTAAGAGTCACTATGAGTTAGAAACAATTTGACAGCACTTAACAACAACAATAATATGGTTGAACATCAACTAATTCTTTTTTGATACAGTGTATTTCTTCCATCTTCTTTCTATACTTGTTGCATCATTCAATCATTTTCCCTCAATATTTCAAATTGAGTCTTAAATTTTTTCTTCAGTTCTTTCATCTTTAGAAATACTGAGCATGTTCTTCCCTCTTGGTTTTCTGATTCCATGTCTTTGCATATTTCATTATAATAATTTTCTTTGTGTTCGTGAACTGCCATTGGAAATTTTTTGTTCAGTTTGTTTATTGCATCATTTCTTTCCATTTGCTTTTAACTACTTACAGGGCAGTTAATTATTTACTATGGTTCTTCTAGCCATATACCTCCATTCAGTGAATTATTGTAAATCCTAGCTTCTATGCCTGGGATTATGGATCCATGTTGAAGTGAGTTGTTCGTGAGGCAGGATTAAAGTAGAACTAAGGAGTCTTGATGTGGTGCTGTAGGATAAGCACTGGATTACTAACAGTGAAGTCAGTAGTTCAAACCCATCAGTTATTTCTGTGTCTTTTCTCCTTTTCTTATAAAGACAACAATCACATTGGATTAGGGAAGGGCCCATAAGAAAAACTTCATCTTCACTTAATCACATCTGTAAATACCCTATTTCCAATCCAAGTCACATTCACAGGTATGGAGTGAGGTGGGGTAAGGGAAGAAGTAGGTCTTCAACATATTCTTTGAACACAATTCAACCCATATTACACAAAATGTTACTTATAATAATGCATAACTTAAATCTAAGCACAAGGGAATAATGAGACAAAAACAAAACGAGATAGTGGTGATAGTTGTACACACACACACACACAAAAAAAAAATCAAGGAGAGTTTATAAAATAACCGGCTTAGTTTTTTTCAAAAGCGGCAATGTCAAGAAAAAAACACATACAAACATACATAAAGACATGGGAAGTGCTCTAAGTTAAAGAGTACCAAAGAAACATGGGAATCCCTTGGTAGTATAAATGGTGAATGCATACAGTTGCTAACTGAAGGTCGGAGGTTCTAGTCTACCCAAACTCACCTGAAAGAAAGACCTGGCAATTTGCTACCAAAAAATCAGTCATGAAAATCCTATGTAGTGTCAGAAATGGAGGCAGAGACGATAATGTGGACAAATGGAGCAGCTGGGGACACTAGACTTCGGAAGGGAGAGGGGCTGTGTGCTGATGGCCAGGGGGCAGGTCTGTGGGGTGTACCCTCTGGTTGTTTGATAATGCATGGAGAGGATTGTAATCATTGCAATGAAACAAAATATGATGGGGTGAATGTAAAACATGTTCTCCCATGTAAACCCACATAATTCATAATAAAAACTTAAAAAAAAAAAAAAAATCATATGTAGCCCAGTTCTACTCTGACACACATGGGGTCACCATGAGTGAGGTAGACATAAAGGATATTTGTGTTGATATTATTGTTATTTTTCCCCCCAGAGAAACATGATAACTATATTCATTGTGGTCTTTGAATCCTGGAATGTAAAAACAAACAAATGATTGTATAGTTTGAGGAAGACTGTCCTTGTTTTTAGGAATGTGATGGGTAAAATTTTGTGTCAACTTGACTCAACCAGGATTCTCAGTGGACTGGCAGTTAAAATGTACTAATCCCCCATGATGAGGTTTGCTATAAGTTGTTAATCACTGAATGCACATTTCCTCAGGGGTATGGCCTGCTTG
Organism: Chrysochloris asiatica; assembly: GCF_000296735.1. Taxonomy (NCBI): domain Eukaryota; kingdom Metazoa; phylum Chordata; class Mammalia; order Afrosoricida; family Chrysochloridae; genus Chrysochloris; species Chrysochloris asiatica. The sequence goes on along the minus strand of NW_006408532.1, from coordinate 23,501,823 downwards.
CAATGTATTGGACACTTGGGCAAAGCTTACTTGCTTTTTGCTGGGCCTGGATCCTGCATCTGGTTGTCATCCAACCTCCTGTTCTTTGGATTCAAGTAAGTGGCTTGCCTGTTGGATCTGGGAATTGTCAGTAGCCTGCTATCTTACCTGCTGATCTTGGGTTCATCAGTTCTGGCAGCTGAGAAATTCAGGTGAAATCTACACTCTGACATTTGAGCTTAGTCTGACATCTGACCCACAGAACTTGCCCACCTATAAAACTATGTGAGACATTTCTTTGATCCTGTGTGTGTGTGTGTGCCTATAAAAGTTTCACTGGCGTTGCTTTTCTAGAGAACCCAGACTAAGACTAGGGGAAGCACTGAACAGAGAACTTCCATCATGATGTTTATGACTTCACCTCAAATGCTTCTGCAAAAAAAACACAACAAGTGCAAACAGAGAGAGAAAGCAATGTAAGAAAAATGTTAGCAAGTGGAGAATCTAAGTGAGTTCATTGCCTTGTCCTTTAAACTTTTTAGTAGATTAAAAAAAAATTTAAATAAAAATTTGGAAAGAAATCACTCTATAGAGAGTAGATTGCATCAAAACATCTCCTGCATCCGAAAGCTTTGTCAACATGTCTGAATCCAGTCTTGTCCACTTCATACCGTGGGAGCTGTGAGGGAATGCCAAGAAACGAGGTCCCAGAGGGTGGGAAGAGCCAGATCCAGTGGGGCCTCCTAAACAGAACATGAAGCCATTAAAGTTTAAGGCAGTGGAGTAACAGGAACTGCCCCTGTGTTCCTAGAGTCTTTGGGCTTGGCTGACATCTCAGTGGCCTAGGGTGTGGACCCTGCCCCCTTCCTCTCTCTTTTCTCCTCTCAGTTGGGCACCTGGCCAGGAAAATTTGCTGGTGCCAGTTCTGAAGCATGGAATCCAGGTGTCGGGGAAGTTTTTATTTTGTCTCGATTTTTCATGGAAAGTGAGTGAAATAACAATGCGGGCACCATTCCAGGTAATATAGGACAGCTTGGCAGCACACAGGAATAGTCTGCTAAGGTTCAAATCCTGCGATGACTTTGCAAAGGCCAGACTTAGCTGGAGCTTCTGTCAGTCCACCTCATAACCAACTTGGAAATGGGCATGTAGCAAAAAATACTGCCACTAAAGGCTGCCCTTTTTTCTCCCATCCCTTTGAAGGGCTCTTTCAAGTTGGCCATGCAGCACATCTCTCTTTTTAGCACATAACCACATTGACAACAGATGAATTTCAGGAAGAGTACAACAATTTTTATAAACTTGTTTTCAGTTCCCAAAGAAATCAATGTAAAGCTTGGTTTCCTTTCCTTTTTCGTTTAAACTCATTTTTAGAATTATTATTGCAAAAAGATCATTCATGAGCACGATATAAAATAAACATGATGAAAGGAACAACAACAGAAAACCAAGATTCACTATTACCATTTCTTTTTTCATACAAAATGCTGTTATAATTTTTAAAAAAAATTATGAAACCTGCTAAAAATATTTTAGTGGGCTATCTGTAGGGTCAGCACTGGATTGCTAACCACAAGGTCAGTGGTTCAAACCCACCAGCTGCTCCTTGGAAACTCTACACAGTGTCGCTATGAGTCAGAGACGATTCAACAGCAAGTGACTACAACAACAAAAACTATAACACAAATGTATTTACTCTCCCCTCAGGGACTGGGGACTCAGTTTCTGGACTCAGAGTCATGATTATCTTTCCTTTCTGAGGAGTCTGGATGGTGCAAAGAGTTAAGGTGATCAACTCCTAAACAAAAGTTGCGGTTCAAGTTCATCTAGAGGTTTCCCAAAAGAAAGGCTTGGTGATCTCTTTTCAAAGCAATAGTCAGTCAGTGAATCTACAACACATCTCATAACATGAATGAACTTTGAGGACATAATGCTGACTGAAATTGTTGTTGTGTTAAGTGCTGTCAAGTTGGTTCTGACCCATAGCAATCCTGTATAGGGTTTCCAAAGAGCAGCTGGTGAGCTTGAACCACTGACCTTGCAGTTCAAGCCAACTTTGTAGTTCAGCGCATTAACCCACAGCACCACACTCAGTCACAAAAGGACAAATATTGTTATTGGACCAATATTGTAAAAACTTAAGAAAAGATTTTCTTGATCAAATAAGCAATCTATGATAATTACTGGGGAAAAGTGGGGAGAGAAATTTTTCTCAGGCTAGAGGGTAAATACATCTTAACATGGGTGACAGGGCAGGCTATATACAACAAGAGGAAAGTTAGCAGAGGGAAAATGAAGGTAGCTGGAGACAGAAAAAGGAATGCAGTGGTTAAAGTGAATAGAGATAAATACTGTTAATCGTTGGCACATGGAAGGGATTGCAATCATGTAATGAAGCAAACTATATAATTTGTTGAATGTAAAATTTATCTGCTCTGTAAACCTTCACTCCATTCACAATAAAAGGCTAAAAAAAAATCTTTATTGTAAACCCTATAGAGCACAGTTCTTTCCTGACACACGTGGAGTTGCTAGGAGGCAGACTTAACTTGATTGCAATGGGCTCCTTCCTGGAGAAGGAAATGAAATGCTATTATACATGTGTACATGTACACAAATACACATACATTGGTGAGTCAAAAAATTTCCACACTCTGGCTGTAGAATTTATTTTAATCAACTTTTAGAAAAGACAAATGTATCATTTTTCAATACAATCTCCTTGCTTCTCAATAGACTTTGTCAATCTGTCAACAAACTTTCATATTCCCTCATTTAAAAATGTTTTAGGCTGAGCTGCAAGCCGCAAATGCACCGTTGTCTTCATTTCTTCATCAGAGATGAATCTTTGTTCTCGAAAGGCTGCTTTCAGGGGACCATACAGGCGAAAGTCTGATGGACTATAGGGAGGATGCTTTAATAACTCAAAACAAAGTTTCTGCGGAGTGCCAACAGTGTGGGCAGAGGTGTGTGGACATGCATTGTCATACAAAATCACAATGCCCTTGGATAGCAGTCCTCTGCATTTAATCTGAAGTTTAGGATTCAACTCTTCAGTGAGCATTTCACTGTAAGGAGCACTGTTGATTATTGAACCTTTTTCCTGATAGTGTTCCAATACTGGCCCTTGAGAATCCCAGAAAACTGTAAGCATTAATTTTCCAGCTGATGGTTGACTTTTGAACTATTTCTTGGCCTGTGATTAAGGATGTTTCCATTCCATACTGCTGTTTACTCTCAGGCTCCTAGTGATGAATCCATGTCTCGTCACCACTATTTTTTTTTTTTAAGAAACTTTTCCTTCCTTTGTGTATCCGTCCAGATTTTGTTTGCAGATGTTAATTGTTTCTGTTTATGCTCTCCCGTGAGATGTTTTGATACCCATCTTGTACAAACTTTTCGAAACCCAAATCTCTTGTGGATTATTTCATAGGCAGATCCATGGCTGATTTGCAAGTGATTTGCCATACAATCCACTGTCACTCGTCTGTTCAGCAGAATCATTTCACATGCATGCTCAGTGTTGTCACCAGCTGTGGTCGTGGATGAGAGTTTTAGTATAACTGGAATGTGAATAATTTTTTATTCACTCTCACATATGCAAACTTTTTATATCCTACTACACACACAGAGTCCTGGTGTGGCACTGTGGGCTAATGTGCTGGACCGCAAAGTTGGTTTGAACTGTAACGTCGGCAATTCAAGCTCACCAGCCACCCCTTGGAAACAGGGTTGCTATGGGTCAGAATCAAGTCAATGACACTTAACAACAATACACACACATGTATAGTAAAAGGGGTCATGTTATACTTTTTCATAACTTGATTTTTTTCTCCATAAACCACTGAATCCCACAAACAAATTACAATACTCATTCCATCCCCTACCCCGTGATTTAAATATTTTTTAGTGCCTACAAAGACTTCACCTTTTCTCTCATCCCATATGTCTGAATTATCTACTGCTGCTATAACAGAAATACCAAAAGAGAGTGACCTTAACAAACAGAAATTGATTCTCGCACAGTTTTATGGTGTTGTTAAGTGCCGTTGAGTCTATTCCAACCCATAGAGACCCTGTATAGGGTTTCTGAGAATCAGCTGGTGAGCTTGAACTGCTGACCTTGCTATGCAAACGACTTTGCAGTCTGGTGCATTAACCCACAGTGCCACACTAGGATTCCATACTTGGGGGGGGCAATAAAGGCATGAAGTGACTGGCTTACAAGTTTTCAAGAGGGAGTTTAGTTTAAGGGGGGGAATATGTATATATACACACACTTGACTAGACAATGATTGCAAGTATTGTGTGTTTAGCCTCTGTTTTGTAATGTATTGTAAAATCCTAACCTTTGCCCATGGTTAATGAGAGAGTCCTGGTGTGGTGCTGTGAGTTAATGTGCCAGACTGCAAAACCCTTTGAACTGTAAGGTTGGTGGTTCAAGCTCACCAGCTGCTCCTTGGAAACCCTATGCAGGGTCGCTATGGGTCGGAACTGACTCGATGGCGCTTAACAGCAACAACGACAAGTGTATATACATTTTTGAGGGACATAATTTGATCCATGAAACCAAATTCTGTATGGTCCAAGTATTTATGGCGTCTGTACCATAACTTAGCAAATAACTTCTAGCTTAGTGGAAAAGAGAATACATTCTTGTCCAGTCATTCCTGTGTTGGGATCTCAGCTGACTAGTTACTAAATTACTCTGGACCTATGTTTTCACATGGACTCCTGGTGTGGTGCTGTGGTTTAACGAGCCAGACCTCAAGGCCACTTGAACTACAAGGTCAGTAGTTGAAGCTCACCAGCTGCTCCTTGGAAAACCTATACAGGGTCGCTATCAGTCAGAACCGACTCAATGGCACTTAACAACAACAACAGCAACAATGTTTTCACATGAAAGTATTAGCTTCTTATGAAATAAAATAATAACATTATTGTTTTTCTAAGAATGACACATACATGTATGTTAGGTGCTTTATAAATTAAAACAAAAACAAAAACTGAAAAGGCACAAGGAAGAATTGGTATTCCCCTCTATCTCAAACACAAATATCTAGGAACAAGTAATCTCAATATTTATATGATTGTTGTTGTTATGTGCCACGGAGTCGGTTCCAACTCATAGTGATCCTGAACAGGGTTTCCGAGGCTGTAAATCTTTACGGGAGCAGAAAACCTCATCTTTCTCCCATGGAACAGCTGGTAGTTTTGAACTGCTGACCTTAAGGTTCACAGCTTGATTCATAACCACTACGCTACAGAGCTCCTTATTTATATGATTAGTAGTCTCAATTTTTCTTTATTTTTAATTAGATAGGTAAACAGAGAAAGAAAAAGAAAAGAGGACCATACACTATAAATGATGCCTTAACTATAAAAATTTATAATATTTCTTAAAGAGAAAGGAGTTACAGTGCAACTTCAAATAAATGTTTAACATAAATATGATCCTTCCTAAAAGATCCTTCCAAAGCTAAGTAAAAGCATTATTTAAAGTCATCATGAAATTGGAGTCATTTGGGGTTTATTGTTTTTACTACTTGTTTCAGTTTTAGATAGGACCTACTTCCTATTATGAAGAAATTAGCAAAGAATATGACCTTGTGCTTCCCGCCTCCTTTCCTCTCCCCCTCTCTGCCTTCCATTAGTTGTTTGCTTTTGTGTGTTAGTTTATATTGTTAAGGTTTACAAAGCTTAAGCTATGTACTGAATTATAACTTCCACAGTGGGTTTGTTTCTTTGTTTTGTTTTCATTTTAGGTCTATATGCAAACGTTTTCAATGATAATTATTATCATTCTTTTCACAAGCCTTCTAAATATCTGAGTTATTCCTTTCAACTTTTGATAGGCTAGATTTTCACAATCTTTTTTTCATAGTGATTTACAATCTCACCAGCATCATGTGAGAGTTCCAATCTCTCCACACCCTCACCAGCATTTGTTGTTTTCTGTTTCATTTCTTTCTTTGTTTTTATTGATGTTACTGTCAAGGTAACATTAATATGCCAGGAAATTATTGTTGTTTTGATTTCCATCTCTCTAATTACCAGCCACTCCTCAGAAACCCTGTATAGGGTTGCTATGAGTTGGAATTGACTCCATGACACTTAACAACAACAACAACAACAACAACAATGGCTAATGATCAGGAACATTTCTTCAAGTATTTGCTGGTCCCCTGAATGTCTTCTTTGGTGAATCCTCTGTTCAAGTCCTTTGCCCATTAGTTTGTTTATCTTTTTATTGTTTAGCCCATAGGGGTTTCAGTGACTGATTTTTCAGAAGTCGTTAGAATGAAAGTCCTACATTCAAGGAAATTCTTGAGTCCCAGGCCCAGTGGGGCAGCTAGTCACACAGTCTTAGTTTTCTAGTGCTGTCGTAACAGAAATATTACAAGTGAACGGATTTAACAAACAGAAAGTTATTCTCTCACAGGTTGGGAAGCTAAAAGTTGAAATTCATAGTGCTGTCTCCTTTCAGCATTTGTAGGCTCAGCATTCCTTGGAGATCTGTATGTTTCTTGGCATCCATCTTTCCCTTATTTGGAGCTTCACAGAGCAGGGACCCCAGTCCAAAGGCTGCACCTCACTCTTTCTTGTTGGTTGTATGTTCCTCTGAGCTCTGCTTGCTTGTTTAATGTCTTATATCTCTTGATTTAAGATACAACTGAATCCTATAGATTGTATCAGCCTTATTAACATTACAGATGTGAGGATTTACAATACATGTTGTTAACTGCTGTCAAATCGATTCTGACACAGTGACCCAGTGTAGAGTTTTCCACGAGCAAGCTGGTGAGTTTAAACTGCTGACCCTGTGTTTCGCAGTCCACTGCTGATCCTACAGTGCCACACCAGAATAAATTAAATCAGATCAGATCTAACCACATCAGATCACATCAGGGGGAATGAGTGCGTCATTACATAACTGTCAAACCACTGAGAATCATGAGTCAGTCAAGTGACACGTATTTTGGGAGGAAACAGTTAATCAATGATAGTCACCATGGTTATATCCTCTAAGTTTTTGTTTCTGGGAATTTCTGTTACATTTTTACATATAGAACAACTTGAGTTCACTCTTGCATAAGAATATGGTAAATGTTGCTTTGTTGATTCCTGCCACTGAGAATAGTTATAAAGTGGTTTGAAGTAGGCCTAAATGGTCCCTTTGTATACATGGCTTGCTATTTCCACATTGAAGACAATTATTTTATTTTATTTTATTTTTTAAAGTCTTGGCTTTTTTTCTTACATTAATTTTTTCTTAGGAGGAAAGGCTGTTCTTATTATATATATATGTTCTTATTATATTATGTAAACGAAACTTATTATTTCAAACAAGTATTCTTATTTTACATCTTTGAATTTTTTTTTTTTTTTTTTAATGTTCCATTTTGTTCCCTTCTCATTTCCACAAATTCCACCTCTGTGTTGTTGTGTCTCTTTATCTCTTTGTGTTTCCTTTGGGTAAATTCCTGAATATTATTGTCTAACTTGGAGTCTCTGGGTGATGCAAATGGTTAATGTGCTCAGCCGCCAACCAAATACTTACGACTACTCAGAGGTACCTCAGAAGAAAGACCTGGTGTTCTATTTCTGAAAAATCAGTCATTGCAACCCTGAAGAGTACAGTTCTATTCTGACACATATGAGATTACCAGGACTTGGAGCTGAATTCACAATAGCTTACTTGATCCTCTGTGGTATTTCCCCAGATTACGAGACTCATGAAAGCCATGATTTTGGTAACCATATTCATCGTCTCCATCAGACCATTGTAAAAATTACTGAGCACTTACTATGGACCACACAATGTGCAGGTCACTTTATATACTTTATCCTTTTTTCACACCAAATTTATTAGAAGTTACAGTTAGGACTAAGGCTAGGATTTCTTTTAGTGTTAGAGTTATGGTTAGGACAAGGGTTAATGTTAGGATTAGGAGGGCTAGGAGTAAGGTGTGGTATAGTTTTAGGGTTTCAGCTAGGTTTATTTATTTATTTATCTTGAAATCGACTTGATTTCCTTTTCATTTGGAAGTTCTGAAATGACATTAGTCCCTCTTTTTGTTTTATGATTTGTTGTTGTTGTTGTTGTTGAAAACTGGTATCACTGGTTCCCTATTTTCAATCTTGTTTGTTTTACTTGGAATACTTCTATACCTGGATTGAGTTCTGCATAATGTTGTCATGTATGTTAGTTTCAGGTTGTTGTATGTGTAATTGGTTCTTCGTCCAAAGAGTTTCCTGTGGTATTTTTTTGTAAGTTGATCTGGTGTTTGCAAATTCTTTTAATTTCTGTTTATTTGGAAATGTATTAATTTTGCCATCATACTTAGTTTTGCTGGGTATATGATACTTGCTTGACAATTTTTTTCTGTCAGCATTTATATGTGTCATCTCTTGTCTTCATCCCTGCATGCTTTCTGATGTGAAATCTGAGTTTTGTCTTATTAGTTCTCCTTTGTAGGTAGCTTTTCATTTTTCCTACGCTGCTCTCAGGATTTTTTCTTTGTTTTAAAAAGCTTACAATGTCTTTGGAGGTCTATCCTGCTTGGAGTTTGTTCAACTTCTTGAATGTGTATCTTCTTGTCTTTCATGTTGTTGGGGACGTTTTCTTCTAACAATTCTCTGACAACTGTATTTGTGGAGGTATTTTGTTTTGTTTTGTTTTTTGTTTCATTTGCCTTTTTCCTGTTCTGGAATTCTAGTCACATCATGACCCTCATTTTAAAGATGAGGAAATTAAACAGTAGAGATAGCTACCCACTCAAAGATACCTTGCTAAGAATTGGCACATCTGGCCTTTAGAACTGTTATCTGACCCCTAAGTCTGAGATTTTAATCACTGTCTCTTAATGTGTGCTATTCCATTGTATTTTAGCTGTGTCTTTGAACAATAAGGAAGTGTTGAAATGACTTCATTGATCTTTGATTAAATAAATTATTCATTTGGCATATTTACTGATCACCTACAACACCCAGTTGCTGTGGAGCTCATTCGGAATCACAGTGATCTCTTATGTATCAGAATAGAACTATGTTTCGTAGGGTCTTCAGTGGCTGATTGCTTTGGAAATAGATAACCAGCCCCTTCTTCTGAGGAGCCTTTGAGCTAACTCAAGCTTCCAACCTTTTGGTGAGAAGCCAAATGCATTGACTCTTTGCCCCAGTCAGGAACTCTGAGAACTTACTACATCTTGAATATTATCCCACGTGTATGAAATGCAAAGTCATACAAAATATGATTTGGTTTTTCTGTTCTGGTATTCAGTGTTGTCGAGTAGATGCTGACTCACAGCACCCCTACACACAACAGAACAAAACACTGCCCAGTCCAGTGCCATTCTCACAGTTATTATGTCTGATTCCATTGTTGCTCCAACTGTGTTGATACAACTCATTGGGGTCTTCCTCTTTATCATTGACCCTCCAGTTTTCCAAGCATGATGTCCTTCTCTGAGGACTGGTCACTCCTAACTACATGTCCAAATTATGAAGCAAGGTATCGAGATCCTCCATTCTAAGGAGAATTCTGATTGTACTTCTTCCAAGACAGATTTATTCTCTCATCTCAAGGTCAACAGGTGTTCCTGGAACATGGTCAAAGTCAGCCCATGTCTTCATTGCTGTATTTTTGCTAATTCCACTCACAAGTAGACCCAGGTGGTCACCAGCAAGCATACAATACTTCTCATGGGTTCCCTTTGAATTTCAGTTCTAGAAGAGGGTTTTCCCTGATGGGCTGACTTTTCTTTCCTTGGTGGCTCCAAAGCAAACAGCTTACTTGATGATATTCAAACAACCAAACAGCTTTTTTTTCTGCAGGTCTTTCTTTCAATAAGAATCTTCTGTTCTCCCAGAACTCTGTGCTTGACCTATTGATTTTAACAGCCATATAAGCCAAGTCCTTAAACTATCTATCTAGCCATCCACCCATATTATTGCTTCTGGTTCTTTGGTTGTTGTTGTTAAGTGCCGTGGAGTCGGTTCTGACCCATAGCGACCCCGTTCAGGGTTTCCGAGGCTGTAAATCTTTATGGGAGCAGAAAGCCTCATCTTTCTCCCGCGAAACAGCTGGTAGTTTCGAACTGCTGACCTTGTGGGTCGCATCCCGATTCGTAAACACTACGCTACCAGAGCTCCTTTACTAATGTCTAGGATATCATTATTTATGCATTCAATTTCATTTTTGAAGACTTCAATTTTCTTAGATTCATACTTTATATATTTCATGTTCTGATTGATTACTAATGGATGTTTTTAGCTGTTTCTTTTCATTTTGAGTTGTGCCTCTTCAGCAAATGAAGGTCCCGAAAGTTTTACTCCAGCCATGCTATTAAGGTCAACTCTATTTTGTAGAGAGGCAACTTATACCCAGTTGTATTTTGGGTGCCTTCCAGCCTGAGTGACTCATCTTCTGGCACTATGTCTGATAATGTTCTACTACTATTCATAATGTTTTCATTTTCTGCTACTATAGCTAACAATGTTCCACTGCTATTCATAAGGTTTTCGGAGGGTAACTATTCAGAAGCCGTTTGCTTCTCCTTCTTTCTAGTCTGTCTTAGTCTGGAAGCGCTAATGAAACCTGTCCACTATGGAAAACACTGCTGGCATTTAAAATACTGGTGGCATAGATTCCAGTATTACAACAAACAAGTCACCACAGTATAAAATCTGGCAGACAAGTGGTGGAAAATTGAATGTATATGTGTATTTAATCAGAGTTCTCCAAAGAACCAGAAGCAATAATATGGGTGGATGGCTAGATAGATAGTTTAAGGACTTGGCTTATATGGCTGTTAAAATCAATAGGTCAAGCACAGGCTAGAAGCTCTGGTAGTCTTGTATCCAAAATCTGTAGGCCATACAGTAGGCTAGAATTTCTGGCAACTTATCTATTTACCAGTTTCAGGCAGAATACCTATTTTCAAGGAAACTTCAATTTTTTGCTCAAAAAGCCCTCACCTGATTTGATAAGACCCAAACCATATAATTGAGGGTAATCTCCTTTCCTTATGACCATCTGACTGGACATATTTATCACATCTACAGAATACCTTCAGAGCAACACCTCGAATAGTGTTTGATCAAACTACTAGGCACCATAGCCTAGACAAATGGATACATAAAATCAGCCATCACGTAGGGTCTTTGCTCTCAAGGCAATTTTAATTTGGTAGTAAAAACCAAACTTATCAACATAGAAATCTCCATCCTTGGTAATTGCCACAGTGGAAAAGTGAACCAATTCTGATAAGAAGACAGGGGCTAGAGAGACTGAGTTGTGCCCAGAAGGAAGCAAGTGGATGAGGGCATATTTAAGGCCAAAGCAAAGACGTGTACTACTGAGTTGAGAAAGAGCATTTCTTATGTTCAAGGAATGGTACACAATTGGAAGTGCTGGAGCATAAGGAAAATGAAATAGTATGTAGGAGATACACCTAGAAAGGAAGTTAGGAGCCAGTCAGGAAGCTCTTTGGTTTTGTTGGGTTGACTATCCTTAACACTATTACCCTGGAAAAGGGTTGTAAATGAGTTTAAAAATTCTTGAAAGGTTCATATATACTTAAATCAAACTTTCTATATAACATCTGATATTTTATGTCAGGTTTTGGTTTTATTCTGGTTCATATTTGATACTTCCAGCAGATTGTAGAAATATTTTTCCACTTTGGGTTTTCTTCTAAAGGCATAAAAGGCAACATTCAATCTGGACTGGAATTGGGGGCAGACTGTTGTCTCTTATTCCTAAAGAAACCAACCTTACTCAGCCACACTTACTCAGCCATTGATTTCTAGTGTAAGAGAAACAAAAGGAACAAAGGGGAGAACAATATGGAAATCTCTGTAAATAGATCTTTTCTGAAAACATGGTGGTTTTAATTTCACTGTGTTTTTAATCTGAGAACAAGTTTTCTGGCAGCCCCTACCCATGAAGGAATAAGTAGAACCAGGGATTGTGCATAGGTTGCTTGGTAGGAAGGTAAATCATGTTGGCTCAGCTAACTGCGGTATCTTCTGAGTATTAGAATCCACAGAACTGCATTCTCTGATTCTGAAATCCACATAAACAACCTGAGTTTGAAATTTAGGAGAAAGAAAATAAAGGCTTTTAGGGTTGATGCACACTTACTCATAGAAAACTATAACTTACCACTTTTAAGAGAAATCATTTTGAGTAAATGATTGGTGTATTTTTTTAATCCAAAATAGCAAATACTTTTAAGAAAAACAACAACTTGATAATGTAATGATTTTTTTTTAAAGAATGAAACTAGCTGGCAAATGAACATCATCAATTGTGATAGTAAGGTTTGTGTCTGCTTGACTAGATAACTATTCTCAGCAGTTTGGCAACTGAGATGTAGCTATTCCCTATGATGTGATTTGATGTGATAAACCAATAAGAAGGTAAAGTCCTGGTTTGGTACTGTAAGATAAGCACTGCACTGCTAACCTGAAGGTGGCAGGTCAAACCCATCAGTTGTTCCTCAGAAACCCTATCCATGTTCACTGTGACTCCACGGTATTTAAAAGTAACAACAGTACCTTTAATAACATCACCACCTCAATTCAATGTAGATTCACAATGCGACACTTTTTATTTTACAAGAAATAAAAGGAGAGAGACTTAAGCAGAGGTAGATGGACCTACTACCACAGAGATAGGAGTCCTGGTGTGGTGCTATAGGATAAGCACTAGACTGCAAGGTTGGTTTGAGCCGCAAGGTCAGCAGTTCAAACTCACCAGCTGCTCCTCAGAAACCTTAAGCTGGGTTGCTGAGTCGGAACTGACTTGACAACACTTAACAACAACAACTACCACCAGGATAAAAGAGTCAGGAGTAGAGTATGTCCTTTGGACCTGGGTTCTTGCACTGTGAAGCTCCTGAATCCAGGGAAAGTTTGATGCCAAGACCCATGGAGATAGATCTCTAAGGAACGCCGGACCTACAGATCCTGAAATGAGACCAGGACCTTCTCCCGGAGCTGACAAAGAGAAAGCCGTCCCCAAGAACTGATGCTCTGAATTTGGACTTCTAGACTCCTAAACTGTGAAGGAATAGACTTCTGGTTGTTAATACCACCCACAGGTGGTATTTGAGCTATAGCAGCACCAGAACGAAAACACCAAAGTATAGACAATTTTCCAATCTTAGTGAAAAGACTGATTTGGTTGGAAATCAATGATCTATTCAAGGAGGTGCCATAAGTGAGGGAAGAGGAAAGAAACTGCTGAAAACAAAAACAAAAGTAAAAACACTCAAGGCAAGCAATTACTTGGGCCAACCATATCCACTAATTACAGTAGGCAAAGTTCCTGGGGCCCACAATACTTTTAGAGGCCTACAGACATCATTTAATTTGAATTTCTTTTAAAATTAGAAGAAAAAAAATGAATATATGATAATAAATCCAACCTTAATTATATTCATCCTTATGCCAATGCAGTTGTAAAATATAATTTTTAATATTTTTTTATGGCAGAAGAAGCCCAGGAAGACAAAGTGTTTAGGAGCTATGAAAGTCATTATATGGCTTCTTGTTGTTATTAAGTGCCGTAGTGTCGATTCTGACCCATAGCGACCCTGTAAAGGGTTTCAAAGGAGCTACTGGTGAGCTTGAACTGCCGACCTTGCGGTTCAAACAACTTTGCAGTCTGGCATTGACCCACAGCGCCACACTGTTTAGGCTTGGGCAAGTACTAAATAAGTACTAAATACGTTGGCTCAGAAGGCTAATAAAAAATAGTTTTAATGTTTTCAATGACATTAACATTGATAGTGTTCTCATTCCATTGGCTGGGTGGCCCCATCTACAGAGCTGTGTGATCTCTGCTCACCTCTCAAAGTTTCCTCCAGCCACCTAAGATTCCACTATTGGTCTCTCCCTGTTCAGAGGAAGAAAGAGTGATAAAAATTTAAGATGCTAAGCAAGTTGCTCACCCAAGAGACATCAAGGCAAGTGGTCAGGTCCCCTCAGCACAAACTCCCTTCCAAGACTAAAACTCAATGGGAATACACGAGCAGACATGTGTTCTGATTGGTGACCACATTCGTTACTGATAAGGGGAAGTAAGGGAAAAACAGCAATGAAGCTGCGAGCTAAGCCCTACAACATTCAATACACTCCTGTGAAACCGGGTAGAGACCTGGTTGCCCAGCAGTGTGGCAAGACCTGGGGACGCTTGGACCCAGAATCAGTGACATAGCCACAGAGGACTAGAGTGGAGAGTGAAGCATCCAGCTGATAAGAAGAGAGGACCTATGCATGAGAACATCCACACTTGCAGATAATACCCACTTGACCTGGCTTCAGTGACTGGATGATCAGAGCTCAACCAGAAGAAGAAAGAAGAAGAAAAAAAGAATAATTTGATGAACTTGACCTGCACATATGGATACAGTAGCTCAAAAGAGAGAACAAATCTTTACAACAAGGATCATTCCCTCCCCCTCGATATACAAGGTAGACAGGGATGGGTAACTTGGACATTGACTACCCAAAATGGAGTGGGAGTGGGGCTACAAAGGCAAGAAGTGACTGGCTTACAAGCTTTCAAGAGAGAGCCTAGATCCAGAGGGCACGGAGGTTGGTAGAATCTCCACTGAGTAGTATCCAATCTGTCTGGGCGGGACTGATTAAAGGAGATGGGGATCATTCTCTTGTGGTACAATAAAATAAATTAATTAATTAAGATGCTTAGAAACAATTAGTCCAGTGGACTAACGTATCAGTTTCCATGAACATCAGTTTCCATGACCTGAGACAAGAAGCTTGATGGAACCCAACTATCACTACCAACTGTTATTCAGAGGAATCACATCACAAGGTTCTGGATAGAGTGGGAGAATGTGGAACAAAACTAAAAAATCATTAACAACAAAAAAAGACCTGACTTACTGATTGGATAGAGACTGGTGGAACCCTAAGACTATGACCTTTGATTACCCTTAAGCTCTGGAACTGAATTCGCCCTCATAATTTAATTTTCAGTCAAGCAATCAATAGATCTATCTATAAGGGGAATAACACTAGTGAGGTATACACACCATAGAATGGTTAACCATTTGAGACCAAAATTGCAGCATTTACCCAAGGACTAAGTTCAGAAGGGTTGGTAAAGAAAGAGGAATAGAAACGAGAAACACAGGGAGGAAGTGGGATGAGTGATGTTACACTGAGGGGATTGCAATTAAGATTAAATGAAGTGTGTGATTTATTGACCATAAAACTGAAGATGTGCTCTGTAAACCTTCACACAATTCTTAATAAAAAGCAAAAAAAAAAAAAGAAAGAAAGTTTTCCCCGGTTACTTCTGAAGGCTTTAACACACAGTCAGGATCATTCTTCTGATGTAGCTTGGTACCTACTTTAGCTTCTTTTGTTTGTGTTTTATTATGGCTAAATATGTATAACAAAACCTTTGCCATGTGAATCACTTTTATATGTATGATTCCATGACCTTGATTACATTCATCCTGTTGTACAACCATTGTTGTTGTTGTTAAGTGCCGTCGAGTCGGTTCCGACCCATAGCGACCCTGTACAAGGTTTCCGAGGGTGTGCCAGTATCTATTTCCAAATGTTTCCACCACCCTTAATAGAAACTCAGTAACTCTTAAGTAATAATCACCATTCTTCTCCCTTCCCAGTTCCTGGTAATCTCTAATACAGTTTGGCAAATATGTAAGTGCCTATCCTAGATATTCCATACAAGTAGAATCATCGTATAGTAATTGACTTTTTCTGTCTTCAAACTTCATCCATATTATATCATGTATAAGGAGTTCAGTTATCTTTATGTCTGAATAATATTCCATTGTATGTAGGAACTACATTTGTTTTATTCGATAATCTGTTAGTGGACATTTGGGTTATTTTCACTTCTTAACTGTGGTGAATAAGTCTGTGTATACCACATTTTGTTTATTCATTCATCTGTTGATGAATTAGACTACTTCTAATTTTTTGCCTAGGTGCTATTCCCCAAATTTCAAACCCAAGCGTCCCTGTAATAACTTCTATTCTGACCACAGTGGTTAAGTTGTGTTTCATACATGTAGGACTGTGAAGACTCTCAGTCTACAAATCTTGGGTGGCATGTTTTCACTGAAGTCTGAAAACGGTTTCACATGTACCGGGAGACTCCTCAGTCCCTTGTGTGAACAGCTCCTCTGAGCTCTGAGCTAGGCAAGGGAACAGAAGATGTCCTGTCTGTCACTCTCTAAATTGCTGTTGTCTCACTAATTGACTAAAAGAGATCATATTTTAAACTAAGACAAAAATTATTAAACAATATCATTAGATCATATGCAAGTAAAATTTTGCTGAAGATAATTCAGAAATCGTCACAGCAGTCCAGTAACTACCAGAAATTCAAGCCACCTTGAGAACAGAGCATGGATTAAAGGATATCATTGCTGACATCAGGTCTTGGCTGAAAATCGAGAATAACAGAAAGATTTTCATCTGTATTTTATTACTATCGAACCTGCACAAAGTTGGTTTAAAAATCAGGAAAAGTGTACACTGGGGTTGTGTTCTTTCACCATATTTATTCAGTCTTTATGTTAAATAAATAACCTAAGAAGTTGGACTATATGAAGAGGAATGCAGCATTAGAACTGAATGAAGCTATATTAACAACCTATGATTTTTAGATGACAAAATCTTGCTTGTTGAAGAAAAAAAGACTTGAAGCACTTACTGATGAAGATCAAAGACTACAGCCTTCAGCATATATTATACTTCACCATAAAGAAAACAAAAATCTTCTCAAAAGGACCAATAAATAACATCATAATAAACAGAGAAAAGATGAAGTTGTCACGGATTTCATTTTACGTGGATCCACAATCAACACTCATAAAAACAGTAATCAAGAAATCAAACAATGCATTGCACTGGGCAAATCTGCGGCAAAAGACCTCTTTAAATTATGGTGAATGAAATAAAGTCAGTCACAAAAGAACACTATTGTCAAACTCAAGAAAAGGTTTTCATACTAAAAGACACAAGTAACTAATTGGCTAGACGGTAGGCCCATGTTAACTTGGGTGATGGGGAGGGCAATATACAAGAAGAGGGAGGGTAACATACAAGAAGAGAGAGGTTGACAGAATGATGAAAACAGATGAAGATACAGGGAGGTAAACAAGGACTAAAGGGGATAGAGGTAAATAGTAACAACAACATTCAACTTTGGAACAACAGTGTTTTGTGTATAGATGCATGGACAGGGAAACAGGCTGAATGAGTAAGGGATGAAGAGTTTTATTTGTGAGATATATATATATCTCACAAATATATAAGAGCTTGAAAGAGGATATTTGTACATGGGCAACCACAGGGAGGAAGTGGGATGACTGCTGTTGCAAGGAGGGTATTGTAATCATTGAGATGAAACAAAGAGTAAAACTGATGATGTTGTCTTTAAACTTTTACTCAATTCACAATTTAAAAAAATAAAATAAAAAGAAAGATGATTGTGAATTTAAAAACAAAAACCAATATATTTGGAGATCTAAGATCACCTGACCCAAGTCATGATATTTTCAGTAGCCTTATATGTATAGAAAAACTGAACAGTGAACAAGGAAGCCTGGAATATAATTGACACATTTCAATTATAGTGTTGGCAAAGAAGATTCAACAGCCAGAAGAATGAACAAATCTGTCTTGGAAGAAGTACAGTTAGAATGTTCCTTAGAAGAGAGGATTTCCACCTGTCTCTATGAGAACACTAGTGTCATCATTTTTTATAAATTTAAATTTGTTCTACCTCTTTCCCCCACGCTATCTGCTACCTTCCATTGTAACCCTAGTGAGAGCCATTAGTGGTGGCAGCCAGGTGCTATGTAGTTCTTCTGTCTCAGATTAGTGGAGGTTGTGGTTCTTGTGGTCCACATGATGGAATTAATTGCTTCCTTGAGTCCTTGATTTTCTTTGCTCTGGAAGAACTGCTTGCAAGCTTTTAAGAACCCACTTGCAACTCACCACAATAGGATGTAGAGCATTGTTTTAATGGCCTATGTCATGCCAACTGCCAAGATGTCCCCCGCTCTCAAGCCCAGTAACTCAGTCTCTGGAGGTATTTAGTTATGGCTAAGAGATTTTCAGAGTGCTGGTGTGGTGCTGGAGGATAAGCACTGAACTGCTAACCATAAAGTTGGCAGTTCAAAACCACAAGTTGCTTTTTGAAGCCCTATGTAGGGTCATTATGGGCTGAAAACAGCTTGACAATGCACAACAACAACAACAAAGAGGTTTTCATGGCTGTGTCCCTTTTGTGCTCTGTTATATACGTGGGTATAAGAGCATGTGCAAATACGTATGTAGAAATTTCTGCTACCAACTCTGTATTCATAGCAGTGTATCCCACATGGCCTCCCACCCCATGTTTAGGATCTTGACATGAAAAAAATTAATCTGGGTTTTCCCTAATGGGCCTGATGTGCTACTCAAAAGGGTCTTTATAAGAGAAATGCAGAAGTCAGAGTAGAGAGAAGGCCATGTGCTGGCAGAACAGAGACTTGAAGACCCTAGGTTTCTGGCTTTGAAGATAGAGGAAAGGACCATAAACCAAGGAATGTTAGAAAAGAAAGGAAAATGGATTCCTGCCTGCCCACAGCTTGACTTTAAATTAACCCTGTGAAACGGATTTCAAACTATTGACCTCTAGAACTATTAGAGAATAATAAGCCATCACATTTATGGTGATTTGTTATAGCAGCTACAGGAAACTAATACAAAAGGAAAGGTATATAAGATTCAAATATTCTTATTCTTTTCAAGTTTTTTGTTTGCTTTTGAAGGAGATATGGAAGAAAAGCCACAGAAAATGTTTTTTTCTCAAAGTTATTTTTCATGTGCTCTTGATATCTATCAATAGAGGTATTCTCTCTTGTTTACATGGTATAGGTATTTCAGTGAAGGGAAAACCTGAACTTCCAGACTAAACATAAAACCAGTTGACATCAAAGATTCTCACTCATGGTAGTACCGTGTATATCAGACTATAACTATGCTTCATCGGGTTTTCAATGACTGATTTTTCCAGAAGTAGGTGACCAGGCCTCGAAATAGACCTGAACTTCCAACCTTTTGGTTAGAAGTCCTGAGCATTACCTGTTTGCACCATCCAGGGACTCCTGACTAAGCATACCTTATTAAAAATTAATAACTATGATTTTTCTAATTATAAAATTTATACACGAGCCTTGTATACAGTATATAAAGAACATAAAAATCCCGTTTAGTAAACTGAGTATTTCCTATCAGAATTGTCTTAACGTTAATCTGAGCAATGCTTGGCTGAGAATTCATTACCTGGGCTGCTGAAGACAACACAGAGATTGGATTAAAAATGTTTAATTTCTAGTATATTATTATCCAAAGCATTTACTAGTTTGAGGAAGTAAGGACAGGAAGTGATGTAACTGTCTCTTCCCTACCTCTCTTGCCTTGGCAAGAGAGCAGGCCAGCTGGAGGGTCAATGTTCTATGATCTATGTCCCTAGAGCATCCAAATTCCATAATGATCACCATTCTCTCTCTTTTCGGTGTTGGAGATTGAATAGGTTTGGGATGAACAATGAAGGGAAAGTTGGAAACCAAGATGATCCAAAGTGAGAATCTCTTATTTCTCACATTCCAAATCAGATAAACAAAGGTGTGTTATTGAAGCTGAGGTTGTATGAAGTTGAGAACGTTGGTGTGTAATTAACTTTTCCTGTGATCAGTAGTTCGTGGGCGATATAAACAGTCAACATACTCAGCTGTTAGCTGAAAGATTGGAGGTTCAAGTTTATCCAAAGGCACCTCAAAATAAAGGTTTGGGGATCTGCTTCTCCCAAACTATCAGTTATTAAAAACTCTATGGAGCACAATTCTACTCTGACACACATGGTGTTGCCATGAATCAGAATGAACTCAAGAGGAACTGGTTTATATTCTTTCTGGGAGGAGAAAAATCCATGCTATTGGGTAATCGTTGAGCTTGAGTAAGGAAGGGGAAAGTAAAAAAAGTCCTAGAGATAAAATATGGGTGCTGTTCTATAGTGTCTGTATTGCATTCTGAAACTGGAGGAGTTTGGTGAAGGTGTGCTCTGAACCTTCTGTGTTCATTTGTGGAGAATGCTACTACCAAATTGTGTTCCTTAGGTCTTTAGGTCTTTGCACAGTGACTACTATTTACCCATCACTCGGCTATTAGCCAGAATCAGAGCCCTGATAGGATAGGACAGATATTATCTTGATCTGCCTAGACATTTCCTTTAGCATTCCCATCTTTCTGAGCATGGCTGGACCAATCATGGTACCCTAGACATAGGACATAACCCAAGCCCAACCAATTGGATTCTTCTCTAGGATGTTTCTTGGAATCCCTCTTTCCTCACTTGTCAGAGAACTGTATGATTGTGACTTGGAAGTGGCCAACAATCACCATGTTCCAAGTCAAATGGAGAAATTCAAGGGCAAAGTCAAATGAGGTGCAGAGCCCTGATTATGTGCCATGCACCTGCCACTGTTGGTCCATTATTAATTCATAAGGCCAGTTCCACCCTTCTTATGATTTGCTTGTTAAATTCACATTGTATTAAACACACAATGTGTGTTTCTAGCACTTGGAGACAACACAGTGTGTTTCTAGCACAGGAAACAGACAAATACAGGTCTATGGAACAACAAGACATGGACACTGACCTCAGAATGCTTAACGATTCATATGGAAATATAGAAGAAAATGTAAGTTAGAATATAGTAAAACATTACACTGTGCTTACTGCATGTATGCCTGTGCATTTGGATAAAACTATTTTCAAATGTGTGAGGAGTAGGAGAGTGTAAACATTTGAATGCTCTAGAACAATAGTCATGCCATTTTCAGCTTCCCACAGGACTCAAAAGTTTCCAATCCTTGTTTGAAACACTTCCAAGATCTGAAAGATCGTAAGAGTAGAAGGGAAAGAAGACAGGCTTCAGAACCAGATCCGGGATGAGGTCTGGGTTTACCATTTCTGAGCTATCTATGTCAGTTTGGACATTTTCCTTTGGAAATAACATCTTGAATCAAAATGTCTAAAACAATAAGGGAATTTATTTTCCACACTGACAAGGTAGGATAACTTCAAGGCTAATTAATTCAGTGTCTAAATCATCCGATGGGGGACCCTCACTCTTCAGACTCTCTACTTTGTTATTCCGGGTCATAAAATGACGTAGTTAGTTCACCATAATGTCAGGTGACATCAAATCCAGGTATCTAGTCTGTCCCATAGGATTGTTATGAGTCAGAATCAATTCAGAGGCAATAGGTTTTGCTGTTACAAGTTTACCGTTTTGTTGGGAGTTTTAATTTAATTTGTTTTGTTATTACAAGTCTGAGTTATAATGCCAGAAAGCTATAAATTCATGGAAAAACTCCAATATCTTTTCATTCCATTTTCCCCCACAAACTTTTGAAACCACTGCATAGGTCCCATGACAATGTTGAGCTTCAAGTTCAGTTCCAAACTCAGCAAGCGAATCAGGATCCCATCAGTAAACCACACATACATCATTCTATCCTCGTATGGAAGAGCAACATAAGCACCTCAGGCCTGGTTTGGGTTCATCACCCAAGTCAGTTCATTCCTTCTTAAAACTCTGTTAGATAGTTTCTGTTGCAATCAACATTTCATAGACAGTCATGTTTTAAGAGACGTTCAATAACTAATCAAGACACAAAGCCAGAACTGTCTGTGTTACGGTCACAGTAGGTAGTTCTCATCCTTCTCATCCTTGCTTGTTTCCCCTGTTGAAAGGACAGAATATTGCTAATGCATATCACTCCTTACAGCCCGTAGATTTTTGGAAAGATTCTTGGGCAAGTTGTCCTCTCTCCTGACCCTACCAATTTATGTTCATTCTGAGCCAAGAATGCATTTTGTTTTCTGGCTTTTACACACAAATCTTCCCTATTTTCATAATACATCCTTATGTCCTGGTTTGCACCTCATACAAAATTAGACTCCCTGTTTTGTAGGAAACAGGTGTTCCCTGACCCCTTTTGTGGAGTTTCTATGAACAGCAGGGGAAGGAACACACCAGGGACATGCAAAAAGTCCCCCATTGTCTCCTCCTGCTAACTTCTCACCTAGTTAATGAAAGGAATCCCATCCCACCTGAGACTCTGGGAGGAATCCACACCATATGCCAGTGACCTTAGTCACGTGCTTAGCAGTAAGTCGAGAACACCAGATTCCTAAAGATCAAATTTCGGAGAAGAAATATTTGTAGGCAGGGAAAAAAAAAAAGAGAGAGAGAGGCTATTTTTACCCAGGAGAAGCATTTGTTTTAAGTCAGGTTTTATTTCGCAGAGAGAATGATGACAAGTCAAATGACAGGAGGTCTTTGGTACATTGTCATTTCCCTCCCCTGTCTTTTATATGATTTCAGTCTACTGGAAATTAAAAGTAAATCTTAAACCAGATTTCTCTCCCCTCCCAACTTAGGAGCGATTTATTCATGTCATTTATTTTGTCACCAAGATTGAGCAAATTAATTGACTTTACTCATTGACCACACGTTTGATCAGCTCTCACCAGCCACTCCCAGGAAATGCTACACAGCCTCACTATGAGTCAGAACCCACATGATAGCACTTAACAATAACAACAGTATACAATGGAGTCCTGGTCTGACACTGTAGGACAAGACCGGATGGTAGCGTCGGTTTGAACTGAAAGGTTGGTGGTTTATACCCACCATCCGCTCCTCGGAAACCCAATACAGAGTCGTTGTGAATTGGAATCAGCTTGATGTCACCTAACAACAGTATATAATGTTCCATGCTTGTTGTTGTTGTTGTTGTTAAGTGCCGTCGAGTCGGTTCCGACCCATAGCGACCCTGTACAGGGTTTCCGAGGGTGTAAATCTTTACGGGAATAGAAAGCCTCATCTTTCTCCTGCGGATCGGCTGGTAGTTTCGAACCGCTGACCTTAAGGTTCGCAGCCCAATTCATAACCACTACGCTACCAGAGCTCCTTAATGTTCCATGCTAAGCCCAGGAAATACAAAGATGAAGGTGACATAATTCTTCACCCAAAGAGCAACATTGCAGTTGTTAAGTGCCATCAAGTTGGTTCTGGCACATAGCAACCCTATATACGGTTTTCTGAGGAGTGGCTGGGGAGTTTGAACTGTCAACCTTGCAGTTCAAACTGACCTTGTGGTCCGAGGTATTATCCAGCAGTACCACACCAGGACTCCATAAAGAACAACATTAGCAATTGATTATATTTCATTTAAGACATTAACTTGCCATATTTCTGTTGAGTTTTGTTTGGTTTTATATTATACACCTGAATACACAGATTTGTAATGAAGCCATGGTAATTCAGTGGTAGAATCCTTGCCCTTCCCTTCACAAGGCTTAAGTTTGAGTCCTAGCCAACAGCTGTATGGCAGTGGAGGCTTGAGTGTTGCTATGATGCTGAACAGGCTTCAGCAGAGCTTTGAGACTAAGATTAGTTTGAAAGACCTGGTGATCTGTCGACTCAACAGCAGCTAACAACAACAAATGAAGATATGTACACAATTAAGTTCAAAAGTGTGCTTTAAATGTGGAAACCAGAGAACAGGGTGTTCATTCCTACGAGGTTGTAGGGAGACAGTAATGGTCAGAAACTACCTTGTAAAGGAGGTAATGTTTGAACTCAGTGTTGAAAGGTGAAGATTTTTGGTCTGAAATCTGGGAGAAATGTATTCTAACACAGTTGTTATTGTTAGGTGCCATCGAGTCAGTACCAACTCATAGCAACCTTATGTACAACAAAACGCAACACTGCCTGGCTCTGCACCATCCTCACAATTGTTGCCACTCTTGAGCCTAATGATGCTGCCACTTGACCAAGCCATCTCACTTGGGGGCTTTCTCTTTTTCTCTGACCCTCCGCTTTACCAAACATGATATCCTTCTCCAGTGACTGGTCCCTCCTGACAATATGTCCGAAGTATGAGAGACAAAGTTTGGCCATCCTGGCCTCCAAGGAGCACTCTGGCTGCACTTCTTCCAACAGAGATCTGTTTGTTCTTTTGTCAGTCCATGGTACTTTCAATATTCTCCTCCAACACCATAACTCAAACAAATCAATTCTTCTACGATCTTCCTTATTTATTGTCCAGCTTTCACATGCATATGAGGTTACTGAAATATCATGGCTTGGGTCAGGCATACCTTAGTCTTCAAGCTGACATCTTTGCTCTTCAACACTTTAAAAAGGTCTTGTGCAGCAGATTAGCCTAATGCTAAATGTCGTTTGATTTCTTGACTGCTGCTTCCATGAGTGTTGATGGTTGAGCCAAGAAAAATGAAGTCTTTGACAACTTCAACCTTTTCTCCATTGATAAGAATATTGTTCATTGGTCCAATGGTGAGGAATTTTGTTTTCTTTACATTGAGATGCAATCCATACTGAAGGCTGTGCTCTTTGTTCTTCATCAGTAAATATTCTAACCGAGTATGTAGTGTGAATTGTTGTTGTTAACTGTCTTCACATGGGTTCCACCTCATAGTAACTCGGTATAGTTTTTCCCAGGCTTTAGATTTCCTCTGGAACTGAAAGCCTCATCTTTTTCCTGTGGAATGGCTGGTGGGCTTGAACCATGGGCCTTATTATTCGTAGTCCAATGCCTATTATGAATTAGAGCTTGGTATATAGGGTAGTCATGGAGTCCTGGTGTGGCGCTGTGGGTTAATGTGTCAGACTGCAAAGCCATTTGAACTACAAGGTCAGTGGTTCAAGCTCACCAGCTGCTCCTCAGAAGCCCTATACAGGGTCACTATGGTTCGGATCCAACTTGATGGCCCTTAACAACAACATATAGAGTAGTCGTGGTGTGGTGCTGTGGGTTAATGAGCTGGTCAGTCTTAACCACAAGATTGCCAGTTCAAACTCACCACTTGCTCCTTGGAAACCCTATAAAGGGTTGCTATGAGTCAGAACCGACTCAACGGCACTTAACAACAATATATACATAGGAGTCTTGGTGTGGTGCTGTGGGCTAAAGCACTGGACCACGAAGTCAGTTTGAATTACAGGTCAGTGGTTCAAACTCACCAGCCACTCCTTAGAAACTCTATACAGGGTCACTATGAGTTGGAACCAACTCAATGGCACTAAACAACAACATATGTTTATACGGAGTCATGTGTGGTGCTGTGTAGAATCAGCACTGGACCATGAGATCAGCTTGAATCACACTTAACAACAACAACTTAAGTATATATGGAATCCTGGTGTAGTGCTGCATGATAAGCACCGGACTACTAACTGCAAGGTCAGCCGTTCAAACCCACTAGCCGCTCCTCAGAAATCCTGTGTCACTTAACAAAAACAACAATTCATGTACATATGAAGGAGTCTTATTAGCATAGTGAATTTTGATCTGGGCTGCTAACTGCAGGTCAGTAGTTCAAATCTACCAGTCTCTCCGTGGGAGAAAGATGAGGTTTTCTGCTTCCTTAACGATTTATACCTCAGAAACACTAGACAGGGTCTCTATGAGTCAGAATCGATTTGGTGGCACACAACCACCATCACCTAATGCAAGTAGTTTTTTTAAAAAAAAACAAATCACTCTCTTAGGTAACACAACACAGAATATATTGAATCTTATGAGTGAGCAGCTTTCTCCAGGACTCAAAAGATAGTTATGATAGAGTCTGGGTCTCTCTCCTGCTTCTTCTGCATTATCAGGCTTGGCTAATTCTCAGATTTCCTCTGAGGTGGGTGCAGCAACTGCAGCATCTCCTCTTCTCAGTATGCTGTTCTTGTTAGCTGCCATTGAGTTGCCCGTGGCAACCCCATGCACAATGGAAGAAAACACTACCATGTGCTGAGCCATGCCCTGATCAGTTGTGGATCAGACTATTATGATCATAGAGTGTTCATTTGGTAATTTTCATACAGAGATCACCAGGCCTTTCTTCCTAGTCTATCTTAGTTTAGAAGTTCTACTGAAATCTGTTCAATGCCATATCAACATGAAAGCCTCTACTAACAGATGGGAGGTGACTGTATATGAGGTGCAGTGGACAGAAATGGAACCCCAGTCTCCCATATGGAAGACAAGAATTCTACCATTGAACGATTCGTGGTAAGTGGGGGCAAAGTACTCACTTTTCCAGAGCCTTAAACAAGCCTCATTAAATGTCCTGGAGCTGGAGTGAGCCAACTCTATCAGAAGTGAAAGGGCTGAATGTAGTAGAAGATGTGGTTTCCCCACACCTCGGTTTTATCAGATACCAGGAAGCAAAGACCTCAGATGAGCACCATTCCAAGGGCATGTAATCTGTTGTTGAGTCGGTTCCAACTCACAGTGACCCCTGTATAGGATTTCTGAGGCTTTGGTGATCTTTGTGGGAGCAGAAAGCCTCATCTTTCTCCAGCATAATGGCTGGTGGGCTCGAACAACGGACATTGGGATTCACAGAACAGAGTGTATTGTATGAAGCCACCGTGTTCCATCACAGAGATATGCAATAGCATCAGCCATTCAGAGAACTATATGTGATTCAAGAATGCACAGAACATTGTGTGGCAAAAAAAATAAAATGGGGCTAAGGAGAGGGGAAGAGTGTAACTGGGAGGTGGTCTGAAGCCAGATCATGAGATCATGGAGGTTCTCATGTGTCATTTGACAAAATTAGGATTTTATCTTCTAGGCAGTAGGGAGCCATTGAAAAGTGTTAAGGAAGAATGTACAATGACCACCATTTTCATTTCTGAGAAAATCACTCTGACAGCTGAGGTGATGTGCTAGTTGGGCCAGTAATCTGACCTCTGAGCATCAATTCCTACATTTGTAGAGTGTGCCCATCCCATAGAGTTGTGGTGAAGATTAAACCAGCTAATATTTGTAAAATTCTTGAGACAGAGCTTCACACATAGTCAGAGCTAAGTAAGTGTTGCGGCTACTACTATTACTTCTATGTTGTTTTTGTTATGTTCCGTGGAGTTGATTCCGACTCATAACAACCCCATACAGGGTTTCCAAGGCTGTAAATCTTTATGGGAGCAGAAAGCCTCATCTTTCTCCTGCAGAACAGCTGGTAATTTCGAACTGCTGCCCATGAGATTAGCAGCCCAATTCATAACCACCACGCTACCAGAGCTCCTGATTACTACTATGTTGTTGTTGTTTGGTGCCATCGAGTCGGTACTGACTCACAGTGACCTTATGCACAGCAGAACGAAACACTGCCCAATCCTGGGCCAACCTCACTACGGTTGCCACATTGAGTCCATCGATGCTGCCACTTGGCCAATCCATCTCGTTGGGGGTCTTCCTCTTTTTCTCTGACCCTCCACCTTATCAAACATGGTATCCTTCTCCAGCGACTGGTCCCTCCTGACAATATGTCCAAAGTATGAGAGACGAAGTTTGGCCATCTTGGCCTCCAAGGAGCACTCTGGCTGCACTTCTTCCAACACGGATCTATTGGTTCTTTTGGCAGCCCATGACACTTTCAATGTTCTCCTCCAACACCATAACTCAAATTCATCAATTCTTCTATGGTCTTCCTTATTTACTGTCCAACTTTCACATGCATGGTTGGTTCAGGTGCACATTAGTCCTCTAGCTGACATCTTTGCTCTTCAACACTTTAAAAAGGTCTTGTGTAGCAGATTTGCCTAGATGTTGTTATTATTGTTATTATGGGTTTAGAAGAGTGTCAGATTGGAGGCCACCTACACCCAGACAGTGTACTATTATCTTTATGATCATACTATGACTACTTCCGGAAACATTTGTCATAGAAGATAAATGTTCCAAGGTGAGAAAAGTAACTTCATTTCTTTCCTTCAGTAGCATCCTCAAAGATCCATGAACTCCTCAGTAAAAAGTATCAAAACTACCATTTAGACTCTGAGTTTTTTAGCTTCTTATCTCAAAATCCTCACCTTGCTGTGTCCTCCAATCCTGAACGATTATACTGTTGTTGTTAAGTGCTGTCCAGTAGTTTTCGACTCAGAGCAATTCTGTATAGGGTTTCCAAGGAGCGACTGATAGTTTGAACCACTGACCTTGCAGTTAGCATACTTTGTTGTTAGGTGCCATCGTGTTGGTACGGACCCATAGTGACCTTATGCACAACAGAACGAAACACTGCATACTTGGGAGGCTTTAAAAAGTTTGTGGGAAAATTCCAATGTCTTTTCCTTCCCTTGTTTCCATGAACTTTTTGTAGCCCCTAAGTATGCTAACTGCAAGGGTCAGTGGTTCAAACTTGCCCATCGCTCCATTACCCACATCCCAGCATCTCAGATCCACTTTAGTCAGACTACCAAACTTTCATAAGTAGCCTGGCGTGTGAATCTCCATGACAGCAGTAAGCAATCGGCTCTGCTTTGTTTTAGTGCCAGCTTGTTTTGATGATATTTTTGAGGAACCAACAATGAAGAGCAGGACTGAAGAGTGCCTGATGAAAAGAAAGGAGCCTTTAAATAGAAGCATTGTTAAGGGGAGACAGACCTGGTAACTGGATGTGGGCAAAGAGAAACATTCAAGGATGCCTCTCAGGTGGGGAGCTTCAGAAACTGGGTAGATTATACCACTGTTTTCCAAAGTAGAAACAAACAGCAAAGTTTAGTAGGAATAACTTAATATGTACATGTAATAATACATGTAATAATAGGAACCCATTTTATTAGACATTTTCTTACTTCTAATCATCCACAGGCGTCCTGGTGTGGTTTTGTGGGTTAATGCATCAGACTGCAAAGCTGTTTGAACTGCAAGGTTGGCAGTTCAAGCTCACCAGCGGCTTCTTGGAAACCCTATACAGTGTCGCTATGAGTCGGAACCGACTCAACAGCACTTAACAACAACAAGCATCCACAACCTTCCCGGCCCACAAAGATTCCCTCAGAGGTGGGGGTACCTGGTATGCAAATAATTTGGGTTAGGCTTCTCAAGTTCCATAAGAGGATGTCACTGGTATGCCTTTCTCTGTTGTCATTTTATCACAAATCATAAACTCTGAGTGTCGATGCTGAACACCAAGCATGTGTCACCTGAACTTGTGGCCCACCTAGTCATTCTCTCTGCCTAGTGGCAATGGAGTCCTGGTGTGGTGCTGCGGGTTGATGCACTGGACTGTGAGGTTGCTTTGAGTAGCAAGGTTGGCCATTCAAGCTCACCAGATGAATCTCAAAAACTCTATACAGGGTTGCTATGAGTCAGAACCGACTCGATGGCACTTAACAACAACAACCTAGAGATAAATTTCTGAATTGCAAAGGCCCAGAACCACTACTTACAGTTTGTTTATCTTAGGCTGGGTTCTCTAGAGAAGCAAAATTAGTGAAGCATATATGAGTATATACAAGAGAGGTTTCTATCAAGGAAATGACTCACACAGTTGTAGAGGTGGGAGAGTCCTAAGTACACATCAGATAAACCAAGATCAGCAGGTTAGGCAACAGGCAGGCAGGCAGGCAGGTCTGGCAGGTAAGAAGGCAGGCTGGTCCCATGATCAGCAGGTCGGAGGACAAGCCAGATGCAAGATCCAGACCTGACAGAGAGCAAACTAGCGTTGCCTGAGTGCCTAACCTATTGGAAACAGGCCACACCCCCCTAGGAAACTTTCTTTCAATTGATTGGCTGCTCATAGCAGACATCATTCTAGTGTTGATTACATTATTTTTTATCTCATGATGGGGACAACTACATCTTCACTGCCAAACCACTAAGAGGAGTCCTGGTGTGGCACTGTAAGATAAGCACTGGACTGTTAACCTAAGTAAGGTCAGAGGTTCAAACTCACTAACTGTTCCTTGGAAAACCCTATACAGGGTTGCTATGAGTTGGAACTGATGCCAGTGGGGTCATTCATGGTGGACTGGTTTCAGTGAAGTTTCCAGGCTGAAACAGACTAGGAAGAAAGAATTAGTGATGTGCTTCCAAAAGTTAGTCAGTGAAAACACCATTGGTCACTCTAGAATATAATCCAATATTGTGCTGGAAGATGACCCACCCCATCCCCACCCCCTAGTTTGGAAGGCACTCAAAATATGACAACGCTTCAAAAACCTCGTGGAAAAATGTCACTGTCTTTTCATTTCCTTGTACACAGTGACCACAAGAATGAACTCGAGCACATTAACTATCATGAAGATGGTGTGAAGGCTTGCTTCTGCTGTGCATGGAATCATCAGGAGTAGAGGTTGTGATGAATTGCAGCTGACTCACCAGCAATTACAAACTCCACTGCCAACACACTAATGGAGATTTTACTGGCAATAAAAGCCAGGATGGCCAGACTTCAGCCTCTCATACTTTGGATTTATCGGGAGGGATCAGTCACTGGAGAAGGGCGCCATGCTTGGTAAAGTGGAGAGTTGGTGAAAAAGAGGCAGAGCCCCTAGGTAATGGATTGACACAGAGGCAGTAGCAATGGGCTCAAGTGTAAGAACAATTGCGAGGATGGCTCCGTACCCGGCAGTGCTTCATTCTGTTGTGCGGAGGGTCTTGTGAGTCGGAACCAACTTGATGGCACCTCACAAAAACAATGTGAAAAGATAAAGTAGAGTAGCCTCATTTTAGTGCTCAAAGTCCAGAGCCCCAGGAACCTCCTCAGTCTCTGGGAGAGTGGGGTGGATGATCACCCTAGATAAAGGAGCTCTTAAAGATCTTTTTTTTAAATTTCATTTTCCCTCAAATTCTTCTCCATAAAGCTGCAGGTCCACCCTGCCTTCCTGATCCCCAAGAGTCCTTTCTGGTCTCCCCTGCTAGTGTCAGTGCCCCTCACATTCTTTTGCAAAATTCCATCACTTTGCGTAAATCCCTCAGCAACGCAAAAGCCAACCCAAGGGTGCTCTGCTGCTGCATGCCTTGGAGTCTGTTCTGAGCAACCCTGTACAGGGTTTCTGAGGCTGTAAATCTTTGTAGGAGCAGAAAGCATCATCTTTCTCCTGAGGAAGAGCTGGTAGTTTCGAACTGCTGACCTTGTAGTTCGTAGCCTGCTTCGTAACCACTACACTACCAATGGGGTGTCTAATTTTTGTGGGCTCACTTCTAGCAGTCAACCTTATTTGAGTGGTAAAGGTCTGTTTATATTAGAGAGACTGGTCTAAAACAAAAGAGGTTTATTAAACAGGGTCTGTCCCTAGAAATTGGGGGTTGGCATTGCCATATATAATATTCCAAAGCATTTCCCTTTCAAAACTTCTACTTTGTCATCAAAAGTGTTAAGACTGATAAGACTCCTTGAAACTCTTTACCCCTGGTGGCTTCTAAGCTGCCCGCTTCTGTTTTCTGAATACACCTTTAAGACTATTGAGGGTCTTGCCCTTGTGTGACCCTATATAGGGTTTCTAAGGCTATATATAAATCTTTATGGGAGAATATAGTTTGATTTTTCTCCTGCAGAGGAGCTGATGGGTTTGAACTACTGACCTTGCTGTTAGCAGTTCCATGCTTAACCCACTGTGCCACCAGGTCGTCTTGTACTGTATATTATTGTTGTTAAGTGCCATCAAGACAGCCCAACTCACAGCGACCCTGTATAGGGTTTCTGAGGAGTAGCTGGTGAGTTTTAACCACTGATCTTGTGGTTCAAACTGACTTTGTAGTCCAGAGCATTAACCCGCAGTGCCACATGTAAATTGATCATAATCATAATATGATGAATTCATTTCTTCAAAGGATTGCTCCCTGTTCCAACTCTCCCCAACCCTCACTCAATGGACTTTTAACTTTTAACTCCAATGGACTTATTAATCAGATTTTTGTCTTTTGATAGTTCATATCCCAAGTTGTTGAGGGATAAACAAAGGCAATATTTAGAGAGTAGTTTGCACAGGGCCTGCTAGGCAGTAAATGCTCAACAAATGGTGATGGTCAATATTACTCAAAGGACTTTGAGGAATATGTTTGAAGGGGCATTCCTCTTTAGGGTGGAGGGGCAAGAAAAGCTTCCTCCTGTCAAAGAGAGAAATTGATAGCAGATACCTTGCTTTGATTTACTCAGGAAACTAAATATCCATTGTCAAGAAATTCCTGGCCAAAACTAACTCAGCCAGCATTTTTTTCTTGCACCCCAAATTGCAAATCTTTCCTGTTCAAAACCAGGCTTTCTAACTTTGAATTTCAAAAGATATGGTTGGGTGGAGAGCAAGAGATTGTTTTGGTATAGGTACCAATTGATTTCACTATAAGGAGAGGCCAGGGTTCAAACAATCATGGTAAGATTGCTATTGTTAAGTGCTGCCTAGTCCACTCACTCTTTCAAGAGTCAAAATTTTTAACACTACAAAAATATTTTTTCCTTTGAATCAAGTAAAATGAGAGAATGCTAACTGGATCATGAAGTTTACGGAGTCTAGTCACAAAGTAAATTATAAATTCCCAGTGATTAGTGGCATCCAAGGAGCTCTGGTAGCGTAGTGGTTACGAATCAGGCTGCAAACCGCAAGGTCAGCAGTTCGAAACTACCAGCTGCTCCACGGGAGAAAGATAAGGCATTCTGCTCCCGTAAAGATTAACAGCCTCGGAAACCCTGTGCAGGGTCGCTATGAGTCGGAACTGACTCCACGGCACATAACAACAACAACAACAGTGGCATCCATGTATGACAGAAATGAACTTAAAAGAAAAAAAAAACAAACTTAAATTTTTATTTTAAGAAAGCATAGGTTTCTGTTTCCTAGTAGGTTAGCCTTTAGAAAACAAAACAAAACAAAACAAAACACAAGCTCTCTTGTTAAACAGGAATCTCCTCTAGTACCAACATTGCTCATCCCAAGTTCTCCCCAGGTAGGTCAGGGTGCTGCTGGACTGCATTCATTTTCAAGTCCTTCTGCTGAGAGGGAGCATCTGCTTTGCATTCCCTTGTAGCTCAAAGAACTCAGCCCATCCTCATCTAACAAGCAATTAGATTAACATTGATCTGGTATGAAAAAACGAAATTGCACATATTGATTTTAAGGAGCCAGAGGCAAAACAACTGCTAATTTAAGCATCTTGGCATGCTCTCTATCCTCCACTGTCCACTGCTGTCGAGTACATTCCAACTCATAGTGACTCTATTGGAACCTACTGAATAAAATAGGGTTTCAGAGACTACATTTTGATGGAAGCAGACAGACTCATCTTTCTCCCTTGGAGCAGCTTTCAAGTCGGTTACACTTAACAGTGACCCTGTATAGGGTTTCCAAGGAGTGGCTGGTAGGATTGAACCTGTGACCTTGAGGTGAGCAGTCTACTGCTTATTGTACTCAGCAACCTAGCTCTTGGCAGACCAACACTTAGCCCACTGTGCCACCAGAGTGTCTTCAGTGGCCTGTAAAACCAAAAACCAAATCCACTCCATTGAATTGTGACCTTATAGGTTGTGGTTGTGATAGTATGGATCTACAGATCTAAATAAAATGGAGTCAGTTTAGTCATTGAGTCTCAATGAGGACACTGCAAATGAGGAAGTCTATACATTGGCAAATGTGCAAAGATCTGGAGTCAGAAAACCTTAAGGGAAGAACACACTCAGCATTTCTCAAGCTGGGGGAACGGAAGAAAAAATTCAAGCCTTGGCTTTTGTTACTGAAGGATTCTCTGGGCAAATTATTGAATGATGCAGAAAGCATCAAGAGAAGATAGAAGGAATACACAGAGTCACTACCAAAAGGAAATGGTTGATATTCAACCATTTCAAGAGGTAGCATATGATCAAAAGCCAATGATACTGAAAGAAGAAGTCTGAGGTGCATTGAAGGAATTGGCAAAGAACAAGGCACCAGGAATTGATGGAATAATAACTGAAATCTTTCAAGAAAGTGAGGTGGCACAGAAGGCACTCAGTCATCTATGCCAAGAAATTTGGAAGACAACTATCTGGCTGACTGATTGGAAGAGATCCCTATTTGTGCCCATTCCAAAGAGAGGTGACCCAACGGAATGCAGAAATCATCTGACAATATCTTTGATATCCCACGCGAGTAAAGAATTACTGAAAGTAATACAGAAATGGCTGCAAACATACATTGACAGATAACTTCCAGAGGTTCAAGCTGTATTCAGAAGAGGTTGTGAAACAAGGGATATCATTGCTGATGTCCGATGGATCTTGGCTGAAAGCAGTGAATACCAGAAAGATATTTACCTGTGATTGATTGACTACACAAAGGCTTTAAGGCTTTTGATTGTGTAGATCATGACACGCTATGGACAATATTGCAAAGCATGAGTATTCTGGAACACTCAATTGTGCTCATGAGGAATCTGTACCTGGATCAAGAGGCAGTTGTTCGAACAGAACAAGGGAACACTGAATGGTTTAAAATTAAAAAAGATGTGCGATAGGGTTGTATTCGTTCACCATACTTATTCAACCTGTATGCTAAGCAAATAATCCAAGAAGTTGGGTAATATGAAGAAAAACATGGCATCAAGATTGGAGGAAGACTCATTAACAACCCATGATATGCAAACGATACAACCTTGTTTGCTGAAAGTGAAGAGGACTTCAAATACTTACTGATGAAGATCAAAGAGCACAGCCTTCGGTATGGATTACATCTCAATGTAAAGAAAACAAAAATCCTCACCATTGGACCAATAAAAACATTCTTATTAACGGAGAAAAGATTGAAGTTGTCAAGGACTTCATGTTTCTTGGATCATCTATCAACACTCATGGTAGCAGCAGTCAAGAAATCAAACGGAGGAGAATAAAAAGATGGCTGATTGGGTGGAAGTGCAGTGAGGAGCTCTGTCAGCAACAACACAGAATACCGGACCAAGCAGTCTCAGGGGATAGTGCCAGAACTCTGAACCACATATAAAGGAATATTAAGAAGGTTGGAAGGCTTACAGTTAGGGGAATTTGAAGCAGAAGCAAAAAATCCATTGCTTTCTAATCCAAGATGCTCAACTGCTACCAGAGCCGCCATCTTGGGTGAGACCAAGCAGGGTAAATATCAGAGCAGCCATGGATGCCTGACAGAACCACGGAGATAAATGTGTGGATATTTTTTTTTTTGTATCTGTTCATTGGTTTCTCATTGTCTGTGCACCTCCATTCTGGTGACTAGAGGGGGTGCCTGAGTGTGTGGACGCCCCACCCCCACCCCTGGAGGGTTCTACTATGCATGTGCACAGATCCCCTCAAAATTTAAAGAGATTGTTTCCACTTAAAACCAAACAGCCACAGCTGGCCCTGAACTGTTTATCACTAGGAAAAAGGCCTAAATGGGGGTTTGTGGAGCAGGACAGGCAGACTAAAAAGGAAATAGGCTGAAAATTAAATCCTGAGTTACATCATAACGACTAACATTGGTGTCTTGAAATTTCTCATGAAGAAGAGTGAAATGGAAAGCCCATTTCCTGATCACATATACTTGCAAGCAATCAGAAAGCATAAAAAACACCAAAATACACACCCGTCTAAGTATTAAGGCCACAGATAACTCCTAAATATGCCCCAAAACCAGAAACAGATGACCATATCTGCACATGTCCAGAAACAAGATAAAGTGACTGAGGCAAATGAGCTGGAAGTAGATCTACACTCCATACTGGAAGATGGGCAGGCTTTGTAAAAGCCTGAGAAGGAATTCAGAAAAATTATTATAAAATGTATCAAAACACTTCAAAATGGAGTTGAGAAAAATAAGGAGAAGTCAGGAAAGTGCTACAGTAACAATCAAATAAGATAGATACAGCATTGGAAATAATTCAAAACCTACAGAAAGAGGTCCAAATGATTAATAAGAGAATATCAGAAATGGACAATACACTGCAAGGGCAAAGGAGTAGAATTGAAGAGTTAGAAGCCAGAATTAGTGAGCTAGAAGATAAATCTCTCAACACTACTAAGATAGAAGACCAAACACAAAAAAGGATAAAAAAATCTGACGCAGGCCTATGATTCATGTTGAATAACATGAAGAGGAATAACGTAAGAATTATCAACATTCCAGAACAGGAAGAATCACACAAGTCCACAGAGGAGGTAGCTGAAGAGCTTCTGGAAGAAAATTTCCCTAACATCCTGAAAAGCAAAAAGATAAGCATTCAAGAAGCTCAACAAACCCCAGGTACTATAGACCCTAAAAGAAAATCACCAAGACATATCATAATCAAGCTCTCCAAAATCAAAGATAAGGACAGAATACTGAAAGCAGCTAGGGAAAAGAGAAGTGTAACATACAAAGACAAGCAGATCAGAGTAAGCTCAGATCTCTCAACAGAAACCATGCAGGCAAGAAGGCAATGGGGAGACATATATAAAACCCTAAAAGAAAAAAAAGCACAAAATTGCCAACCAAGAATCCTCTACCCAGCAAAGCTGTCAATCAAATTTGATGGTGTAATCAAAACATTCCAGGATAAACAGAAGCTAAGGGATTTTGCCAAAGCCATCCCTGCAATGAAAACATCCTAAAAGGAGTTCTGTGGATTGAGAACCAACAAGATCAGACAGCAACCAGAGATTGTTATATGTGGCAGCATGACCCTGAAGTCAATCGACAAATGCAAGAGTCAAGAACAGAATAAAATGATAAGAACAGATGATCTGGGAGATCAGTCTATGATCAAAACAATTACAATGTGAAAGAAGGTAAACACAAAGGAACAGAGATTCAGGTGGTGATAAGATCAGGTAGATTACAGGATAAAATAGACTGTCTTAAAAGGAGGGAAAAGTTAATGGACTATAAGGTAAACACAACGGTGGGGTTGGGGTAGGGGTTTTAATTCAGGTGTTGGGGAGGGCAATACAAGAAAGGGGAGGAGGCAGAAGAACAAGATAGATAGGGCAACACTGAGATAGGTTTGCATGGCCTAAGTGGGACAGAGGTAAATAATGATGCATGCTCAACCTTGGAATAACAGGGCTCTG
Source organism: Chrysochloris asiatica (assembly GCF_000296735.1). NCBI lineage: Eukaryota > Metazoa > Chordata > Mammalia > Afrosoricida > Chrysochloridae > Chrysochloris > Chrysochloris asiatica. The sequence continues at coordinate 23,464,937 of NW_006408532.1, read as the reverse complement.
TGATACAGGGATCTAGGCATAGTTTGAAGAGGGAAAATAATACTAAAATGCTTGGCTATCTTATGAATATTGGTTTCCCTTGCCTACTATTGTAAAATAGACACGTGAGTGGGATAGAAAGGAATGTTGGGAAACATGATTACAGAAAACTTGTAAGCCCGTCTTCAGCCTATAACTGATTGGAATACCTAAAAGGGGTTCTAGAACTTGTCCAGTGAGATAGGCCTCTTGCAAAGTCTTTGCAGAGTATAGGACCTTAGGTGGAATCCTGAGTCTCACCCAGAACCTTATGAGGTGGGACATTCCCACTAGCAAGGACAAGCTGACCAGCCTGGAACAGCTAGAGCAACAGAAGACACATCTTCAAAGAAAGATCATCAGGAAAAACCCAAAACAAAAATGTCAGCACGACTGGCTAGCACAGGATAAGCAAGTTGTTCGCCAGGAAGCCATCAAGGCAAGCAATCAAGATCCTTCAGGACAAACTCCCCTCTAAGACTGAAACTCAAAGGGAACACATGAACAGGCATGTAAGCTACTGTCGACCACATTGGTCTACTGGTGAGTGGAAGAGGGGGAAAGGCAGCAATGAAGAAATAGGCTGAGTTCAACCACAGTCCATTGACTCCTGTCGACCTGGAGATGAGATAGAGAAGAGGAAGGGCTGGTTGGTCCAAAGTGTGGTGAGACCTGGGGACACCTGAACCCATGGACAAGGATATAGCCACAGAGGGCTAGAGTTGAGAGTGAAGCATCCAGCTGATATGAAGTGAGGGGAGATGTGTAAGAACACCCAAACTTGCAGACAGTACCCTTTTGTAGCTTGAATGGCTTGATAATCAGAACTCTACTAGAGGAAGATTAAAAAAAATAAAAAATTTTTTTTTTTTGCTAAAGGAAAGTAGAGTAAATTGCTACAATTTGATGAACCTGACCTATTGGTACCAATAGAGAGGGAAGGAGTCTTCACATCAAGTATCAATGCTATCTCCTCTATACACAGGGTAGATAGCGGTGGGCAACGTAGACACTGGCTACCTAAAATAGGGGGAGGAGGAGGGCTATAAAGGCATGAAGTGACTGGCTTACAAGGTTTCATGGTGGAGTTTAAGAGTGTGTGTGGGAAGAAAGAGTTCCCACTGAATAGTTTTCATCTTGTCTAGATGGGTCTGGTGAAAAGAGATGGATGTAAGATTCTTATGATTCAATAGTGAGTAATTGTTATCATGACTAATTGCGACTCTCACAATTTTAAAGGTAGAAATTTTGTAACAAAAACAGGAGGGTGGTTAAACGTATAGTCCAGAAACAGAGGATCATAGGACCATAAAGGGAGAAAAGCACAAGCAGAATGTGGGACCTTATCCAGAGAAGCCACAATGCCTGACACAGAGGCAGAGATGGGGACATGGAGAGGGAGAACGACTAAGAACTCTAGATTCATGGGAAGAGAGGGACTAAGAGCTGGTGGCCAGGAGGCATAGTTGCAGAATGTGACCTTTAGATGTGTAAATTATAATGAATGCCTGAGTGTTCTTTGTTTTTTCTTTAAAAAAGAGCTGAAGTGAATAGTGAGAAATACTGTTAACTTTAACTGATGGTACATGGAGGGGATTATAATCATTGTAATGAAACAAGGTGCATGATTTGTTGAATATGAAACTGATGATCTGTCCTGTAAACTTTCACTCAATCCACAATAAAAACCTTTAAAAGAAAGAAAAAAAAAAGAGGTATTGCTACAGAATCATTAAAACCTTTATTAAGCAACAACAACAACAAAAAAGAAATCAAATGGTGTACTGCATTAGGCAAATCTGCTGCACAAGACCTTTTTAAAGTGTTGAAGAGCAAAGATGTCACCTTGAGGACTAAGGTGCACCTGACCCAAGCCATGGTATTTTCAATAACCTCATATGCATGCAAAAGCTGGACAGTGAATAAGGAAGACCATATAAAAATTGATGCTTTTGAGTTATGGTGTTGGAGAATATTGAAAGTGCCATGGGCTGCCAAAAGAACCAATAGATCCATTTTGACAGAAGTGCAATCAGAGTGCTCCTTAGAGGCCAAGATGGCCTAACTTCGTCTCTCATACTTCGGACATATTGTCAGGAGGGACCAGTCGCTGGAGAAGGATATCATGTTTGGTAAGGTGGAGGGTCAGTGAAAAAGAGGAAGACCCCCAGGGAGATGGACTGGCAAAGTGGCAGCATCAATGAGCAAACGTAACAACAATAGTGAGTTTGGCCCTGTACCGGGCAGTGTTTTGTTCTGTTGTGCATAGGTTTGCTATGAGTCGGTACTGACTCATGGCACTTAACAACAACAACATACATTGGCTGGGATGACCTTGTGGTCCTACAAGGAGGACAGGACAAGGAGAATAGGTTAAACCCACCCAGATAGTTATCTCAGGAATTAAGCAGCCAGACCCTAAAGTAGAATGTTTGAGGAAGTTTATTGCCTCATTGTTCCTTTTTCCAAAGAATGCTATCTTGATGTTAAAACAGATGAAGTGTACATCCAAATGTAACTTACCATATATAAGGTGCCTGAACTTTGTGAAAGGCAGAATGGTTTGAGAAATCATTCTCTCTATCCTCCAGATTGCTGGCTCTCTGCTAATGAAGCTTAGATTGATTGGATCTCACTCTGTTACTGTGATTGACTGCAGTGACAAGTGTCAAACCCTCATTTTGGTTTGGCAACAGTTGTTAAATGCTTTAGAGTCAGTTCCTTTTAACCCTGTATAGGGTTTCCAAGGAGCAGTTGGTGGGTTTGAACAGCTGACCTTGTGGCTTACAGTCCAGTGCTGATCCTACAGTACCACACCAGGAGTCCCCCAAGGTCTATTGTTAAGTGCCACTGAGTGGGTTCTGATTCATAGTGACTCTATATAGCAGCTGGTGAGTTTGTACCACTGATCTTGTGGTTCAAACCAACTTTGCTATCCAGTGCTTTATTCCATTGTTGTTGCTATGTGCCATTAAGTCGGTTCTGACTCACAGCGACCCTGTATAAGGTTTCTAAGGAGCAACTGGTGAGTTTGAACAACTGTCCTTGTGGTTCAAATTGATCTTGAGATCCAATTGATTGTCCTTTGGCCTAGTGTTGCAAAAGGTTCTTGGTCACCAAGAGTCCACAGTTAGGGCTTCTAATAAGGTAACCCAGAGTTATAAAGCTGGAACATATTCCCCTAAGCACCAAAGCTAAAATCTAAAAACATTTCAGTGATTGACAGAAGTGGAGAGAAAGCAGGAAGCCCTCCCTTGGAAGGTTGAGGGTGGGAAAAAGAAAGCTCCCCAAGGCAAACCATATGTGAAAAATGCTCAAATAAATATTTGGCAAGCAGCAGTTTCATGGAGCTGGAAGAAATTTTTCTCAAAATATCAAGTTGTAATTTCAGGCAAATTCTGAATGTTCCTTTAATACAATTTTTTTTTAATTTAATTAAAATTCAGTATATCTACTTTTTCACTTTATTTCGTTTAGCTAACATTTTCCGTAACATTATATATACTCTAAAAAGATCATATTCCATAATAGCTTGTCACATAAATGTAAAACACAATTACTCTTCTATCACTAGATGTCTAGGATATTCTAAGAAAACGATCGCTCAAAGAATTTGAATGATTTTAAAGGTTCCTCAAGAGTACTGGTGTGGTGCTGTAGGATACATACTGAACTGCCAACCTTAAGGTCAGTGATTTAAACCCACATGGTGCTCCTTGAAAAACCTATACAGGGTTGTTATCAGTTGGAACCAACTCGACCATGCTTAACAACACAGGGTCAAACTTTTTTAATTTTTTTTGGTAGGTTTGAATAATCCTCCCTGCAGTCTCTCAATATATTCTAATTAAGTATTCTAAGTGGCGTCGAGTATGTTCTAGGGTTTCCAAGGAGTGGTTGGTGAGCTCAAACAGTCAACCTTGTGGTTCAAAATGATCTTACAGTCCAGCACAGTAATTCACAACACCACTGGAGGAATTAAATGTACTTTTTGCACATGTTATCAGACTTAAGTCCCTGAAGGACACTTGCTTGGTAGAAGATTAGTGAAAAAGAGAAAGACCCTCCACGAGATGGATTGATACAGTGGCTGTAACAATGGACTCAAACATAGGACTGATTGGGAGGAAGGAGAAGGACTAGGCCGTTTCTTTCCATTAAGTAGGGTCACTAGGAGTCCGAATCCACTTGACAGCCCTTAGTAACAATTTGGTACTGTGTATAGAGATTGTTTTAATTTGGATTTTAATTAAATCTCAATTTTTCTTATTAGTACTTTGTATTTTTCTTATTTCATTTTCTTTGAATTGTTATATATTCTTTGATCAATTTTCTCTTGGAATCAGTGCTTTTAAAAAACTATGTTAGTAGGAGGTTGAGGGGCAATGAGGAGGGACTGTTTAAAGGTATAGGTTCCCTTTGAGGTGATAAAAGTGTTATAAAATTTATTGTGGTGGTGGTTACATTCAAAACCCTCACATTTTCAAAAATTGCATTACAAAAACAAACAAACATTTTAAATGGGTGGATTGTGTGGAATGTGACTTCTAATAAGGTTGATTTAAAAATTAACTTCATAAAGTAATAAACCTCTTGTTCAAAATTTCTTTGCCTTTCCCTTTCTCATATTCAGAAAATACATTATAATTAAATCTATAATTTCTTCCTACAAAAGCATACATTAAAAATTAATTTTTACAGTCCCCCGCTCTACCAATTAAAAATTAAATCTTGAGCTGGTAGAGCAGAGGACTGCAAAAATGATTTTTCACAAATATGCTTATAAAGTATAAAGTTTATATACGAGGCAGCTTCAAAAAGTTTGTGGAAAAATAGAATTAAAAGATAATGAATTTTTCCTTGGGCTTTCTAGAACCTCCTCGTACAGTTCTCAAACTTTTAAGACCTGTGGTCAACCAATTTTCCCTCTTTCTACAGTGTGTTTCATCAAAAATGGGGCCAATAATCTACCCACATATCATAAGCAATAGCAAACTGATCCTGTGTCTTTGACTACGCTTTTCCCTCAGCAGAAGCAAGCTGAAGCTGGCAGATTGTAATTGTTGGCTGCAGTTCAATGGATTCGTGATGCCTACACATAGAATGACCACTAAGCTAGCTACATTCTCACATCCCTTGATTTGATTCTTTTGCATAATGTGTAGCTTTCTACCATGATCACACCCTTATCCTATCAGACAGTTCTGTCTTAAGAATTAATCTTCTGATTTTAATCACTAACAAGTGATCTTATTGGTTATATGCCACATTAATGACTATATCTAATTAGTAAAAATATATTGAGCATTTTTAAGAAATGAAAAAGAATCATCGGTGGTGACAAGGCATTGGTTTCAGAATGGCTGATTTAAATAGTGATGTCTTAGAAGTACAGTCAGAATGCTTCTTAGATTCGAGGTGGGATTCATCTCATATACTTTGGACATGTTATCCAGAGGGACCAGTCCCCGAGGAAGCACATCAAATTTGGAAGAAGGTAAATGAAAAAGAAGAAGACCATCAATGAGATGGATCGACACAGAGACTGCAGCAAACATAGCAACAATTAGGAATATGGCAAAAGAATGAGCAGTGTTTCATTCTGCAGTTCCTAGGGCCACTAAGTCAGAAATGACTCAACAGCACCTAATCAGGACTGGTCCAACTACATTCAGTAATGTCCACATTTATAAGAGCAAAACTTACTTTTGCTGTGGAATGAGGTTCATTTTATATTTAACATTTGTTGTTGTTATGTGCTGTTGAGTTGACTCACAGTGACCCTGTATAGGGTTTCCAAGGAGCAGATGGTGGGTCTGAACTATGGACCTTGCAGCTCAATCTGACCTTGTGGTCCAGTGCATTACCCTGCAGCACCACACCAGAAATAAGGCATTTTAATTTCTTCTAAGCAACTGAAAAAGTCCAATTCAATTGAACCTACAGATAAACTAACCAAAACATGGCTTGTTGTTAAGTGCAGTCAAATTTGTTTCAACTCATAGCGACCCTGTTTCCAAGGAGCGGCTGGTGAGTATGAATCATCAACCTTTTGTTTAGCAGTCCAGTACTTATCTTACAATGCTATACCAGGTTACCTCCCCCTAAAATAACTATACATAATAAACGGCATTATTTAAGTGCATTGTATTTACATGAATGACAAAAATACATGCTTAGAACAATCATGTTTCACATTTTCAAGACTGAGACGTTATCTATCATGGTCTGAGAAGAGCCTGGGTAATTGTCAGTAAAATAAAGTACCATGTCAAGAATCACTGTACTAATAGGAATTGTTACCTTTTTTTGCCCTGCCTACCATGTAAATCAACTGTCTAGGGATATTCGTCTTGCTCATAATCCAACAGCACTTTAGGAGGTTGTGGAATAATATCCACTTGTCTGTGGATATTCATCAGCTACATGCTCAAATTTATGATATAAGTAATTCTCAAAGTGA